>NW_020456099.1:2587531-2739791 GCF_003342845.1 Nothoprocta perdicaria
AAAGAAAAGAAAAGAAAAGAAAAGAAAAGAAAAGAAAAGAAAAGAAAAGAAAAGAAAAGAAAAGAAAAGAAAAGAAAAGAAAAGAAAAGAAAAGAGAATTCTGAAACAATTCAGTTTTAGTGCGATAATAAACTGAAGTTATACTGCAGTGATGTCTGCAGGTCCCAGTAAAAGCAAGCACCTCCACCTACTACAGTAGACCCCTGCCTCGACATAAATTCTTACTAAAGAGCTAAATCATCTTAAAGCAATAATTTCACTGTCCTCTTGCTAAATGAGCTTTATGGGCTATTTGCTCAACTCAACTCTGTGTCTTGTCAAGAGCCTTGGCTGTATACTACACTTGTCAGTATTTACTCTCACCTTCCATTCAGTTGTATATTTTTATACATTGACAGCTTCTATCACCAAATTTAATGACATCTTTTAGACAAAGAAATAATTGATGAATGAGATCTTCTTTTATTTGCAGCAGCCCTAACAGAAACATTTCTCAGCATGCCCTCAAACCATTTTAAAGCATGTTCAACTTCTATACAACACACATGTGACGTAGAAATCATCTACATGGAACCAGGACAGGTGCACAAGGACAGGACACAGAGTTTGCTGATTCACTGACCATTCATTTCACTCCTCCAATTAAATTTTTTTTTTCTGCAAAAGATTTTATACTAAACAATTTTCTGTAAGAGTCTAAATCATGTCTACCTAAAGATTCTCCTTAAAGTACTTAAAACACTCCTAAACTAGGCACTATAAATTATTCATATTTTACTTCAAAGAAAGCTAAAAGCACTGTAGAAATACAGGTATCTGTGCAGTACATACATATGCAGTTGACCTAAAATATTTAAGCTGCAAAGAGGAATCTTCAGACACAATTTCAAACACCAAATAACATAATGCAATAGATACAATGCTCTCTTCCTCCTCAGCATAACTTTTTGAGAGCAACAAAGATGTGGTTCAAATATGTCAGATTAGGTATCACTGAGGAATCCATGGAACTGCCATTTTGTAACATTAACAGGACTGGATATTTCCCAGGGAAACTGCAGAAGGAGGCAAAGTGCTGAATCCTTCTAGGGTCAGGAATATCACATTGAATATTTTGGAAAGATCACACACAACCCCTCCAGTCTCACTATAGGTAAAGGAAGAACATTTACAAATAATTGATTTCTCCTAATAAGGCTTACAGCTCCTAAGTTCTTCTAAGAGAAAGAAACAATAACATACCAATTTTTGAAGGTAATATTGTGAGAGGTACCAGTTCTGGCTCTCCATAAATGTTTAGTGCCCAAGTCCTTCCACCCCACTCCTCATCCCCTCACGACAAATTACTGAAGAGCCCTTTATCTGTGACAATGTAGAGCCCTGAGGCCTACCAGTTCTCCTCAGAAAACCTAGCATAATTTCACCAATTTTAGGACTTGCAAACATCCCATACTTAGTCAGTCAAGCCCCACAAACATCCTGTGTTCTAGCACTATTCTGTCAAACACCAAACAAAAAAAAAGAGCGAGTTAAGTTGAATCACATGTTGGTTTTGCATGGTGAACAAAAAGCATTTGAAAACTGAAAGGGCAAAGTAGGCTTAGACTGTTAGCCAGCTACCAAAATTACCATCTTAAGCACAGTAAATTCTTTCATAACATTTTTTTCCAATTCCATTCTAACATAGAAAAAAAAAATTACCTGGGCTTGGCAAAACTTGTTTCCAAGTTTATATAAGCATTTCTAATATTCCTTGTTCTTCCTTCTATATTAGCATGTATTTCCTTCTCAAAATTTATATCAGGTAAAAAAAAATATATATATATATACATATATATATCCTGGGAATATCCATGTATTTGCATCACAAGTTGACTTTGGATATGATCGTATTTCAATAGTCATGATAGCACACACAATAAATGTACAGAGTCAGATTAATGGATTAATGCTATTATTATTATCTGTTATGAGAGGAAAGATAAAGCTTCCATCACTAGCAGGGAATAAAGTGCCAGAAAAAATGGAGACTTACGCATACTGATATAACTGGGAGAAATGTGCCTCTTAGATTTGACTCAAGACTTGGGAGCCCTAAAATCAGTATGATGTATGCTTATTTAGAAATGTATTCCACGGTAGCACAAATGATTGGTGGGGAAGTGTCATTGGTCTGACTACAGAGGTCTGAGAACTCTTCATTTTTTTGATGTACAGCTTATTTCCTCAAATGCAGATTTTTACTAATAGGTTTTGAAGTCAGTAAGTCAGAATTTCCCAAGGGAAATGCATAAGTCTACTTGTTCTCAACAATTTTTTTCCTCTTTAGGGAGGGGAGAAGATACAAAACAGTAAGCACAGTAAAAAAAAGCATTTCTGTAGCCTTTATGTGTTCCCAGACAGGAGAATATAGTTTGGAACAGGTCTCTACTAGACAACAGAGGTGGAACAAGGTTTTTCAGAGAAAAAAGGAGTTGGTTCCAGAAACTTAGAATGTCCTGTGAATACCACAAGATGTCCTGATCAACCACAAGAAAAAAAAAAAGGAAAAGGAAAGGGAGGTGGCTTGGTTGTAACTCTAATTCACAAGATTAGTTTTCCATAAGAGGTAATGTTTTTCTCAGTGATATAACTTGCATGGAGTGGAGAAATTAAAATAAATTTTAACATACAACAGTTTCACAGATTGGTATGTGATACTTTGTTATGCCATTCCCATGGTCATAAAAACAAAACCAACTTCAACAATAAAAAACACTTTGCATGGCCATATTAAAGTAGAGGTCAATTAATGCCTATCTCCAGCTTAGTTATGAGGCCACTGTAGACTGAATCATTGGTTTATCACATTATAGTGACATAGGTAGAAATAGGTAGAAATCTGGTTTGTATTGCATCATTTTCACCCCTCAATTTGGAGGAGTTTCAGATCTTGAATGGTCTGTGTGACATGTCTACCAAAGCCAAAACATGTGTTAAATACCCCTCAGGCCTTGGTGAACAGGTAGAGAATGTCTCCTGCAGAAGGGTCATCCTTCCCTGACCCAAGAGTAACTCCTCCMGGCCCAGGACTTTAGGCAGTGCTGAAGAGATGGCCCCAAATGGCCAACGACCACTTGCTACCACAGCAAATTACTCCTATACCAAGCRCACAGGTAACACCGGCCACCATCTTTCCCCAGGAATTTCCTCAATGGAGCCACGTTGCCCCAGTGTTACACAACCTTTGCACCACTATTCCGCAGGACTTGAGTACAGCAATCCACCACAAAGCACCATGTGTYATGTCACCTCATGGTTTATTGCATCTGCTGGCAGATAAGTTTCCTGAGATACAGCACTCCCTTGAGAATGAGTCTTGTGATGGCTCACGAGGGGCACCTGCTGCTCACCTGATCTCTTATTTGTCTGTTGAAAATGCCTTGCATGTACCATGCAGCGTCCTATACCCAATAAATATGTAACTAACACTTGAGCTACAGCAAACAATGAAAATTCATCTTGAATCAAGACTTTGCATCTTGTACAGCAACACCTTGAGGCGGGCAACACTGCAGGAAATAGATCATTCACAAGTAGGAATTACATTTAATTGATGGAAAAAAAGTGTAGCTTCTAA
Source organism: Nothoprocta perdicaria (assembly GCF_003342845.1). NCBI lineage: Eukaryota > Metazoa > Chordata > Aves > Tinamiformes > Tinamidae > Nothoprocta > Nothoprocta perdicaria. Next base: position 2,591,151 of record NW_020456099.1, read on the forward strand.
AAAAAAAAGAAGAAAAAGGCCAACAATAAGTACTTGCACGTACCTGTCAGAATCTTTGCACAAAATATGCATTCTACATTATCTTCATACAGTCGTACCTGTTCTGCAAAGAAGGAAGCACATTTAAAACTAGTTAACAAACCAGACTGATTTTATACCCCTTTACTTAACACAGACAAACTGAGTTCCCTAAAACAGTTCATGCAAGTGACAGACAAAAATATGTACAACTCAACTTTTGAAAATACCTGAAAGCTGAACTCAGCCCAAACTCTTTCAAAAGCATTCAAGAAGCCTGAAGGTTGGGCTGGGTACTAGATGATCTACACATTTCCAAAACCTCATCATGAATAACCACAGGATGTGAAACTAATTCTTTTTCTCCTTCTGTTTTTGGTCTGTTTTCATGGGTTTTTTTTTTTCCCCCATTTGGGCCTCTGTAGACTTTTTTATTAGAAAAACCACACAATTATCTCCAGATCACCATAAAATATCTCTGGACAACTACTCAGAGCATGTGCAGTTATTCCACACATGCTTCTCCTCTGCAGTGCAGTAAGTAATTCTATTGCACCATGTTCACTCACACATAAGCTTCCCAGACCTCCAAGTACTTGAATATTTGACCTAAATAAATACCTAATTTTGCACCTTTAAGTAGACCACAGAGATTTTCCAATGAGCTTCTTCTCACAGAATAGTACATTCAGTAAATGTATGTCTTCCTAACATCATGGGTGGACATGTGAGCTTTGCCTGAAACAACCCCTGAAAGTTCTCTCTAAACTTATTCCAATTCCTATCAACCAATTGATTGGTTATCAACCAATGAGCAATTAAGCACAATGCAGCCCTCATTTTTATTACTATTGATAAAGATTGTTTTGAGCAGAGCTTCTGCTGTGTTACAGATTGCCTGATTATTTACCCTTCTCCAGTGTTTTGAGTTCTGTGTCACAAAGCAAAGCCAGTGCACGCTACAGGCAGTCTCCACAGGAGGTGTGCGGACTCACCAGAATTTTCTCCCTATGGATTTATACATAAAAACTAATGCAGCCAGAAAAGGGTACAAATGTCCCAGATCTTCCATTTGCTCTCTGCTTTGAACACCAGCTTGGCTGTTGGTCTGAAAATTGTAGCTAGCAAAGAAACATTTATTTATGTATAAATAGCATTTTGTCTGTCTTACCAACATGTGGAATGCTTTAAATTAAACTCCATAAAACAAAGTTTCATGGAATGGCACAGCRTTCTGTATTAGCTTATGCAATAAAACAGATTCATGAATGATATCAATTATAATGAAAATCCTACATATTATTAAGATAGAAAATACCACAGAAGAAAGATAATATCTCCTACTGTTAATTCCCCTTCCTGAGGATTCTGCTGCTACAGCCTCAAAACCTAAATGACAGACTGACAGGCAATGCAGTTACACCCTCTTCTTTCTTGCTACAAAGCAACAGTTTTGCAAATTTGCAGCTTTTCTTTATTCTTCTTAATTCTTCTTAATTATGAAACCTTGCGTTGGGCATGGATATACATACAGCGAAGATTATATAAATTTACTTACTCTTCTCTGACTCCAACCCCTGCATTAGSAAGCATTCTTTTCCTCTGGGCATACATAGGAATTGATGCATGTTCTGATTTTGCTCCATGGCCTTTTCCCAGTCTTGTATCTACCACTAGCATACTGCTCCACCAAAAGTATTTGCCATCACAACAGACCTTTTCTTTGATGGTGAAGGAAGTCTGGGGGTTTCAGCATGTAGAGGAACATGCAAAATCTTACAGAATATCTAGCCCTATTAAAATTCAAAGATTATTAACATCCAAAATAAGATCTTTGTCGTTAACTGCCAGGGTCAGGATTAAGTCCTGTCTTGACTTATGYTCTTGTTTTGATGACATGCATTACTGATTTTTTTCTGGTTTATGTTGGAAAGACACTTAGAGGAGATTTTCTTAAGTAGCCAATCAAAACAATATGTCAGGACACTTTCACTCAAAACTTTAATTTTCATGAAACTTGACTCAAGATTTGAGTTTCTGTGGAAAAAAAAATCAGGTAAGTTTGGCTTAGTTTTAGGTCACACTGGAAAAGTTGCACTGCACTTTAGTATGTCACTGTTTGCTTAAAAAAGCATTCTTCCTGAATTCCACCACATTTTTTCATTCCTCTAAAGAGTTTTAGGTCATTCTTGCTAGAGACAAGTGGATTTCATCAAGCTGTAGAACTACTTTGATGGGCCAGAGTGTGTTTTACTGGGTCACAGATTTGCGGCCTATAACATTTGCTTAAGGAGCACGTCGTCACATGTCAAACAATAACAGTACTGTCATTTGAGCACTTTTATCAGGCTTTGCTGTCCTGAAATGCAGTGAACCACAAAACTTTTTATRTACACTCTTACATTATTACTTACTGGGACAAGTGAATGAAGTTAAATTTGTATTTCAGACTTCCTTCCTGTGTTCCTGGCTACTTGCTCAGTGAGGTTTTAGGATGTGGTGACTGGGCAGGTAGAGCCTACTTGTCAGTTTTATTTTCCTGTACACATGTGTACACACACAGCTTGGTGTTTGTGTGGTAGGTTCTTTGGCTTGCTTGCTTGGTTTTTGTCCTGTTGGATCTTTATTTAGCCGGGTTTCACTTGGAGGTGCCAGACCCACATCATAGCAGATGGGTAAGTGCAAGACTACAGATGGGAATAAAAACAGGCAGTCTTAGTTTCCTACAGTATCCTTCCTAATGAGGATGTTTAGCATGTCCAAAACACACTAATTGTCAGTGTCTCTGAAAGTTCAGAAATAATCTATTCACTACACAGTGCCATTGCACCCCAAGACTGCCTATAACTGACAAAGTATCTTATAGTCTCTTTTCTTAAGAATATTCTGAGAAAACAACAGATGGAYTGAGCAGGGTTTATTAGGTAGGACTAGAATAACAACAAACTATGTGCATGCAAAAGCTAAAGATGAAAGGCAGCTGTCATTTTAGGGCAGCTGAATAATTTAAAAGTGAGGAGAGGAGAGACAGGATCATAACCAAAGTACGTGCCTTATCAAAACTGTGAGGGCTTTTACATTCCATTTCCTTGTGATAAGACTCTTGTGCTGAGCTGGTATTCGGAAGTRAGCCCAAAGGGTGGACTGATAAGTTTACATAAGGAAGGAAATAATCAATTTAGGCCTGTTACTGAATGAGCTCTTATCATGTTCATTTCCTCACTATTGCTTCTCAAGCTAAATATTACATGTTTAGGAGCAACTTCAAAAGATTCACCACTCTACTCTCTGAATTCTCCTAAGGGAAATTGCTACGGTGGCACAAAGTGTTTACTTGTATCACAAGAATACAATCCACACACTAACGAACTTCTGCTTTAAAGCATAGTTATTTATGCTGAATGAAGTAATATGTTCTTGCACTAGGGCTACATTCCTTTTAGCCCAGTAGTTAGTATTTCAGGCACAAAAGAGAGATTTTAAAGGGTACTAAGAAGCGGTACACAAATTTCCTCTTTCACCTTTGTGGGTTTTCTCTCTTCCTTCCACAGTGTGCTTTGTTTAACTGCTTCAGTGTATTTTTTTCCAAGTATTCTGTTTTTTAAGACCTTGATGACAGCTGCATGATTTGTGGCTGCGCATGATTTGTCATGCTAAAATTTTAAAAAGCAGCTCTCATTTTGAATCTGCATTAAACTGTAAAAAAGACAAAAAGAAAAAAGAAAAAAAAAAGAAGAAAAAAGAAGAAAAAAAGAAGAAAAAAGAGGAAAAAAAAAGAAAAAAGAGAAAAAAACTGTGCTTAGCAAATGATCCACTATAGCCCCTTTGTCTACAGCGGTTTTAAAGGCTCCCGAGAACCTTTTCAGCTTTCCAGAAAGCAGAAGTGACTCCACCAGATCAAAACTCAGTGACTGGGCAAAGGTGAGAAGGAGAACCTTAACTTAAGACATAGCAATTAAAATAGATTTAAAACAAACCATAGATTTAAAACAAAGTTGCATCAAATATCGGTGCTCAAATGTAGACTAACTATAGATTTAATGCAGTACAACTGTGATGTAATCCATTATATGAGGATAATATTTTTTTTCTCTCTGATTGACCTGGCTCACACCTCAGTCAGTCCACACTCAGCAGTTAGGTCTTAGTTGGGATATTTACTTTTTCACAAACACATATTATTTTAACATGTTTGTGACTGGACAGTGTCCAATGATTGAGAAAAAACAACCAAGATATTGTAAGGCTGCCATTGCCACAAAATCTTCACTGGCATAAGACTTGTCTGGCAAGTGCTGTGCAGTCAGACAGTTTTGGCCAATTCCTCATGCCATGTCAGTGAGTTTGACAGTGATTCCATGAACAGGCTGCAAMCAAGAGGGTGGTTAGAAAATGGTGTCTAGGAGCTGTTTGCAGCAGCATTGCATTTAGAACCAAAGTACRTGAAGCTTAACCCACCCACTGGAAAGGAAAAAAAAAAAAAGAAAAAGAAAGCAGTGAAGTCCTGAAAATACAAGTAGAGGGACGAGGTTTTTTGAAGTCACAGATTAACTTTCTGGCTGACTGGTATGTTACTTACAGCATATAGATGGAGTTTAATCCATATAAAGCCAAAGTAGTACTGGCATGTTGGGAAAATCACTAGCAAGATAAGGCAAAGAGTCTACCTGACTCTTGTGTGTAGGAAGATGTCTCTGCTGTTTGTCACCTGGCATCACAGGATGTGGATCTGGCTAAATACTTAGCTGCCAACTGATAGTAGCCGTCCTGAAAACGGCAGTGAAAACAACAGTGCTCCTTTACACATCTTTGGCCAACATGGAGAGGTAAAACTCACTGGCCCGTTAACTCTTCTTTAGACTACTGCTGCACCTTCTGTGCTGGAACCAGTATTTATTTTCATAAGGAACTAAAAATAACACAGAAAGCAACAAACTCAGTATTAAAGAGAGTAAGTAACTAGGGAGAGCATTCCACAAATGCCTATCTTCTGATTTCCTATAGGACACAAATGGTATGAGACAAGCTCTCAAAATATAACCCAAAGCTTTCCTACATGTTAGGCTGCTTTTCTGGTGTACGCTAGTGTTTCTGACCTGAGGTCATGTTCAGACAAGAGCTCAATATACAGCAAAAAATAAATTCTGGCAGGGTATTCTCCCTGAGAGACCTCAATTCTGGAATTTACTTTCTCCCCTGGTCCAGCAGAGCCTGATTTCTCAGACCATCCCAGCAATTTGTAAGGTTCATCCGTTCCACTGTGAGTAGCTTCCTTCCCAAAGCTACTATTACAAACAGTTGCCTTGCTCAAGTTACAGCACTCTTGGATCCAGGTATTTCATTCTAGCACATCTTTAATTTACAGGGCAAGATTTATTTATAGAGCAGACCACTTCCCTCCCAGAAAGGTTATATACTTTTCACCACCTCTAATGAATAAACAGTTTAATGAATTCATCAAGAGTCTAATCCAAAGACCTTGCAATGAAAGGGAGGTTGTTCAACAGTTTGCTGCCTCAGGAAAACACAGGACACTCAAATTTTATGTAACATAAAAGACGATGCATTTGCATTTAACAGCCAATTTTAAGCAAGAAATTTAATGCTTCTCTCCCTGGGCCCCATGATGTATGCAGTCTCTGAATCCTAGCTAGGCTTTGATCCAAAACCCTTGACCTTACTCTTCGAGGTACAAATACCACAGTGTAGAAATTGTTTGATATGGATGCTCTCTAAACCGTTTCCCAAAGAACAGTCAAATAAAACAGGCATCTTACTTCTGCAAGCAATCTTAACCCTAAGAARGCCAGCCTTTATAGAGAGGGCAACAAAGTTGTCTGAGAATAGGTGCTAAAGAGATGAGGTCTTGTCTGCTATCCTGCACATTCAGTAAGTGAAGATCACTGAAACAATGTGGTAATGAGTAACCAATTGTTCTGAGTGAGACTTCCCCTGGTACTGTGTCTGTACACTTTATAAATCATTGACAATTTTGTTATGCAAGTAGCCCCTGGTACCTTGTATAATCTGAACRTTAACTTCTCTACGCTCTGTTGATCTTTCCACTGCAATTTGTTGTAGACTTAATAGCTGCTTAAATCACTTCTGACATCTTAAAGTATAGGCTGGATCTAAAAGTATAAGCCAGAACTTTTAGACTTAGTTGCTAAACTTAGGTATCTACATCAGTTCTTGAAAAATCTGAATTAGGGTGCTAATATTTTCTGTGCAGCATGCTCAGAACCTCCAAAGGAGGYTTATTCTTTTAAGTTGACGGATCTAGCTTCAATCTCCAACGTCTCACAAGAGGTTAAAATCTGGAGCAAGTAAAACGTTTATGTTAATTCTCTGGATGAGAGTAGAATCCCACAGAAGGACATGAGCTCTGCATGGCTCAGGACCCAGGTAGTTTCACCTCTCTAGCTGGTGACCACTATGTGAAATCTCAGCATTTATCACCTGCACAGTTTCCTGGAAAACATGGAATTACAGAACTCAAAATCGCTGCCTTCTCTGAGTTATCAAAGACCAGATACAGGGACAGGAACCCTGTCTCTTGTCAGCAACTGTCCTCTTGGCAAAGGAATCATCAAGAGGACAACAACCTAGAAAATAAAGGGAAAATGAGAGAAAGATATCGCATTACATACAAGCATAAAGTATTCTCGAATGCAATGAAGCAACGTTTCATTACTGTACGAATCTCATATAGAGCACATATGACTTTCATGTTGTAGGTAGGGAAGTCCTCAGTCTTGGTTCGATTACCTCCRCAAGCTTTTAAGTAGAGGTAAAGCAACATTTGAGCTAAAAGTTGCAAGTAACTCTAGGCACCTGGCATAAATTCATCACAGGTCCACATGAGTTTCATCTTCATTTTATGTAGAAGTGCTGGATGCTTAACCTCTTAGATCCAGTTTTTCTACATAAAAAGGGCTACTAATACTTTCTTCAGAAGAATATTTTATGATTACTTTGACTTTCGCCTGAAATTTCAAAGATTGACTATATTGTTATTGTTGCCATTGAAGTTATTAGTTAATATTAATCTAGGTAATTGCCACATCAGTAACATGAGGTTGCCACCTGCTTAGGACTGCTGAGTTGTTCTTACATTCACAGTTAATAACAAAGTGGGCTGTTCTGTCTTTGCTTTCTGTGATAATGAGAAAATCTCAATATAGACCTACTCCAGGCTGATAACACAGAATACTGTGTATACTTGTAGACCCTGAAGACAGAAAGTTTAGTCAGCTGGCAGCAGGCTTCAGCTAAATACTCTGGATTTATACCAAAAGGAATGAGATCAGACTGCGGTCCTTAACTTTTATTAAATTAGCYATTTTGTAGTCATAGGCTTACCAACCTACTACCAAAATTTGACCTAAAAGGCATGAGTACCACTGCCAAAAACTGTAGGTTAGCCAAAACAAATATTTTACTTTCAGTAAATAAATTTTCACTCTCCAGGTTAAGACTAATGTTGTTGGATTACAGCTGAAAAGCTCAGAAGCCCTCTGCTTCCAATATAAGTTACTAAAACACATAAGGGCCATTCTGCAGTCACAGTCGACGAGCCAGCAGGATCTTTTGCTGAGTCCAGGAATTCCATGGAAGTATGGTCTAATGGAAAAAATATGACCAAATGTAACTCCTAGTAAAAATATCCCTAATATCTTTCTTTTTCAAGAAACATTTTTACTGATGCAACATCATCTCATTCTTGGACTTCTCAAGTTTGCCTACAAAAGCATTAAAAGAAGGCTTACAGAAATATATGACAAATGGCATATCCCAAAGCTTTGCATAAAGTTGTAAGCGATAGCCTTTTATTATTAATCATTTACTGGAAAAATGAGGGCAGCTCATTAAGAAAAGGCATCTTAATTCCAATGCCTCTATCTAAGAGCAACCCCACAGCCACAGAAGGCAGCTAAGCAGCTCGCTCATAGTGGGGCAGGAAATTGGTCCCAGCGTGGTGTGCCCTTCTCCTTGTTGTTATCATTATCTTCACGCACAGCAACAATTTAATAACCAACAAAGGAAGGRGCTGCCATAAGCCTGACGCTCGTAACGCTTATGGCAAAAATCCTAGACAAAAATCCTGTTTTGTCTAGGATCCTGGCTCCAGGCCTTGAGTTTTTGTCACTAGGTGACATGAAAACACTAAGAAAATACTAACAATAGTAATAATATGATTAACAATACCCAGAACACAGAAAGAACATGTCTGCTGTCACTGCTCCTTCACTACTATTTTGTCTTTTTGTCATTTGTACTATAGCACATTAATGAGTATCTATTTCCCTGTATGAGTCACATCAACTAAATCATTTATCCTTGCAAGAGGTTCAGCTGAACCATACTTTAAATCACGGGCAGCAAAGCTTGCGTGGCATCTTAATGTAACCTAAAGTGCCCAACAGCCTAAGTGTCTGCATATGCAGTGCTCTGCTCACGGGGCATATAAAGCAAAGGAAGCAAAGGATGATCAATCACACTTTTTTGCTCCATTTATACTCACAAGTCACAGTTGCTTTTTCACCCTTCTACACATGATACTTCCCTTTCCTGTGCCAGGCTAATGCCCCAGTCCTGCCTTTTGCAACTTACTCTCTTCTCCCGCAGCCGCGCACTCTCCAGCAATAAATGAACCCTTTCCATTTCCTCAGACTGAAACTGAAATTGTTTCCATAAAACCCAGCACAAATCATCTGCTCTCTTTAAGCCATATGGGGTACTCTGCAGGTTTTAACMAACAGACCTAACAGCGTTGAGTATGTGCAAGAAGCATTGGGTCTGMAGTCCAAGCGGAGCCATGCGGCAGCCCTACCCAAGCACACAACCAAATCAAACAGCAACCGCAGAGGAAGGCACCAAAACRTCAGCTTTACCCTCCTTCCCCTCATCTGTTCCACAGATTTGGAGATTTGTATCATGAAAATGTTTGGTAAATGCCACGTAACCTTCCTATGAACCTCGTAACTCATCAGCTCTTTACTGCATTTACTTCCTGAATGTAATTACTTAATTTTATTTATATATAATATATATTTTTTTTTAAGATGAGTTGTAAATATCTATAATTGAACTGGTTTGGATTACCTCTTTTTATAACTTACGTGTTGCTAAGGCAGAAGGCACAAAGATCTGCCTCGAGCATATATGGTATAATASGATGAACTTGCTCTACGGAAACCGAGTTATAAAATGATTTTTCAGAAATACACGTGCAGCTCAAATGTGTTACTCTTCTAGGCTACACCATATTTTCTCTATATTTTCACAAATTCTTGTATGTAATTTTTTTTTCTGCACACCTTATGCGTGGAAACAACAAATTCTTGTTTGGCGATCTTTTTGTTTGGCTAATTGCATTTTGCAGCTCTTGCAAAAGCATCAAATATTCTACCACATACAAAAGTTGTTGAAAAGCCTTTTCCCAAAACATGGGATAAATTTATGTTATTCTATACTATCTGACATGTATTCTATAGTATGTCAAATGTAATTAAAAAAAGCCCCCAAAACTACGTTCAACAAGACTCTACTAGGGTATTTTTAAGTCATTGTTGATTAGTCGCTGCACTGTCTGCTCTGCTAAACTTGGTTTGAAACATAATGCCTAATTAAGACTGTACTTTAGAAATATTTTCCCACAATTTCCGCATGATGAAAGAGGAGGCCACATTATAAAGCACTCTTCTGTGACTYTTCATGTACTGCGTGTTATAGCATGACCTCTACTTTCACTGTTCACTCTTTTTTCTGTAAATAATAGATAATTATACATTATTTAAAACTATAATCTTTGTTAATTTGTCACTTTCAAAGAGTGCTTGGAAAACAGAGCTACTCATGAAATGTGTTTAGCATTACACAACTTCTTGGAACAAAAAGAAAAGTATCTCTACAATCACCAAGAGGAAAGCAACTTTCATTTTTCCATTCAAATCTATGCAAGAGCAGAGTATCCATTTTCAAGAACAGTGGAGGTCTGGGTTCTAGCATGTTTAATGAAAAATATCAAAATAATGATTGTTGGTTCAAAATCAGATCAGGAGGAATAAGCTGATTTGCATTCATTCACATACATTTATGCCTTAGATTCAGCCCTGGAGATGTGGTTCCAAACTACCAAACCCACAACAGCTGCTTTCAGAAAAAAAGCATTTCTTATCACTCAGTATCAGGCACCAGAGCCCACCAGGGTAGGGAAGGAATGTCACACACGAACCAGGTTTCTAGAATCCCAGGAGACTCTTTTCCATTTCTAATCAAACTGGTTCCCAGACTTAATTCAATCAGCCTTTAGTTTTCCCACATGTTGGCAGGAAAAGGATTTTTTTTTTTTTTCCAGGAGCAATTACTGTAAATATAAATGGCTGAGCACTCAAGCAGTATATTAACAATTTTAAATCTTTCTGTTCTTGATCATTAAAAAAGAAAACCTTCTTCCAAGCAATAGTAATGCCTCTTTATAGCCTAAGAAGTATAAAAAAAAGCTTTTGGGACTAGCGGGCCTGCCTTTCCTATACATTTGCAGATTCAAGGTGACCCCTTCCACTGTTTTCAAATTCCATAACATCTTTGGAAATAGCTGAGACTTCTACAGATTTCTTAGGCCTAAGATCTTTTGATGTGCATCAGATGCATTAGACACGAAGGAAGAAGAGGAAGGAGAAGGAATGAAGTGAATTGATACCACATTACTGCCCATGTTTACCTCAACCTCTCTTGAAAGAAATTAGCCCAGCTAGCGGATAGTGACTTTCCATATTACAATCAACAAGGAAGCCAAGTATGTAAGCACTAGTGACTTCTGCTGTTAAAAGCAAAGTTCTCCTGCTTAGAATGTTAATCTTGTGGTGACACGGCACGCTTAAGTGTTGAAAAACAGCTCCCCATGATAATGAAAAGTGACACACTACGAAAAGAACCTCTTTTCAGCTGCAGAAAGCATTAGATTTGTGGTATGAACTTCCCAGATAAAATAGCATAGGGAGAGTTGTATAAACACAAAGAATGGTGTAGCAAAAACATATATATGTACATTTATAGTTTAATTTGCATCCATACAGAAGCTAATTTCTAGTTCTTGAAATGTCAATAAACTAAACTATAAGCATAATTATGATCATAGCTAGCACTCTATCCTACCACTTAATTGTACTTTAGGTCTATAAGCAGCACTGATTATCTAAGAGGCCAAAAAATCTATACGGGTACGTCAAAGTCAACAATTTTCACAGGTCTTCTTCCTATGCTTTAGACACATCAGACTAAAAGACTGGACTGTCAGCAGTACCAGATGGGGAGAAGCAGGAAGGTGACTATAAAGCAGCTGCTTTCAATTTCCAGCAACCAAAGGTCGTATCTGCCGAGGCACTTTCTGGACTGCAAGGAGGACTAGGATGAGGTACTGTCTAACAAAGCAATTATCTCTTTTTACCCATGACATTACTAAAATTTAAGTATCGATTGGGCATGCACTGAATTACGGATGAATAAAGAATAACAATAGTCACAGAAAACTGAGTTTCTTCTCCATATTTCAGCTCCCCTTTTTTTCTTCACATTTTTTCACCTGCATTTTGCTGTCAATTAAAATGTCATTTCTTTAAAATCAGAAACATTTAGTTCTTTTAACAGCTTACAAAGAATCCTTCCCTTAGTGCCACATGTCATTGTGATACCTTTGCTTTGGTTATCCGTGTCATCATTTTCTTGGGTATCCTCAGAAGGTCAGTACACACAAATACCCATATGCAGTACAAAAAAGCAGTAAAATCCTCTCTACAGAACCACCTCCAACAATTTGAATGGTGTGCATTCTAACAAGTCAAGATCATTCTTTCATAAGTCACTTTTGAAGAATATTGATGTTAGAAAGCAAAGCCATGGGGGCAAAAAAGAAGATCTATATATAGAACTAMATAAGCACAGACAGACATTATCCCTACTGGGACCTTACGGGACTGCATCGAGCATTGAAGAGGTACCACAGAGTCAGTCCTCTGCATTCTTCCCTTTTGCCAGCTCATAGCACCATCCTCATATTCTTTCAATGCAGTTTTCAGTATAAGAAAAGTTGTAAAAAATTTCATAGTCAATGCGAACACTGCATATGTTAATCTGACTAGAAAAGAATCCATCAGCATATTATGTGTGGTTTAAAAAAAAAAATCTTGATGCTTATATTGTTTTTACTTAAATGAMTTTGACTACCTTTTAAGAAAATGCCTTCTAGGACTTTTTTTTTTCCTGTAGCTATCAATGCCTGATTATATTGTTTACCTTTCACTTGATGAAAAAAATGTTGCATGTTTATCCAGGCCTCACTTGATAAAAAGTCGTCTTTACTGTAGAACAAAGACCTAGGAAGTTATGCAATTCCTAAATGCTAAACAAGAAATCTTCAATTTACTGGCATTACTGACACTTGACTATAATTCCTTTTCATTTCTTCCAGGGAATTTCTGTTGTATTTCCTTATCCCAGAATCTCATCCAAACTTTTGATTATAAAGCCAGTTGTTCACATTCTAAGCAGAACATTTGATATTTTATGTGATGATCTTTTTCAAGTTTAGACAACAATTTCTGGTCAGATTTGATTACAAAGGAGGCTCCTAGATCATGAATGTCCCTGTGCTTCTGAGTAGTTTCTCCACATTTTACTTCATGCAAGCTGCYGTATGCATAAAAGGTGACTTCACTCATCTGCATTATTGTGTTGTACATTCATCAAAGTACTGATTAGAATCTGAAAGCTCTCAAATAGCAGCAGGATTTAGTAATTTGTAATCAGATACATAAGAGTGAACAAAAGGAAGTATCAGGGCTTTCAAAGGGAGTTTGTGACCTTTCTGTGTAGGTTCTGGAATAACTTTCTCTGTTGATTTAAAATTGTACCTGATTGGCAATATTAACAAAGCAGCTAGACATAATTACAGGTGAGGGAAAGTTTTCCAGTCAAGCACCATGTACTATGTAAATACATTTCATTTTTTTACTATATATTTAGGCAGATTAGGTACATTTCATTTTTTTACTATATATTTAGGCAGATTAGGAGGCAAGAAGGAAGAAAGGTACGAATAGCTTAGAGTGGCAAGACTGTTGGATTTTTAATTTGTCATGGATAACATTCCTAGTGGTGATTTCCCGGCTTCACAAGGACATGCTGCTGCACTGCGGCTGWGCTTTTTAAACAATTCTATCCTGTGAGAGCTTTTTCTTGAGCATTAATGAGAATCACACTGTGTTAGATAGTATGTGAAAAAGTCAGGCTAATTAACATTATACGCTTGCAGTGTATATGAACCCTCTCTCTCTGCGGACGTGTGCAAGGTTGCAAGCTACATCATGATATGAAGCAAGCCAAGCATTTTATTTTTACTTCCATCAAAAAGAAATCTATTTCAATGGCATACTTGTCTCCTTTTAGACTGAGTCTTCTATCTGCATAAAATGTCAATAAATCACTTCATACTTGATTATTCAAGTGCAGAGCATATCCCAAAGAAAGTTTACAGTTTCAAGTCAAGACATCTTTGGCAATGACCTGAAGGCGCTCTCAGATCCCAGGTGGAACACAGCTCGCTCGTTCAGGTCTCACTTTCAGCCTCCTAGGCAATGCCTGCTACTTCCACTGTGTTATTAAGTTATTGCTCTGCTTACAGAACGCAGATATGTTCTGAAGATAGGCAAGGGTCTTCGCTCCCACCCRGCAAAGCCTGTCGCTCTGTTCTGAGGCTACGGTGACTTGGGGCCCTGACACCCCGGCACCACCTCCTGCTGCGAGCGGGGCAACCAGGCTCTGTGCGGGGCCCTGGGCCTCGCACCCCGCTCMGCAACGCGGAGCTGCCTCCGGCCGCTCGAGATCGGGTTCAGCTGCAGCCTCCTGCCCTGCCACGGGCTGCTCCAGCAGCCGGGCCTTGGCAGGGCTCACTGCCAGCTCAAATATCCCTCCCAGTCCCAGGTACATCCCAGGGCTCCCCCGCTGTTAAAGGCGGCACGAGAGGCGCTGTGGCAGYCAGGCAGGCCTGAGCTATTCCCTCGTGCAGGAGGAGCACGAGGGGAACAGAAGCAAGCTTRGGACCTAGCTCATAAGCTGCCTATTTTAGAGTCATCCTCCCTCCACCACAACCTTTATTGCAGAAAATCTCCATGCGTTAGGTGACGTTAAACTTCATGTGACGTGGAATAGTGGGACCTGATGGGATACCACGCCATTTTGTGAGTTCCTAAAAACACAGTTTCAAACGTCCAAGCAAGCAGCTCAGCTTCCTAAGTTTCTGCTTATCCCAGGAACGCAGCTACTTGTCTGCACACAGATGGAAACCCAATCATTTCCTCTGTTTACGACAACTTATTCCACATTGCATTACAACACAGCCTTTCAGTAGGTCAAAGAGAAACGGACTCAGGATCCTCCGGAAAGGACTTRGCAGGGGACGTCTCGAGCCACCGCTCTCCATTCCTCCACAGCCTCTACCCAGGAGCTCTGCCAGCACCAGCCGCTTCCACCCACACAAGGGTCGGCAACTTTTGGTCTGTCCTTTATTTCCAAGCACACAGTTCCCATTCTCTAGCTGCTGTTTTGTCTTGGTTTACTGCCATTAAAACTCGGTTGACAACAAACAGATTGAAAGGSATGTAAATGAACACAGACTCTGCCTCCCCCTTTTGTTTCCTGAAATCCAGCCAAAATCAACGCGTTTCATACATCCTGAACAAAATCATAAATCCTTTCCYGTGGAGAGCAGGGTGTTCCCCTTCAAAGTTGGCGTGTGGTTGCAATCCAGTTAAGAAACATAGGCCAGGTTTTTAAGGCTCACACTAAAACTGCAACTGAGGTATGTTTGCATTGATTTTTTTTTTTTTTTTTTCGTAATATATAACTATTTCCTTTGTTCTGAAAACAGTATTTTGCAGATTTTTAAATAACTTGGCTTTCTTAAGTTAAATACTTAAAATGTATATAGCTAAGCTGCCAGATAGTATGAATTGTTCAAGCTCAACTGGACATCAGGAATCTATTTTGCTGTACACAAGGAGCAGATACGACCATAAGAGCGAAATTTCAAGCCCATTTATTTAACTTTACTTATGTTAAGAAGCTATTGGTTATTAATTGAGGTTGACTTTCACGATATACTAAAATATTTTTGCCTTACTTTACAAAGAGTTTTATATTCAGTCTTTACTATACAAGAATATATGAAGGTTGCTTACTTCTCAGCTGTAAATGATAAATGTCCCATTTCTTGTGAACATACTTTACAATGCAGCATAACATCATGGTCTAAATACCTAAGCCAGCATTTTCACTTTTGTTACTGTATTTTAAGTCTCCTAATTTTGCTTTACATGCCCACATTTCTCTGCTATCCTCAGGTTTCTTTCATGCAATGTTCTTAACATATATGATGCATTAATATATGATGTTCTTAACATATATGATGCATATATGATGCTTTAACACAGTGAGTAGCAGCAAAATGAGCAATATTATCTAAATATGCCAAGTCTCTGTTCCAGCCAATAAGCAAACTGTCCCCCTACAGTCCCAGTACAAAAAGAAAAGCGTTTTTTTCCACAATAAAGGTTATTAATCTTCTCATAGATATTATAGTCCATAGTATATTTATACGTCTGTGGAAATAACTCTGAGTGGGACAATACTTGGGCAAAATATCCTTACACTTCTCAGTATCCTGAGATATATCAAATAAACCAGAATTTATTCTACATAGACATGAACCTTTCCCAGAAGAGACACGTCTGCTCTATTGAAATTCTGGTAATAATCCTCATACTATAAYATGGAAGTAATGATCTGTCACAGCCCATAACTAAACAGCTATTTCTAACCAGAAGTCACTGTGTTTTTCTACAACCTTAATTGCTGCTTTTTTGACTGATTCAGTACAGCAGATTCATTAAGTCATTAAACCCCTTCTGCAAGTGAAAGATTTTCTGCTGTTTCTGGCACCAGTCAGCACTATGGGCACATCAGGAAACTGCAGTCTTTTTAAGCAGGAGCATCTCTGTTTCCTTTTCAACCGGTCTTTCAGAATCAGCAGCAATATCACACCATTCTGGACTGACGTTCATGAATGAAGTGTGCCAGCAGTCTCATTCAGGCACAGAATTGTCATGTTTTCTATCAAACTAAGGGGGCTGGCCATGYTCTCATTCAGTTTTCACATAGAGGTATTTTTTCTATTAAGCAGAGGTGAAGTAAAACACTAAGCACTGTAGAATCTAACTTATAATTCAAAAAAAATGTCAATTCTAGTAAAGCTGTCTTATCTACTGAGCCCTTAAGRCTGTGGTTACAGTACTGCACAGGAATAGATTTACAGGTTTTAGGATCAGGAAATTGCAAAAGTGGTTTAAAGACACTGTGCACTAAAACCTAAAGCTCCCCAGATGCAGGAAGGTCAGATTCCAATATCTGGCCTGTTTCAGTGTTCCTCCGTGCCCTGGATGGCATCTCTCTTCCTGCTCAGGGTTTTCCAGCTTCTGTCAGGAGACTGAATTAAACAAACATCAACCGACACCCTCTGACCTTGGCAGGCATCTTCAATGATCRGATCATTTATCCATCCATAAAGTGAACTCCTCTAGGGCCACAGTTGCCATGGCAACTTGGGGATGGTGTCAGAGAAAACTGCAAAGCTGATGCTATGCAGGCACCAACCAGTTCCTCTAACCAGCAAAACACTCCTCCTAAAAAAACACAAGTTGAAGAACACCACAGACCTCAACTATGTCCTTTGTCTTTTGTGATTTTTACTCTTACAAAATATTAATCTTCTCAGAGACAATCTTCTCAAAAGGCCTTTTTCCCACATAATTGAGGGAAGCTCCTAGGCCCATATGAATTAGAAACAACTACCCCAATTCAATTCTTTGCTATGCTTTTAGGAATTCTGACTTTAAATTTGAGGAGAGAAAAAAAAAATAAAAGAAAAAGATTTTCCTATCATAACTGTGACCCAAGTGAGTAGAAGCAGAATCCAGAGTCTTACTTGAAAACAAATGCAATTACTTGCATGGTGTTGTATCCTGCAACCATCTGTACCCACTAAGGGTCATGGGAAAATGCACTGAAATCTCCAGTAGTTTTCACAGGAAGCACGGGATGGAGGCAGCAAAATTGCTTTACACTTTTGCTTTACTCAGAAGTCCCTCTCTCTTGCTCAACCCTTCACCTCTGAGCAAGTAGGTCTAGTTAGATTTAATCTAATAGATTAAAACCAAAAATGCTGAAAAAAAAAAAAAAAGTGCCAAGGTCTGCAAGGAGAGGAATTGCTACTTGAACGTCCATGTCACCTCATGGGCCTTGGCTTGGCCCATTACAGCCTTTAGGCTGACCAGTTACTAAAGCCAACTATGAACAGGGACTTGCATTTACTCCTGCACTCCACAGTAACGTCCAGTGGTTCTCTACAACTTGCAGAGTCCAACAAATATCATTTCTGATTAAACTGTGTAATAGGCTAACTAGCATTTGAAGGGCTGTGATATAATTCCCACGAGTATTATACCCTTTGTGCTCTGTGAAGGAAAKGATTGTGGGGTAATCCACTACTATAGAGAAATGTGACGTCTGGTTTTATAGGTGTTTTACACACTTCCTCTCTTTTCCTGCCTCTCTCTGCTTACAACATTTCAGTAGTGAATTTTAGAATAGTAGGGGGAGGTGCTACAATTCCTTCCCAACCCTGAAAGAGGAAGAAAAGTCATTTTTTTTAATCAATTACCTGTAAAACATAGTGTCAGAGATTAAAAGATTTTTTCCCCTTATTTACTAAGGGAAATTAAAATCTTTTGCCCTAAACGTAGTCTCTCTTGCTGTAGAAATATAACACTTTCCTGTCAGGGTCATTTTCCATCAGCCATAGGAACTCTGCAGGATGAAAGGGGTTAGTTGTTTTTGTTGAATTATGGTAGAACTGCCAACAGAATAAAATCACCTTAGCACTGTTGAGAAAATAAGTCAGAATAAAGCCATCAATTTGAAGATTTAAAAGAGCAACCCTGGATGGTTAACATCTCGAGCTTTAGAGGAAGTACAGTGGCTGGCTCTTTTGCCTTCAAGCTGCACATTCTACCCAGCGTACCAACTACACAACAAGAGAGCAGAGATTACTATGTCCAGTTCRCAACCCCTGTGTCTCTCCACTCATTTTCTCTCCCCATGATATAGCCTGTTTGTTTGTTATATCAACTTCCTGATAATTTCAAAACAGAAAAATCATGGCATACCACCTGGATAAGATCAAGCTGATGGGCTCAACTCTATTACTTGATGTGGACATAAACATGTCTTAAGCTGAATGCAAGAGCAGCTTCACAGGCAGCTTCCTCATCTTTTATKAAAATATGAAGACAACATTTTCATGCTGGGTAAGAATATGAGCTTCATTCCATTCATCCTCATTTTGGAAACTCAGCTAGCTGCAGAATATGGAAATCTCTCCTCAAGGAGCTGAAGAAAGCTGAAATAAAACCATCAAAGTCTATATCAATAAAACCAACACAAGTCTCCACAAATGAAAGAAACCGTTCATTCCCGTCCTAGAGAAAACAGATGGGTGCAGGGGAGAAAGAGAGGAAGACAACAAAAAGAAGAACAAACTGGTGCTCTTCCAAAAGAAATGAGAGCCAGCACTGCCTCCTATTAAGCTTTGTGGATTATTTACCACAATCTAGCCCTTAAACAACAAGAGAGCCTTGAAGTGGACACATGATGAATTTGCCTTCTCAAGTGGGCTACTTAAGCTACACTCTTGTGGTTTTTGAAGCAAGAGGAGACACTCCAGTGAAGAACAATGTAAACTATATCTTATATTTAAATATTTATATTTTCTATATTACTGCACTTCAAATTTATACTGTGTAAAAGGCACAGATTTTTAAGAGAAATGAAATAATTATCATATCTGGGAAATATTGATGCAGAATCCAGTGAACATTGAAAAGCTGTCTCACACAACTTAATGCCATCTTAAAATAATTAACATGTCAACGACTAATATAGATTATAACATTTAGGTTTAAGGAGAAATGAGATGATAAAGCTCTTACACTTACTCTTAATTATGGATCTGCAGCCAAGTGCTCTAAGGGAAAACAGAGTCAACTCAGCATCTGCAAGATCAATATAATTCCTTAAGGAGAAAATAGTTCTATGTTTAACTTATTTTTTCCCACAGGGGACCGTGTCGGACTGTTGCAGGAAGCAGTAAATTGCAGAGTTTGTGGACTCTGTTCAGGCACAACAAGAAATCATTGTAACTCAAGTGACAAAACTACAGGAATCCAATGGAAGCTATTTTTCATGCTCTGAATTGCAGCTAGAGTTGTGGCTTTAGACTGTGTCAAACAAATGACACTGTCTGAGATCCAGATCTGCACAGCCTTAAAAGTATCAGATTGAATCCAGCCCTTACAGTACAATGAATTCAGGAATAAAAATCACTTTACTGGGCACTGATTTGTTTTCACAGAGTATTTCATGACTCCAGGAAAGTTCTTGCCTTTCTCAATACAAGTGGCCTAATCCTGGGCAGCTTCCAAATTCAAGGTCCATACTTGGTGCAAGTAGGACAAAGAGCTTTACCCGCTCCCAGCTTCTGTGCAGTACCTGCCTCGAAAAGCTCTCGTTCATCTGACTGAATTCCAGAGCCTAAGTATCGGTTAACTGGAGATGTAGGACAGACCTGGGGTGTGAGTCTTGTTACACAACATGAAACCGTGTGAAGGTAGAAAGAAACCAGGACTCAAGCGCTGATCAAGAAGATATCATCGTCAAGCTATGTTTATGCTGGAAGTTAGTCCTGGAAGCYAAGCACATATAAGCAACTCATTCCACCCAGAGTTTCATCTCTCTTGGCCAGCCTCAGAAATGGCTCGTACTTCCAGTTTCACTTCTGAGAGTTTTTCCAGAGCGCTTCTGATTCCTGTCAGTCCTTTTCATTTCCAGGTTTGAACCTGTACCCAGGTGGAACTTAAAACACAAAGGTTTCAAAGCCCTTCGTTCTCTGGAAAGATCCTTACCTTTTCCAAATACAGACTATCCATTATTCATTTCTCTTCCATTAGTCTGGAAAAATCCACTGAAACTACCCACTGGACTATAAGTTTTCTGCCTTTCTAAACTTCCTACTGCAAGAACTACAGATTCCGGTCACATATGCCACTAATGATGTCTAATAATACTCCAATGTGTGAAAAAGGACTAAGATAAACAGGATGAATTTTAGGTTAAGAATTCCTCAGAACTAGCTGTTCTGGTTACAAGTTTAATGAGGTGCAATAAACCATGGAGATCTCTTCCTCCCTCTCTTGGAAGACAGTTTTGATTGGCTTGGCTCTACATACCACTGTGCACGTCAACTTGCACTTTATCAGTGCTACAAAATTGCTAATGATAGAAAACTGCATGTTGTGTTCATGGAGCGTAGCAGAATAAGTGGCAAGGTGTCAATAAAARTTTAACATGCTAAATCAGCTAACAAAGAAACAAGATGCAGATGTAACCTATAAAAACATGCATGATACTCATTATTTTAGGTCACAGATGAACTTAGGGATAATTCCAAGGAAGCATCATTATATGTTAGATTGCAATGGTTCACAGAGACATCTGCATTGCCACAAACCTGTTGTAAAAAAAGTTAATTCTTGTTTTAATGGAATTAATTTTAAAAGCAACCAATTCAAAAGACCAGATGGAAAGCAGTCACTAGAGAGAGGCAGAATGGGAAGCAGCAATATAAGCTGGAATAATAGTGTAACAGCCTAGCAGTTGGGAGGTCCCAGGGGCCTGCTATCTCAGTTCCACCTGGGTCACTGCCTGGCCAGCACAGGGAGAGAAAAAATCCCAACGTTAATGAGTGGCTGAGCATTTCATCCCAGAATGATGCCTGTGACAGGATCTTTGCAGGGAAAAAGGAAAYGGAGGATGAACATGGCACGCACAGTTACTTTCTTCACTACTACACAGCACAGCAGGCAATGACAAGGAGGTAATAGGACGCAGGACAACGATGATGATCCAGGGGCCAATTAGAAAGGCAAAACCTTGCTCTCTTCCCTTCTTTCCAGCTGACTCAGAAGGGTGAGCATCCAGCCCATTTCAGTGGACACTGCTCAGTGTCAAAAAAGGAGATGTAATTTCAAATATTCTTCAACAAAAACAAGTTTTTTTTTTCTTTTTTTTTGAAGTAGTTTAGGATAAATTGTCTGCACTGATTCACTATACACTGTATGTTTTGCTTGTATCTTAATACATTGCGATTTCTATTATCAAATCACCTGAAAACAGGTGACAGGGACAGATGAACTCACCACAAATCAGCCAGAGAAGAAAGCACGTGACAGACCTAGTCAACTGAAGGGTATGATCAACTAGGCAAAAAAGCACTCCTAGACAGGAAGGAATGTGAGAATCAGAAGCCCTATAGCAACTGGATGACTTTTGTGGGTTATGCTTACAAGCCAAGAGGAGTTATGCTTACCCATCAAGAGGAGTAAAGGCCTGAGGCACCATTAAAGAGGAACCATAAAACCTGAGGAGCCAAAGGCAGCTGATGAGGCTCCCGGGAGGCAGAGGAGTGCTGGTGTTTTGCCACAGCAGAGCAGGTCACCCAAAAGCGCACCGCAAGGGAGCCCTGCTACCAAGCCCACATGCTCCATGCTGGGTAGCACACATGCAAAGCAAAGGGTGGCCGTACCTACTACACACTGCAGAAGATGAGTGGTAGCTGCAGGCAGGCAGTGAAACACACACAAATATTGAAATAACACTGCTCCTCACATCCACAACAGCACTATTCCAAGCAAGACAATTGATAATCCCTCAAAGGACACCAGCAAAGTCATTTTCAGGCTATGTGGGGATTGCCAAGCCCACACATAGTTAGGAAGAACTTTTTTGACAAAATAGCAAGACAGCACTGGGGCTTGGCATTCTAGACTCAATGACAGTGAATTTGCTCTCAATGAAGAGCAAAGCAGTAAGGAAGGGCCCTTGGGCTGAAGACAACAAGATAGAGATGACACACAGAGGGGAAGGGGACACAGTCAAAACCACAGCCCAGAAGCATGACCCCGGTGACCACCTTGTGAGGGATCAGTGCAGGGGAGGACTGCAGTTATGGAAAAGATGCAAGATATAGGCCAGTCAAAAATGTTAGCTGGACAAAAATTGCCATGTTACATTAATTGTGACATTAATATAAAACAGAGAATCTGCAAAAGTTACAACATAAACATAGATCAAGCTGAAGACTGAACCCAGATTATGGTTGACAGATTGGACCATGGCAGCATGCACTGTGATCAAGAAAGGAAATACTTTTCAACTTGAACAGTGAGAGAACACAGCATTTCACTCCCCTTGCTCTTCTAAAGAGTTAGCATGGAATACTTGATACCTGCTGTGACAATTTCCTGGCACAGTCTTTAGTCAAGGATGATGAACRCCTAAGCTTAGCTAAACTATCTTCAGACAGAAATTACAGATAATACAAAATCCTGCAGAATTAGTTGATTTGATACCTTTCTGTCCAGCATCATGATTCTAGTGCTTGATATCTCAGTGACAGAAGAGGTCAAATGAGTGAGAGCAACTGCTCTCTACTTCCACATGAATGTAGAAATCCTCCCTTTGCCTTAACCTTAACTTCCCATTTCTTGCTGTGAAGCTAACTGAGCTGGACAGAAGACAAGAATTCCTCCTCCAGAAAAACACTGAGGTTTTGGCATTTGCCATTCAGACAAAAATTAGGGATTTCAAAATATCTCACCACAGGGAAAAGAATGTCTGCAAGCTACTCCAGAGCAGTACTCAATGCACTTGTCTAGTGGTGATTCAAGTCCATTCTCCTGAATTTCTGTAACCGAGTTTTCAAAGAAAGAGAGGAAAAGATCCAAATCTTCCTCTTGGGTTCAGCTGTTCCTCTGAATAAAATTAAAATASGAGGCTGAATGTTTCCTTCTTTTCTAATGAAAGGCCATTATTTACACATTCCCAAGATAAACTATGGGAAACATACAGCAGAATGATTCCTAACTGAGTCAATAAAGATGAAGGATGATGAGAATTGTTTTAGCATCCAGTGTATGGCTCATAACATCAGTTAAATGTTCTGCAAACTGCCAAGCCACTTAATACCAGACATACTTGAGGCACAAACAGTCACTMAGTACAAATACGTCATATAGAGTTGACAGAGAAGCTACTGGTTTTTTTGCCCTGAGTCTGGGCAGGAGCTTTAGCACTTGCATTGCATGGAATATCCTTGTGGGTATTAAATCCATGCAACGGATGACAGAAGTGCCTCATTCTTCCCAATTCCCTTCAGTTACATTGCACTTGTGTGCTGGAAAAACTAAGCCAAGAGATGTGATCATTGGGACAGCTAGGAGTATCTCCAAGTTAACGGCTAATATTCTGTGTATTGGCATCCTGTATAATCATGGTATTTAGCTGGTGTTGTTGAGTAGGGGCTGAAACTAATCATGTTCTGGTTAATCTGCCTTGAGTAACTACATCTGGCTGGCCGGAAGAAAACTATTTTGCAATGAAGTTGTAGTGCCTTATAATAAAGATGACTGCTATCCACCAAGGAGCATTCCAGAGTTAGCCTTGCTCTGTACTCTGAAAGACTTTGAGGAATGTGCAGGAGGAGGCAAAACTCTCCATTTAAATACCTTTTGTTTTTTTTCGTGCTTTGCTTGGTCCTCCTTTCCTTCTTCCCAGCTGCCCTCTTCTCACAGTAGCTGAGAATCTCCAGTGAAGTTCACCTGGTTATTTCAATATTTTTCTAGGGAAATTTGTCACATGGYTAAAAAGATATGAAAATTTCTTGTTTAAGCCTGTCTTTGAAGATATTGCTAGTAAAAGTGAGCCTATTTTGTTTTATTATACACTTATCTAACTGGCACATGCTTCTTAAACCCAGAACATACAGAATATGTGAGGTTTTATAAGGTTACATAAAAGTTATAAATGTCTTATGCAAGAATTTGACTTGTTCATAGACAATGGGAACTATTTGTACACATAAAGCCAGCAAGATTTATCCTTTAATGGATAATCCTTTCTTCATTTAATAAATAATCCTTTATTTACTTTTCCTCAGTTCTCAAAGTAAGTCCTCAGAATGTTAAAAAAAGCAACCCTTGACCTCATTACCTTCTCCCATCCTTGTGCTGGAAGCCTTGGGATGACTGGGCTTTTGTTGACATGTTTTAAAGTAAGTATTTAGCCTTTTTTTCCCCTTCTCCTTTGAAATAGGTCTTCTGACTAAGGCTGTAGAAAAAAAGGGCATCGTGTTCCATACACGATTTGAATGCTCTGTTTCATCGCAGACAAAACCCAAGAAATTAGATGTTTCCTGTGAAAAACATAGTTTTGGTTCCTCGTAAAAATTATACAGAGTAGCTAAAAGGAGAATTGCCTGATATTCCTCGAGAGGTCTACTGCAAAGGGAAAGGAAAATCTGTCTGGACAGAATTATTTCCTATCCAGGTGAAAGCCTCTTAAACCAAGTAACAGCATTTTGCAATATATCATCATAAATACTGACGTGATTTATTTTAAAGCAGTTATTAAAATTAGGCTCCTAATCCCATGCTGAAGCATTTATATCAGTGTCAACCTCTTCCAAAACGACAGGTATTCAATCTGTACCCTCTAAAATATATGGCGGCCAGCATTTTTGAATGCCAGGCCATTAATTTAGGGAGCTATCTTTCAGCATCTACTTTTGCTTGACCCATATTTCAAAGATGTCTTGTAAAAGCCAGGGAAGGAAGGACTTTCAGTTCTGGCAACAACACAGCAGTTGCTRTGAGTGGGGACGTGGTTAGTAATAACGTTGTTGTGAAACAGACCATAAGATGATGTTGTTTAAAGTGGGACAAAATAACTCATAAGGCCCCTTTTCTTTTGAGTAAATTATGTACAGGGCTGCCTGTATTCTAGTTCCTGAAGCATGCTTCCTACCATCTGTTTTCCATTTTTCTTTAATTTCCATTCATGCCCTTTGGCCTATTCCCTGTGTTCGGAAGAAAACAGTAATTAAAGTTGACATTATCTCTGTGTCTTTTCCAGACTACATAAGCTGAAGATTTTTTTTTTTCATGTCCTTATACCCCGGCTCATATCTTCTACTACAAGATCAACTGTACACTTATTTTTCGAGGATCTTAAGATTGTCACGTAGTGACTGTTATRGACTCTATCAGCCATGAAGAGGGCTGATTTTCACTGTATCTGAATCCTATCATTCTGTTAATAAAGTTTTTGGTAAAAAACCTAGTTCTTGCTAGACTGCAAAAATTATCTGTAAATATTTAGTGCATTATAAGGTTTGTACTTAATTTATGGCAAGTTTCTCACACCATCAATAGTCTCATGAAATGAAGCACAGTACACGTATCATCTTTGCCTCAAACTCAGAATAACTATCTGTTTTCCTCCATACCYCTACACAAAAACATCACTTTAATGTTCATACGAAAGCATACAACATATRCTGCCACAATAGTGCCATACACTGGAAGTGTGATGGCTTAGAATAATTCAGAACCTGTTCTTACCAAGATTCATCTTTTTTACACTATAGTAACCACAAATTTATGTCTGCTTTGCCTATATACTTACGCACAGCGATTCATAGACTAGGTTTAACATAAAGCAGCGTGGGACTAGGTTATTTGAACCTAGCAGTCATAGTGTCAGAGGAGGCATGAGCACAGGGCTTTCACTGTATAGCCTTAGCAGTGCCTTATCCTAAAATTCCCGTGTAACCTATCTCCATTACCACAGGACCTCATATTTAAGAACAGCACTAACCATCCCTCTCCCTGGCCAAACAACAATTTTCAGTTGGTTTTATGTTAAGCCATATTTCTTGACAATGCTGTCAAACTTCTACAATGTAGGTTCTCTTTGACACTGGAATTGTGTTGTTTGACCACTGTACTAAGCTTTGTGGCTGACTTTTGGAGGGTTATATGTTCCAAATGTTTTTGTATATGCACATACATATTCTGTATATATATGTATATTTGTAAGTATGTGTAGGGGTGTGTGTATATATACATATATATATATATATACACACACACACAAATCACCTCTGGAAAAAGGGAAATTCTATCATTTAAAATCATACATACGATTTCCTCAAAGATTTTTTTCAAATAGCGTCGTATTAGAATTTCAGATAAGTACATAGACAAAATACACAAAATGTATGCGATATGTTTGCACTATACCAAACAGTGAACTGAAAATACCTAGAGGATGCCCTCATTCCCATATATATAAAAGATAAATTGAAGTCTAGGAGGCATTTACTAGTTCCTAAGCAGACATCAAAGAATCATTTGCCTTCTAATACAAAGATTTCTATATGCCACAAACTATTTCAAAAGCATCACTGAAATAATCTGAAAACTGCAAGGCTGAGCACCTCTGCCAGAAGAGAAAACTCACAAGATACAAAAAAAAGATGATATAAAAATGACCAAAAAATAGCAAAATGAGAATACTGTGCCAAATTCTCCCTACACAAAAACCGTAGTACTGAACAGCAAGCTCTTTAGGAGTGAGCTGGGTTTATAGCCTCAAAAATGGATTATAAGTTTCTGCTGGAGTAGCTGTCTCCAAAAACACACATTAGTCTCCCAAGCTGCCAGCCAGGAAAGCAGGACTGGCTAGGGGTCTGCTCACCACCATGCCCAGTGTCCTGCCTCTGCTTCCACTGAGGACTCCTTCCCATCACATCTCCCTCTTAGCGACCTGGGCAATGCAGCAGAGCATCCATCAGCACGACAAGAAGGGACAACTCCTCCCAGTTGTCCTAACCCAGATCCCAGTAAAACAAGTCAGCCAGGACCAACTCCTCCCAGCTGTCCTAACCCAGATCCCAGTAAAACAAGTCAGCCAGGACCAACTCCTCCCAGTTGTCCTAACCCAGATCCCAGCAAAACAAGCCAGCCAGGACCAGCACCATGGGGAGACTTAGCACTGACAAGCAGGGAGAACAACTTCCTTCCCATATATCCCATTCAGATGGTGCCMATGAACACTCTGACACCAGGATTCTGGAACAGAGCATCCAACCATAGCTGAGCTGCACACAAGGAAACGTGCTCCCACACTTCCATAGAGATTACAGGCATCTGGATCCTAGCTAGAAATATCCATCCATCCATCCCTCCATCGCAAAGTATTTCTTAGTTGCCCCAATATCATCTTTCTTTACTAAAATTAACATCAGGTTTGTTTGACATTTAGGTAAAAAAAAGTCTCTCAGTGATCGCTGGCAGGTCAAACAAATCAAGCCTTGTGCCATTTGTTTACTTCTCTGCACAGATTTTTGACAGATGAATACTAAAAACGAGCGCAGCTGACAAGGCAGGGGTTTGCTGCACTCGGACTCAGTGCGGYGTAACTGCTGCTAGCCCTGACAGCCAGCTATAGATACAACCCTCCTGCATGTGATATGAAAAAAGTATGTTTTTTTTTCATTAGATTTTCTCTAAAAGTCCTACAAAAACTTTTAGAAATGTAAAGAGAAATATGTCATTACTRAAACCTATTCTCTTATTTCCACATTCCTCCAGCTTCCCAATATCATATGCTCTCTGTAATTCATTTCCCCACACACACTTTTGCAAGGTTATGGTGAGCAACRCTGGTATCTCTGCTTTGATTAAAGCAGAGGGTGATTTCCTTTCAAACATGAATTAGTGCTACACAGAATGAGGGTGTACCTAACTCCTTAGAAATACAGCTTGTTTCTGCAGTATTCATTGCATTCAGATCAATAAATCATTTAAATCCTGTGGGACTGAAACTTCCCAAGGTACAGAGGTCAAGCTGGAGTGGAACTAGCAAATATCAGTTCCTCACAGATGTGCAATTAGAACATCTGTTTGTGTCCTCCACGCCTCTTAAAATGTTTGTTCTGTTAATTGTAGGCAAAACATAGCTGGCCGTTGGTATTTTTGTTTTTGTTCTAGTGTCAGGAACTTAGCATCCTATATTCAGCTTAAATAAGCTGTCAGCATAGCAATCGGTCACTGCCATATTTCTAAAGAAAGGTATCAAGCTCGGCAAGAGTTTGGATTACAGATGCTAGCTAACCCCAAAACACTTGGTTAGAATTTCTGCCCTAAACCAAGAACAACAGAGACATCTCAATTCACCAAATAATATATTCCATGAATTGCTCTTCTGTAGCCATAAAGGGATTTTATATGGCCGTGGATTTCATATGAGTAAAACTAAACAGCATAATCTGATCTCTCTGCAACTCCAGTCTTGCAAACTTGTTCGTATGTGCTTAGTTTTGCAGTTGTGCGTAGTTCATACTTTCTCATCAGTAGGCTTGCACCCTGCCAGCATTTGCATCACACAAAGTGAATGAAAAGGGTTGTAAAAGAAACATTATCCACAGCAGTAGATGCTTGGTGAGTGCAGCCAAGCCCTCCGAGTCTGTTCCTGCCGCACAAATATCTGCAGGATGGAGGTATATTGCACGGCAGAGGAAGCAACAGGACTGAACGCCAGACTTAGGAGGCCAGAGTCCTCTCCAAGCTGCTATTTACTTACTGCAGGAACTTGGCAAGCTGTTCCTGTTCCCTCGGTCTCCATTCCCCTGTCCACCTCTGTAAAACCAATTAGGATGCAGAGATGACTTTTTTCAAAAACCAGTTTTTCTAAGTGCTACGCCTCATTATTATTGCACTTTTAGGGACTAAGCTCCCTTACTAGAGCGGATTAGTGTGCCAATTGTCACTTACAGGAGCTAGCACCACGCAAACATAGCAAAATTGTGGCTATTTCTGTCATTTACAACTAACTGCAGCTTCTGAAACATATGGATGGTCTACCTAGCCTGGAATTGAAAAACAGAACTTGCATGGACATTCTTGCACAGAGGAGAGTAACTCACTGGTCCAAAGTGCCGAAAACAGCAAAAGCCAAAAACTGTACTGCTCTTCCAGCTCCTGGCATCACAGCTTGTTTCAGAAGGCTCGAGCATGATAGCTTATTTAAAGTCYGTCTTCTGCTTCACCTGCCCTCTTAAAAGTGCAAGCATCATTCCTCAACCAATTATTTCTCAAATGCATAATCATTAGAAATGTCAGTAAAATAATAACTTGAGGGTGCTTCCTGTTAAATTTGTTAATAACCACATCCTCTGCTAATAAACACCTAGGCCTTTGGCCTCGAGTTTATTTAGCCCAGGATATGGGTATTATTACCTCATTATGAGGAAACACCCTCAAGTTATTATTTAAGTATCTCCAGAAGGAAAAACAGCTGAATAAAAGGGATATGTAGGCCAGCTGTTTAAAACTCACTGGGTAACATTTCTGCATCAACCAAGACAATTTTACAGGTAAACCATCAAAAATTAGATTCACACTACATAAAGAAATAGTTATTTCTTGCATTATAGTATGCAGTTACCTGTATGTTTTACAAGAAAAAAAGCTGTAAGCAGGGAAGGTTAAGAAAAAGCCCTCATTACGTTCCCCAACGACATAACATTTTGAAATACAACAGCAGCTACTGGCTTTTCTATTCTCTTCTTTCACTATTATGCTGGGAAAAAAAAAAAAAAAAAAAAAAAAGAGAGAATGCTTGCTTTTCCTTTATCAAGGGCTGTTTTTCATTGAAATGTAATAAAACTGTTTCTACAGCATGGCCCCTCCAATTCCTTATCTTTAAATCTCTGTATACTAATTAAGTTTTCGTAGTCTTTGAGCACTGAAGTACCCTTTTGAATGAAAAAACAATTTATAAAAACACTTTTAGGTATTTTTATCATACCAGCACTTTAAATAGTGGAGATTAATTTTTTAAACAACCATTGAGATAGGTTGAAATAGTGTCTTAAAAAATTTTATCTATTTTTCTCTCTTCTATTCCTAATAATGAAAAAGTAATGATACTGGGCAATAAGAGTAAATTTGAAGTACACTACTAAGGAGAAAAATAGCTTCTATTTTCAACAGATTAATTTGAAAAACAATATWTCAGTTCAGGCAAGGACTCAATAGATGCTCTCACTTTATGACCTCATGTTCTCAAAGAAAATTTTAAAGACACCAACTGCTCTCAGCAATATGCTGAAATTCGYTACGTGAACTCCACTGTTACTGAAATAACAACTTGAGAGTCACAACTAAAAACGGAGAATGCTGTTGAAACATGAGGGCTAGTTCAAAAAGTCTTTCGTTCTTTTTCTTTTCACTTAAAAAAAAGTTTGGTCTTAATTGCTAAGCACATTCTGCCATGCAGGATTGATGTTCTAATATAACTATTTGCCCTTTTTTTTTTCTCCCCCATTGTTGGGCCTTCTCTAAGTTTTTCCAGGTTATTTTGTATGCAGCTGTCACAGAAAATATAAATGGATGTCCTCTTAAAAAATAAAAGCTATTACATTTTGGGTCTCATGAGGTTTCCAAACTGAAAATTGGAATACAAGCATGGTGGTATTAACCTTTTTCACACCAATAAATAAAGAACATCGCAGCTGAAGGATGAGATGATGAATCAAGGACACCTGTGGACTCTGGAGAATGCAATAGTGTTAGAGATGATACTGGCCAACAGGCAAAAATTAGAATATAGTAGATGAGTGACAGAAAGGGRAAAAAGCCAGAAAGTAATGTGAGACACCCGGGAGATCTCTGGAATTACCCATTCTGCCTGGCCTACTGAAGGACCAAGAGTTGATGGCTGTTGAGGAGCACARAACTGGCCCTTAACAATGACAACCAAGGATTTGCATAGCCAAGGGAGAACAGCTGATTTTGTAAAAGCAGCTCAGATAAACAGCTGAATAAAAAAATTCAGCTCATAAATCAGTGTTTTGTGTGTTTAAATACGTTTTGACTTTGTTTTCCATTTCTGAGCGTGTTATGATTCAATAGGAATGAAGTCAGACAATGCTTGGAAAAGCCAAAAGAAACCAAATTATCGCCTGGCAATCTTCTTCTGGAAGGTGTTGTTACTCTCACAAGCTAGCTTTGATGGAATTACTCCATAAAGTCATTACATGTATTTTCTATAGGCCCATGTGGAGGAAAGGAGAAAAAAAAAAAAAGAGAGGAAGGAAGAAAAAAGACATCATCTTAGGCTCCTCTTAAGGTCTTATGAATTGTTTATTTGGGCACTGTCTAAAAAGAAAAGTTTGGAAAAGGAGCAAAAAAGGGGCAACAAAGGCTTTCAAAACYAGAAACATTTGCCAGGCTTTTCTATACAAACTGGGGTAGGGAAGAGGGAGGAAAACCAACCACACCAATGCTCTAAACTTGAGAATTTGTAGGACAGATGTGAGTGAGCCTCAGAGCAYAGGCCTAACCACTAGGCTGCTCAAAATTCACTTTCCATCCATCACATCTTTCTCTAGGAGGCTTCAGAGCTTCCTGCATTTGAAAGAAGTGGGGTTTTTTTGTTTGTTTGTTTTTTCCTTCTCCTCTCTCCTCTAATTCCAATATAAAGTAAYGAACAAAACACAGACCATCCTTGGGGTGCAAGGAGAGCCACCTCCCAGCTCTCCCTCACCCACCTTCCCTCAGAGGCCCTTGCTCGCCACACAATGGGGCACAGCACAGGACAGGTCAGTACAGTCTATTCTCCACAATCCAGCTGCTGTTACTCAAAAACGTAAAAAAAAAATAAATAAAAACACACAAAAAGAACCCACAGCTCCTCCTCTTTCACGAGGCAGCTCAGTTTCTGAGGTAACCTCCGCGCACCGACCTCGCGGCTGGGAGCTGCAACGAACCCGGAGCATGTCTGCAACTCCAGCGTACGGCTCTGCTACCTGTTTTCCTCCCTGCTCCAAGGGCTCAGCCCTGGGCAGCCTCCCGGCAGTCCTGCCAGCACCGGGAGCCCGCGTCGTGTTTGTCAAGCAAACAGGAAGAGCAGCGAGCCAGGCACTTACATCACCCCGCAGATGTGCTCCTCCGGCACGCAAGTTTATTTGAGGCTTTTTCACAGCGTGGGTTGACTCCCTGAAAAAAAAAAAWWAAWKRAWWAAWWAAWWAAARGRRGRAAAAAAAAAACAGAGAGAAGAGAAGAGGAAGAAGTGGAGAGGTGGTGTCATGCTCAACATGTTTTGCACCCCGTAAAAAAGAATTAGGAGACTCGGGCCGGCCACCCCCTCTGCCTTTCTGTCTGGAAGTCAACCCCTCTGAAACCCTATCGCTACTGGCAGCGCAGCCACACGTAATAACATGGTAGCAACACATAAAACTGTCAGTCTCCGATGGAAATGGATGGTTAGGCTGAGGGGGTAAACAGACTAAATCAATTTGAACACGCATGTTAAGGACGGCGAAAGGGCAGAGTTTAGCGCTGCTAGGCTGGAAAACATTTGTCTCTGTCTCGTTGTATTTCCCTGCCGCTCAGCGCAATCCACCCACAGGCCTCTCGCTTGGCTCCAGTCAGACTCCACGGCTGATTAATGGCAGCTGGAGGTGTCCAGTAATTTCCTCACCTAATAATAAACTACAGCCCAAAACAGAGGGTCCCCTCAGGCCCAGCATTTAACATAGCTCTGCTTACGAGCAGGAGAAAGCCAATTACCCTGTGTCTGCTCATGGCTTTGAGATAACGCGCGCCTAAGTGGCTTTGAGAGGTCTCCTAGATGACTTTGGGCCATGCGCCTTTGTCCGTAGCAGGGCTCAGAAAACATCTGCATCACTTTTATACGGGAATCGCAAAAAAAAAAAATAAAATAAAATAAACAAAAAATGAGGCATCCTTACAACTGGGAAGCAGTCGCCTCCAACGGATCTCAGCAGCAACTCGACCTTGCAAAGAGAGCAACTTTCCTTCTCTTATTCAGACCCCGGGGTCACCAGCACACACCACTCCGATTTCAGTGGCTGAGGCTTAAGCAATCAGTCTGGCTCACCACTTCCTACCCAAGGGTGCCCAATAAAACATTTTATACGAAGGCACATCCTCAACAAGAACTTTTCCAGATTTTGTTAGCAATTAAAGTAAAGCCTTGTTAYCGAAGGCGTTGCACGGGTTTGTATATCCAGTATTAAGACTACAAAGACAGCATTGTTTACATGGGATATCCTATTAACCACAGTATTATCGCTGCATTAGTAACTACACTGATTTAATAATCAATCATTTGCAAGTCGTGAGACAAATCTTTCCTGTGTCACTTAGGTGAGTAAGATCTCTTAATTTCTGTACAACTCCTTGAGTAAATAAGGGTAGGAGATGCAGCTGTAGATGATTGATAGTGGTATTTGGGAGCATGAAATAACCAAACAATCCTTTAAGTGACAGCAGTTCAACATACAGAAGGGCATACAAAGCACAGGATTATTCCTTGTGCACCCAGAACACTCCCTTGTAGTCCATCCCTCCATGCATYACTGTTAGGGAAGAATTTTCCAATAGCTGATGTGGATTTTTTTACCCCCATGAGACAACTGTAAAGCAGAACTAGGTTTTCTGAATACAGAAATGCAATCACCTCTATACATGATTGGTATTTATTTATATGATTATTTTTTATTTATAATAAATAAATAATATGGAATTAGATGTACAACAATATTACCGGGAAAATATTCCATTTATATTGTCCTGCAAGAGAAAGAGAGGAAGGCTGAGTATCCCATTTTCTCAGTGCATGGGCTACCTCAAGCAATGTGGATGCCAACATTTTTTTTAGTAGCACTTCCTTACCATAGGGACAGGATACACTTGATGCCAAAAAGGAAGTAAATTGTGTTCCATATTGTTTCAAAGGTCCTATTAATACCTGCAGTTCTTAGTCTCTGTCAAAATTTCAAAACCCCCAAATGTGTGCATTTGTGTGCTCATGAGTGTGATTCTCCCCGGGAACAGATCCAATTAACACGTGGACACCGAGGAAGGATGGTTGGACACAGTGACCATTGCTGGCAGTGTCTGGTCACACCGGCAACTGCTGGCACTAGGGGATTAAAAGGTAATACAGTGATTTCTTCAAAAGTCCCAGTTCAGCTTGGAAGGAAACTGATTTTCCAGACATCTGTGMAAATGGATTTTCCATTCTCTTCAAAGGTTTTTATTTTCCATCCCACCCGTATCTTTCCTCTCAGAGACACAGCTCATCAAAAAGAAGTTTAGAACAATTCTGAATATTGTTTTTACACCAGCCCTTTTGTGAAACAATTAATGCCATGCTTGCTGGAGATGTCACTGCAGAAAACTTCGCAATATGTTAGAGACCRAATAAGGAAAAAACAATGAGCAAGGAAGCAAATGCAGATGCAAAAAGCAGAAACAACTATGTTAAGAACTGGTGGTTGCAGTCACGCTAGAGCTAAGCCATTTCACTGGAGTGGCGAGTGCTGAAAGTAAGCTATAAGCAAGACAACATAAAACAACACTTTTCAGAGGCAAGCTGTTTTTCTCAAAGAGCAAATCACAGCATTCTCCTTCCTTCTGCTGTATTAAAAGGTAGGACTCGAGTATAGAAGCCTTTCTCTCAAATAGGGCTACCTACCTAACATCTGAACATACTTTCCACATTTCTGAAGTCTACACAAGTGGCAGACAAGACTACATACTTGTGATTACTGCATTATAGAGGAAATTACATCTTCCACTRTCAGAGCTCTGCTTAGGATCACAAATTTCTTTAATTTGAGACCATGTGACATTGCAAAGACATAACATGCCCACTAAATATTTTCTTTTCTAAGAATACCCTGATCTACCTGACTAACAARAGATCTTTTCCCATGTTAGACAGCAGAAGGTAGGCACAGAAAAAGGAAAAAGACATTCCCAAACTTTGCCTTGAGCACTTTTGCTTACTTTTATCTCAAGAGCAGGCAACCATGAGTGTCTAACATCATGCAGTTAAGAAGCTCCATAACAAACAGAACTAGCTCTGCTATTAAAAATTACAGTCATGGAGACACTGCATACACTAATGAATACTGAACCACTAAAGTGAAGAAAAATGTATAAAAATATTACATAACCAGAGACACTAGAAGTAAGCTCAGAGTACAACATACTATTCAGGACAATTTAGAAGTGARATTTCATGTGTCACTGCAGGTTCCTTGCCCCATTGCTAGCAGCCAAACCAGTTCCTTTGGGTAGGCTGTGCTACTTCACATCAGATGATCTATAGCAGGTCAGTTCAGGGGTCAAGGATTTCTCAGCAGCCAGCAGTATTTTGACCTGTCTCCACCCCAGTGCCATTGACAGATCTTCAGTCCTTAGAGGAAACAAAATTGGCAAAAAAAAATGAAAGTAGATAGACTCCTTTTGATGGAGAACTAGTTAGTAAAGTTAGTAAACCTATTCCCTGTGCTAAATCTGCAGTAGGAAGAGAAGACTCCTGTCCTCCACTTTGGGCAACTGTAATCCATGTCACTTAGTCTCTGAAATCTACACTGAGATGTCTACGGCCAAGCTAATCATCTTAGACTGCCTTCAGGGTCAATGAAGAAGGGAACTTTCAGTATGCGATTTACTTGAGCCATTTAAAACATTTGCTTGAACATCAGACATCCTACAGGATCAGCATTCCTATGGAAGTCTCCRTATTTCCCTTATTACCAGGAAAGGGCCAAGGACAGTACATGCATAACCATGAGATCCTACCCCTCTCCTGCATCCCTGCTTCACTGCGCCTCCTCTTCTTTGCCCACATCTGAGCTTTGCTCGTAAAACAAACAAACAAACAAAAACCTAACATACAGTTATTCCAGCTTATACTACTCTTTTGCCATTGTGATAGATAGTCTATCCAGTTCTCAGTTCTGTTGTAGTCCTGGGACTCGCTAATTTCCCACCTGAGTTTTACAGTCTGGGACACAGAGGTAGATGAGAGTAAAAACTCTGCTCTCTTCATTTAAGAATTTTCTTGGAAATTTTGCAATTCCTTCCTCATGACAATTTACAGAAGATTTTGGCAGGAAATTGCTTTTTTTTTCCTTCGGTATATTACAAGCTCTGAGATCACAGAGCTGTAGTGTGCCATGAGGTCAACACTACCCTGTTAAAAACACAGAAAGTGAGAGCGAATCTGTAGTCTGTAAAGGGTGATCAGCAATTCAACAGAATGCAGATACAATATGGCAGAACTCAGTAGCTGTCATAGCTCCTGTATGTATGTGCACTGCAAAAACACAAAAWTTCAACCCCTCTCCCCCTGCTTTATTTTGGAGAATGAGAACACGCAGTGACCTCTTAGCCAGCAGCACAGCTACTGTTACTTAATCAGTGGATAAGTAAATCAGAAATTCAGCATCATGATATGTGTAGACTATTTCTTAGACCAAGTCAGTCCTTTCTACAAAGAAGAAACAATTTATGGGGAAAGTAATATCTTCCATTACACCAATTGCGATGTTGAAAAAAAATAATAATAATCTTCCAGGCACACAAGCCTTTCTGAAGATCTTTGTAGGTGAGGGCCCAAATGAGTCTACCTACCTAATAAAATATGCTTCTCCCTTCTAATCTTTCCTCCCTGATATCCTTTAAATATAAGAGCTGTAAAAGCACCATACAGCTTTTCTACAAATTCTCCAGCTCCCTCTTTCTCTCTATCACATGAAATATAAGCTGCATGTCTTGCAAAAATATGGCTGTAAAGCTACCTCTGCATCCACATTCAAATTCCTCCTGAGAAATCTCTTTTGCCATGAGGCCTCAAACCACATCGGTGGCTGATGCGCTGTGACAGCTGGGCTGTCTCTCCGTGCAGACTGCTGGTTACAAAACACCCACAGAAACTGCTTTTCTTACTTGTCTTTCTGTTTTTCCATGTAGTCCAAAAGGCTTCTGCTTCATAATGTGGCTTCCTAAGCAAAATAATAAATAATTTATCAAATTAATAACAACAGTACATCTGTACATGGACTATACAATGCACAGACTGTGTGTTAGATTATTTAGATCTTTTCCAGGATTACGATCTTCAGCTTGAATTGATCACCTCGCTATCCTAAATCGGGATGCTTCCAGAAGGAGGTGTTAGTATAAAAAACATAGTGATTTTTCCCCATTATGCAGACACTTAAAACTTTAACTAGTACCCATCAATGTCAACCAAGACTTTCTTTCAGCTTTCATACGCAAAGGGCTTGGACAATTTTAATGGATTTCCCAAGGAACTGATCTTCATTTTTAAAGAGTTTGCTCCTCACTAGAGAGAGCTGGGAAACACTAAGGTTTGAGCCGAAACCTGCTCAAAGCCCAGGGCAGCTCTCCCATTTGTCACTTTGCCATGTGGAGAGGTCCGGGTTTGCAAGGCTACCTGCGCACAGGGGGTCTTTGCAAAGCTGCCCTGTGCTCTCAGGAGACCGCACTCTTCCAGCTCCCAAACCCCAAGGTRGCTCCTCCTGCACCCAGCTCCTGTGTTCCCACACGAGAGAAGGGGAGAACAACGTCCAAAAGCCAGTGGAAAGCTGCTCTGCTCTCACCACCTGTGCCCATCTCAACAGGCCCTATTTTAAACACGATGGCAAACGGTATCTGTGATCAAAGGGCCAGAGCCCCGGGAGGAGCTTAGGCGAACAGCGTGGTGGCCGCAATTCTTCCCCATGATTTGCAAGCAGGAAAGGACTTTTGACATGAAAGACAGCTTAAACAGCCCAAGAATAGCAATAAACCAGCTGTAAAATGCTTAACATTGCCCTTGAACTAATGCAAATTGTTCCAAACAATTTTCTTTTCTTCTTCCTCCCTCTTTATGCTTTTTTCTTTTCGCCGTCGCTGGATGCCCTGCTGGGGCATTTAAACAGTCACGTGCTCACTGCACAAAAGCCTWTATAAGTGGGGAAATACAGTGTACTAATGTGTTTAGAATAAGGGGACCAAACAGCAGCCACAATTCAGCTCCGCTGCCTTCCCCTCTTTTGTTGGAGAAAGTGTTCATTAATGACAAGCTTGTTTTGGATACCGACTAAGCCTCCAGACAGAAATGTTGAAGGGTAATTTATTGGCTTAAAATACTCAATTAAGCAACTGAAGAGATCGTTAGCAAAGTAAGTAAAAATGGAATATTCCCAAAGCAGGTTAGTTGGGTCACTGAGTACAAAGCAGCTTAAAGCATGACAGTATTTACTCTCTACATTTCAGTGATATTAACGAAGGGCAATAACGTGTTTAGACACTCCCGGAGACAGTGGTGCAAGCGAGTGCTCCCCTCTAAGTGCTACCCACAGAAATCACACCGCAAGAGCCTGACAGAAGCCACTAACGCCACTTTTAAAAGTATTTTTTTTTAACTTGGTAGGTAAAGACAGACTAATGATACCATTAGTTCAATTTCCCAGTTATGTAGAGTACTGGGATAGCTCCATATGGGAGATTATGTGAGCTTTCAGAAAAACACCAGTAATTACAAGTCAGTTGGTTGGTGTGCATGTGTGTGTTCAATACATGACAATGGCTCTGATGCATCTGTTCTCTTTTTCCTGCTTCTTCCTGACAGTGTCTGTAGTCTTACAACACTTTTTCTTCCAAGCTCTTTTTCTTCCTCCTCACTGTTACCCAGGCCACCATGTGAAAGATTCAGGCTAAGAAATGAAGAAGCAAAGTTTTTCAAAGAGCACTAAAGTATACACCTAACTCATATGAAAGGAGGTAGAATTTAAATAGAAGTTTAAAAGTCAAAGTATGTCCCCCAATGCTGAGACCTATCTCTTTGTAAGGTTAGTAAAGGCTGTGCTGGCAATGCACAAAGCAGAAACAGAAATTAAAGAATGGTGACTTTTAGGGCTTTTTTAGTACAGTTAAGTTCTAAGGCATTAAAAATTAGTTTAAATTTAGGAAAATTTTATTTCCAATTTTTCATTTTTATCTTGACACTGTATTGGAAATCCTTGGACAGCTGGAGTTGGACTCAGACAAGCCTGTGGTCACTGGCACTTTTACAATCACGGTGATCCTAATATTCAAATTCCATTATTCCCATTACTAGTCAAATTAATTTTCAAACAAATTAATTTTCAAACAAACATCATTCAAATGACAGTGACAAAACAGGACCAAGAGCTGCACATCCACAGTCACAAATGTAAGGGAAGCTTTGGGCAGCCTAGGAACTAACCTCAGGAATTCCATATCACAGTCTATCTAACTGTATTTCTTCTGATTTCATCATCTGGGGATTTCTTTGTCTAAAGGTGACAGGATATGCACTTCTGTTACAGCTGTGTCATGTTAAAATTCCCTAACTCCACTAAGCACATTGGTCTTGGAATTAACTGATTTATTTATCAATGTCCGAGTACCTGTATGGGCTAATAGACTATGTCTAAAATGGCTCCAACTCTCTAATATGATGGATTTTTTTTTTTAATTAATGCTTTAGGTTAAAATTCATGTTGGWGTTTCTTAAATGACTTTATGTTCAGTAAAGCACTTCTTTTGTTCYATTTGATTTAAAATTCTCCGCCTTAAGACAAACTACAAGCATTTTACTAACTTTTGTAGTTTTTATTATGTTTCGCTTTTTCCCCCATGGGTAACATACAAAATAACTATGAAATCAGCTGTATTTTCGGGCACCTCATCCAACTAACAGAGAAAAGCTGCCCAGCTTTGTCTCCGTTTTTCTTAACACCATTTTTTATTTTCCTTAAGTGTTAGAGGTTAATAACACTTATTTCATCCATTGCTTGGATCTAATAAAAGCAGTGGGGCATAACATTCTGTAAAACCAGGCTATAGAGGAAATAACACTAATGTCAACCTCTAATATAAATGTAGTGGTAATTACCCCAGTTTTCTTTTAAAATGAATGCCTTTTGTAGTCTCCCAAGTGGCACAGAAAAAGCCTCCTCTCAGGGCTCTAGGCAACCACCAATTTCCCAGATCTAGAGCAATCTCTGCCGTCCATACCTGCTTTTCACTTTTTTTTTGTGCCAGCCCGCACAGTAATAGGCAAAGACGTCACACAAAGCACACACACACACACACACACACACACACACTATTCTAGTCATAAAAAGGAGCAATTACTGATGGCCGCTTGCACTGCCTGTATTCAAAATTCAGGGAGAGCTTCCTGAAAAGCAAACATTTTGTCCACTTCTCCTTTGCCTGAGATTTAGCAGGCAAATTTGAGTGAAATGCATTTAAAAAAAAAGGAAAGGATACTCTCTAAATTAATTCACAATGGC
Organism: Nothoprocta perdicaria; assembly: GCF_003342845.1. Lineage (NCBI taxonomy): Eukaryota > Metazoa > Chordata > Aves > Tinamiformes > Tinamidae > Nothoprocta > Nothoprocta perdicaria. The sequence continues at coordinate 2,631,395 of NW_020456099.1, forward strand.
ATAACTGAGAAAACTTCTACTGTCAATAGTTTTATTTTTTAAAAAAGCTATTTTTCATCTATCTTTTGTAGCTTTCAGGATAATCCTACAAACACATGTGAATACTGTTAATCACCCCAAAGGTCCCATTAAACCGAATGATCAAAATCTATTTTTTTTGTGTGTAGATACTGAAATGCGTATTTCATGAATTTATMTTTGGGATTAACCTACATTTCTCAGGATCTTCATGCAGGCTAGGAAAATACGGCCCTCAGAAATCTAAGTCAGCACTTAACTGTGCTGTGGCCACATGAATGTCACAATTCCTCAGGACAGTTACTTTTACCAGCATTATTATTCACTTTCTTCAAAATGCCCCTTGATCCATGTTAGGGCCATCAGACAGTCAAGAGCAAAGAAGGTGAAGACATTTCCTTGGGAGATGCACATGAATGAAATGCTGAGTGATGGGGATGGCTGAGATTGCTGCAGGACACACGAGCTCCTGACAATAAGTCACTCACGTAACTAGAGGCATTAACTAGCAGCGAGGACGGAGCAAGCTGAGGGCTGGGTGGTCGTGGTGGCAAGCACATTGATGAGGAGCTGATCATGCTATAAGGGTACTTATTCAAACAAATTAAGGACAAAAAAAAAAAAAAAAAAGCAAAAAACAACACCCAGTAGTGCATAATTTCCTCAAAAGGCCCAAAACTTTGAATGAGAAATGAGAATGAAAGATTGGGCCACATGCTCAACCTAAGGCACATACAACAAAAATGCAAAGTATTTTCTGTATCTATATTCTCTATTCTCTATATCTATCCCCCATGAGGTACCTGGTATGGGGAGAGACTGGGACTGTTTGCCCTGCTGCCAAGCTAATACTCTTCAGACGCATTACATTCACCAAATTCTTTTCTAATAAGGCAAGACAGCAGAGTTCTTTTCTCTTGACATTTATGAAGCCTGCAAAGTGGAAACAATCAGTACTTTGTCAACACCTGACATTTAGCCTGACCTTCTTTTCATAATTATATTAGAAGGCTAGACTAGACCCCCAGAACGTTTGGAAACCAGCTGGATTTGTAAACAGTAAAATATACTTAAGTCCACTACACCCAACTGGACCAGAGTGGATTCCTCAGGCCTTACCAGTTATCCACACAACAGCAGCACTGTAAGGTAGTTTTTTGAAGAAATGGACCCAAAGTCTGTGCATAAAATGTAAGTACAAGCATAATTTTTCCATCATAATCCTCATAGCCTGACATTCCTGCCTGATCCGCAACCATAAAGGGAAAGCTGAAAAGCTGAAAGCTTTGCAGAAAATCCCCCAAACTTTTCTGGGCAGCACATCTCTCCTGTGCAATACAACTGCACCAAAAACAAGAACACTTAGGGAAACTGATTTTATGTTATTGGCTTAAGTATGTGACTTATTTCACAACTTCACTGCATCTGGAAGCCTCCTGCAAGACGTGCTCAAGCGGAAATACGATACCCAACAGCTTCAGTACATCCAGGCACTAATTACATCTGTCTGCAGAGGAACAGCTCTCGCATCTCCATTTTCAGACTGTTGTAAGACATGTTTGGACACACCAAAGCAGATGCCATTCCTCTCCACCTCACAGACTTTTCAGTGCCTTCCAAAAGCAAACCTGCAGTCTGATTAACTCAGTCTTTTACATCATTATCACTTGCTTTGCCAATAGCTGTGTCTGTGGATTCAGGGCTTCCCAGAGCTTCCCTGGGGATCAGAGGAGCCTTGCCAAACAGCAAAACCTGAAAGGAAAGGAGAAACAAGTGACTTGCGCTGGAATCATAGGTTTCTACTCACAGGGTAGAAAGAGCTATGCCCCAAAGAGGTATTTGAACAAAATAATACCTTGAGAAACAGTATTATTGTAGTCCAGCAGCCATGAAAGAAGGTATTCTGTGGTACCTGCTGCGMACACGGCCCCTGCTTTAATTACGTCTGAAGCTTGGTGGCAAGTGTCCAATCCCCAAGTGAAAGGAGAAAGGGAACTCATATTTTTTTTCCATTCATTTTGTTGGCTGATTTTTCCGAGTCTTTGACGCTTTGACCTTTTGTTCTTTATGAGCGTGCCCTGGCTACACCTAAGGGGTCAGCTTTGACCGACGGCGAGCAGTTAAATCTGGCTTTATACAGTGCTTAAGCCCTATTCCCAAAGCCTGGCATCCGCTTCTGGCCCCAGCACTCAGTGGCCCCTCRCCTTGAGGAATCCTGCTGCCGAAAGCCGGGCACGCGCGGGTTAGGTGGCCAACACAAAGGATTCCCTTCAGGCCCAAGCACCAGCGCAGGCTTTGCTGTGAGACCCGCTGCCTACRTGATAGTCCCTGTTCAGGGACCAACCTTGCCAGAGTGTCAACAGTCATAAAAGGATTCATTGAGACGGGAGCAGGAAAGAGCTGCTCTGTGCATGAACTACCCCGACTTGGGCTTCCCATGGAAGCTCTCTGTGAACCTGCAATMAGCTTTTGGGGGGCAGACACTTCCTAAATGACTTCAGAAAGCAGGAAAGAAGAGCAAGAGAAAAAGAATTCAGGATAAGACACTTGAGAGGGCACTGTTTCAAAAGCCTAATTGCACTGAAAGATTTTGATCCTAASTATCAACTACAGCATTACAGATTTGGCATAACACTCAGACTCAGGACGATCCTCATGAAAGAAGAAAGAAGATAATATGACAATATCTATCCAAAGAGAGAGTCAAGCAGTTTCAGTGACTCTAACGCTATTGATTCAGTGCAATTTGGCTTTTCTTTGTAAATAAGTACCTTGCTTTTACTCTTACACCACAAACATATAAATACATTGATATGTTATGCACCAAAATACTCCAAAAGCAACTGTTCAGTGGAAGAAGCCCACCACCATACAAACTGATGAGCCACAGCTTTGATGAAATTTGACTATTGACAAATCGTAGTAGCTGACATTAAAATGCAACCCATCCATCCCCCAGGCACACAGGTAACAGAGCTGCCCTGCTCAAAGCTTCCCGGGGAAGCTGCCCCATTTAATGCAATCTCTAATTACATTAAAATGGATAGCTAGTATAAATATGATTTTGGACAGCCCTCTGTGCAAAAATACTGGGTTCATCAGGAACGTAATGATGATCCAGCCACTGGTGTGCTGCCTTTCCAAAGGAGGATAGTTTTATGCCCAGTCTAATCAAAATATATCATTCTGTGCTTCAGCTTTAAGTAACCACAACTTTTGTGTTCRACAGTTGAGGAAAACGATCTTCATTTCAAGCTGTTTATATTTTTAATGGATTATTTAAAATTAAATTTTTGGCATCCACTCTGTGGAAAAAATATCTGAGTGTTCGGTTTTTATCTATCCTGTAAATCTATCTTCATCTATCCTGTACTAGAAGGGTGTAATTCAGCTGCCACTCAATTAGAAAGATGGCACAGATCTGTTACCAGACTCCCTCTGCAGAGGCTGCTACAAATTGCCTCCCCTTCCAGGCTGCTGCAGCTTGCCCTGGTGCATGCTCTACGGGCAGATGTTCCATGAGACTTACTATATTTGCTTAAACAGACTGCAATAAAATAAAATAAAAATAAACAAAAAACCTGTTAAGGCAAGAAACAGCAATAAAAAAAAAAGCCACAAGTTTTTCTACATCTGTTTTTGTTATACACGGTAACCAGGGAGATAAAAATATCCACAATGCTTGGTTCTGCTACTCATAACAAAGTGCTTCTGCTTTATACACTGAATGATTTCATTTGATTTTTTTAAGAGACTGAAAATAAACACAATCTCTATGCATAGTTTCCTCTGTTTTCAGGAACTGTGACCTTTGACTCCTGTAAATCTATTTAAAACTGATGTCTGAAGTTCTGTTGTTCCAAGGATGTACCAAATATATCTAAGATTTATGTAACAATAAATCTTYTCTGTGCTTTCCTTTGTCAATTTTATTTCATTAAGCAAAGCCAGTAACCAGAAGAGCTGCACATCCTCTGGAAGCTATCTAGTGGGTTATTTATTTTTAATGCAAACAATTATCTGTCTGCATCTCATGTTAACATTGAAGGTAGTGAAGACAGGATTTACTGTCCCACACATACAGATGTGCAGTAGCACTACAGAGTTATTAATACAAAGAGCTTCCTTAACACCATCATAGCCATTCACGTGTGRAAGTAACCCCATTAAAACCAAATGAACTAATATTACCATTTTAATATCAGAGTTTTTTCCAATGTCACTTATTTGTTGTACTCTTCAACAAAAATCTCTCCCCTACAGTGATACTAAGCCCCAGTTTAACACCTACTTAAACCTTTGTTTTTTTTCTCTTTTTAGGAAGAATTTTTCCCACTCCAATGGTTTGGGTGACATACATACGTGTATATATATATATATATATATATATATTAGGCTGATAAAATAATTGTAGCTTGACAGCAAATCTTCTGTGTTAGCAGCATTACTTGTTGTTATATAACAATTTGATGAGAAACCATGATGTGGGTTTACTTTTTTGCATGTCTGTTTCCAGGGCAAGAGCTGTCCAGAAGCATTTCTGGCATGCTGAGCTAAAAGGGTTTGGCCAACATGTGTAAAGACATATTGTATGGCAAACAGGACTAGTTAATAACATATTTAGTTACTCAGATATGTATGTGCAGCACTTTAAAACAGCTCACGAAAATTAAAATTTCTGGGCAAAATTCACTGAGAAGAAAAAATTACAAAAGAAAATGGATCAGAAATTCTTTGGGGAAAAAGTTCACCATATGGGAAAAGGCCACAAAATCACACACAAATAAAGAAGATAGCCTGATAACCTGGCTAAATCACTAGGTTGGTCAAAAAYTAAGATACCAGTGGAGAAGAAAGGATACCATACAAAATCATGGAAAAGTAGTAGACAGTGATCTGTAAAAATGGGAGCCATGCAGTGCAGAAAACTGCCAAAGAAAGCTTAAAAATGAATGGTGGCAGTATTAAGGACAAAAGGGAAGTTTATATTTTAATAAATCAACAACATAGAAAATAGCTTCATACTGGACTCAAGGTCCACTATAGTTAGGAATGATTTAAATGTTAATATKCAAGTAGAAACATCAGATGCCTCCAAAAGGAAAGAGACAGACTTGTATCACTGGGTGATGAAGATCAGAGTCAAAAAGAGGCTTAGTGATAGGAGCAAATTATAAATGCTTTAAAATCAATGAGCTAAGAAAGCAGATGCAAAGAATTCCTAGAAGAGCTAGTTGAGCACGTATCTGGCCTGATTATTTTGAAATTATTCTTTTAAWAACGAGTGAATGCTTGCTGCATGCTAATGATTTGACAACACTGAGAAAGGGCAACTTGGATGACACAGGTATTACAGGCTGGTTTGTTTGACATCTATTTTAGGCAAAATAATGGAAAACTAATAAGGAATTGAACTGATAAAGGACTTAAGGACAGGAACATAATTACTGCAATTCAATATGCTTTTATGAAAAACGGATCTTGTCAAACATATTCAGTTCAATCCCATTCAGTCTTGTGAGGAGATTATTCATGTCATTAATGGAAGTGACTGCAGAGATGCAATGACCTTAGATTTCTATAAGACATGCAGTCCTTATTTCTTTAGTACCATCCAAAATCARTAACACATATATCAATGGATGAAGAAGTAGTTTTTTAATCATTAGTCAATGGGGAATACTCACTGAATTTAAGTTTTGCTAGAGGTAGGCTCTCGCAAAGTGGTTCTAATACAATTCAGTACTTTTATTGGTGAACTACAAATATATACTGACCTACAGCCAGACATACAATGGTAGAATAAGTTTTTTAAAGTGGTGATATAAAGAGATTTAGGTCTCAACGTATACAGTTAATTTAATTTGAACTTAATACTTTGTCAAGTCTAAATAATGACATCAAAGACACAAACAGAGGAATACTGAACAGAAGGAGGCATTTTGATTTATAGAAGAGTTGCAATGAGCCAATATGAAATATTTTTATATGGTTTTCTATGATAGAAGTTTCAAYGATAAACTAGATGGTTTTCACTTTCTAAAAAGACGACGAGAAAAAYAGAACGCTTGAAGGAGGAAAAGCTACAAAAATGAGGCCTAGAAAGAAGTTTTCACACTGAGATTAGGCAAATTTGTTTGTTCACTTTAATGGAAAATAATCTTAGTGTGTAAATACCTTATTGGACAGAAAATACAAAACAGCGAAGGATTCTTAACTTTGGCAAATAAAGATATTCAAGATCCAATGGCTGGAAAGTGAAGCTGGACATAGTTAAATATATTATTACGGTATTTTTTTACATCTGAATAAGAAAAAAAAAAGAGTAATGCATCCTTTACTTACTCAAATCAAAACTGACACTTCTCTATGAGATACACTTTAGTCRAACATAAATAATAGGGTTCAGCAGGAAATTAACTGGTCAGAAGTTAATGATGGATAACCTYATGGTCTCCTCTGGTATTCAACTATATAAGCCTATGAGTTAAACAAAATGTTTTGCAGCCTAAATAGAGTCAGGGGGAAAAGCAGAAGAGGTTTAAGTATCAGGTATGAATCTGAGGAACCTGGCTCAGCCCTACATTACTGAGAGGTAAATAGATTACCATTGACAGTCCCTTTAATGACTGACTGGTGAAAAGTTCCTACTGTGCTGCTGTTCCTCAGAGACTTAATGGTTCACCCCAATTTCCCTTCCTCTCACTAACATTTGTACCTTATTTTCCATTTCACTATGTCAGAACTTAATTCTAGGTAATTAGATTACATATAGCTTAAATTTCTCTTAACTGAGACCTGGGCAGGCATTAGCTTAAATAGGCTCAGATCCACTGAAGCCAGTTCAAAAAAGCAAGGCTTGTAAATAGGGGTTCCTCATTTCCAATTAAACTGTGGCTTCCTTTTCTTCATTGGATCCCATTTTTAACACTGCTCCAGTGCCTTTTTTTTTTTTTTTTTTTTTTTTTTAAAGAGAATTCCCTAGCTGGGCAAACGGCTATATTGGTTCTCACCACAGATCATGCCACTTCCCAGAAGGATCTTCATGAAGTAGTGGTGAAGAGAATTGTGCTGCAGAAAGTTGTCTCCAGACTATAAATAGGACAAAAGATAGGAGCTCTGAACTGAAAAAAAAAAAAAAAAAAAAGAAAAAAAAAAGGCAACTCCAGTAACATCTTACAGTGTATTAAGGGAATGTTCCAAAGCACCATAAGGATTTATTGCTCATGATCATAGGATGATGGGTGTCTTCTAGACATCCGAGAAGGAATTGCTCCTGCCTTATGGACCTATCTATCTCAGAGGAGATGGATAAAACAGAAGAGCAAAAAGAATTCTTCTAAAGTGCAAGTCAAAGATGATGCAAGGAACCCTAAAAAGGCTTGCATATAAACTCATAAGGCAAGGGTCTTGCAAACAGACTTAAGCAGGCTTTGCGGTTCAGCAAGGACTGCATGGAAAAAAAAAAAAAAAAGAAAAAGGAGAAAAGGAAAAAAGGTGGTGATATGAGAAGCAGATTCGGGAATCCTGGAGGAGCAGATGGGGAGGAATGGGAACAAGAAGTTTGATGTGGGAGGACAGCTAAGAAGGGCAAGCTGTTCTTGCGCACAGAACTGTGAAAGTGGTGACAAGTTGTTTAAATCTGATGTGGTAACAGATGAAGAGCCAACAGGGAGGTATGAACCAAGGACACAACGTGGTCAGGCTGGTAAGGAAGGAAAGAGCTCAACAGATGCATTTCATGTTACCTGKAAAGGGTTCCACTTGGTCTTTCAGAAGACAAAATACTGGATGGCACAAGAGTCAGGGACGAGTGAAATGAGAATCTGCAGGAACTGACATCAACATTGATTTCACGATTCAGTTGGTTTATTCTGCAAATAATATTCACAGCTAGATTTGGGGACAGATGTTTAATTGATGGAAATCAGAGGAGCTACATTAATTTCAGCAGMGTTATAGCAGCTTATGCCTACTGTGAGTTTAGCCCTGTTTCTCATTAGCTACCAACATATCAACAAATAGTGCACTTTGCATATTCACAGCATTGAAGGTCTATTATTTTTAGACTGTCAAAGTTTCTTTTTTTGTCAAAAGCTAGTTATGTTAGCTGATGTTTCTCCTCTTTTGCTTCTACTGTGGCTTTAGTTTGGTAAATATTTGATATTTTATCAAATATTAAGTCCTCCTCTGTGTATGGCTCACAGTCCTGTCACTTAAGTTTATAGGGCATGCGTTAGTCAATTGGAGATTGACATGTGAATTTGATTTAGGTTAAAAAATATGAACCAGYGTACAAGATGAAGAATTCAATTTATAACCACCAAAACTGCAAGGAAAATACAACTGAGAACAATGTTGGCATTCCTCAAAATAGCAGATACATGTGTGACTGTGGTTAAAAGAGGGAGGGCAAAGGGGAGGATTTTCCAAAGTAATGGAAGAGAAATTTTATAGTGGTTTGTCTGGACCCTCTATTCATAGAGTTTGTTAACTCTCTAAATAAAATAAGTACAGAATTTGTACTTAATAGCTACATACAGAGTTTTCATTTAATAGTAGTTTGTTCCTGACCATCTCAATGATTTTATTAAGCAAAGGAGCAAGTTATTGGGTACAAAATATACCTGAAAGATAAAATTAATACTAGTAGACCATCTTCAAACTGTAAGGCTTGGTCACATGACCTTCTGAGGGGCTTTCAGCCTTGCAAAGAAGGCTCAAAACCTGAATATTTTCTTAATCTTTTCAATCTATTTTTCATTCTCTCAGTCTTTGTATTAGCAGGATGAAACCTACTTTAACTGAAGTTTTTCTAAAGTGAAGTTTGGCTTAGTGAAGTATCTTCATTATATATTAATAGCTGAAAATCCTGAAAATGTTTGGCTACATACACACAAATCTGAGATATGCATACACACGAGACTCGTCTGTGTCTAACAGTGATTCCTAAAAGGAAAATGGAGCATTAAAGAGGCTGAAGGCAGCTGCCAAATTAATGGACTTCTTTTGTTTCTCTTCCTAACAACGGCCTAAGGGTTCTTCCCTTTTCTCTTCTTCTCCTTCCTTCTCCTTTTTCCTTCCTCTTTCCATTTTTCTTCCACTCCATATTTAAATTTCTTGTCCAGTCTATTATTGCTTTTACTCTTCTCAAATACACAAAATGCAGCTGAATTATACAGCTGAAAAAGCACCTCTTATCTGTTTCTCAAATATCTTCTCCAGACAGAACAAACTCCCTGTGAAGCCATGTGCATGACACTTGTCCTGACCTTTCCAGATATATTCTAGAAGACACATATAGTCAAATTTCAGTTCTACAGAATCATTAAAAAAATGAAAATGAACAACACGTATCCCACACATACGTATACATCTGTTGCTGCTGCTGCTGACAACATGCAGTTATAATMCCATTAAAGAACACATAGTTCCCTAAAACTAGAAAGTACCATTAGATCCTCTCTTGAYGACTACCAGCATCAGATCACATGGTCTGTTGTTGTATGGATGAGTATTACTACTCATTCTGAAGACCAATATGAAATTAGCAAAGAAAGAGTTATGGATTATCAAGAATATCAACCACTCTGGTCAAGAAAGATCTTAAAACATTAATAATCATCTACTTGGATGAAGATAAAATATCACATCTGTTCAAGCCATTAAAAAACTCACAGAAATAAACTGGATACTTATGGTTTCCTGTGTGTCTTCCTGTTCCTCATTGATTCCATAAAGCATTTGCATTGCTAAGTGCGCTCACTCAGGAGGTACAGCTGGACACAGTTCCAGAAGCTACAGAAGAATAGAGAGAGTCTAATTTTGTTTGCATTAATAACAGATATAAACAAAGTAAGAAAAAAAACACTCAAAATATCTTCCTATGAAAATTGTAGCTAGGCTTTTCTTTAGTTCCAGGGAAGACTGTCTGTACTAACGTAGTTTAGCTTGGTGGAAACATTTAATCCTCCGGAGCATCACTTTGTAAGGGCCCTAGAATGTCATGGCTAATAAATAGAGCAGGTCAAATTCAATAAATCAGGGTGGCATTATTGTCGTGGTTTCATTTTATAATCTACCCATAAACTTAGAGTACAGTAAGGCACTTRCACTGATTTATTTATGACTGTACCAAAAATCATCCATTGATAGTATCTCATAATCTAATCAAGTCAGGAAAGCAGAATCTTGATTGCTACATTAGTTTGCATTATATAGCTCAGGGGCATGTTCAGCAACAGTTTTTAGTGCTACCTTATTCAGGGTACCTGGACAGAATGAAATAGCAGTGACAACCTCCTGTGAGCTGACAGGAAGGCAGACAGCRATCTCAGTGTTTAGAAGCAGGGAAATGAAGTCCCTCAAGTTTCTGTGGCAAGAACACTCTAGGAAGGAGAAGGCTTGCAGCAAAAGAGGGAAACACCCTTGTCTGTTGAGGGGGATACAGGCTGGGGAGCTACAGGACTGAGGTGCAGCGCTGCTGTGACCAGATACTGCTTCCACCCTGCGGAGTGCTGACATTGAGTCCCTGCCACCCCACTCCTGTCTTTACCTGTTGAATCACATCCCGAGAGAATACAGCCCTGACTGCGCTCATCAGCACGAGCTTTAAGTGGGAAGTGCTGCAGTTTACAGACAAAAAGGAAACAGAGTTAGATATAATGGAAGATTTTATGAAAGAGAAAAGAATTCTTGGTACTTGAGAATTGGCATAGCACTCGAAACAGGAAAATCACGAATAAGTTACACAGATACCAAATTATATCAACAAATATAAGAACAGTTTCAGTGACGTTTAAGAACAGCCCAATCTGTGCTCAAAGTTATGCAGTTGGTGTTTGTGCAGTGGCAAACCAGAAACCTTCCAGTTCATATTCCCAAACTCTAGCTGCCCCATCAGATTATTCTTATCCTGAAATATCATCATATTCCTCCATTTCCCACATTTTACAAACAAGTTGGTTGGTAATACTGCAGACAACAAAAAAGAATTCCTATAAATTTAATTCCTGTAAAATCCACAAAGGCTAGAGATAACGCCGCTATGGAAAAATGGCCACTGAGGTGAAATGGCTTCTTTTAATAAACATGAGCCATATAATACCTATTTTGAGCAACTTCAGAGTTGGCATCCCATCTCTACACACTTCCAATGCCATCAACTGTGAATAAGTTCCATCTTTGTGCTCACTTGCAATTTTGGCACCTTGATGGACACATCATGTGATTCTTTTGCTGTTCTTTCTCACACTGTTTGTTGACTCATAGTGCCTAGATTTTTGCTGCAGCACTTGTTTTCCAGAATACTCATACCATAAGAATCCATGCAGAAATTAGTCTCCTCTACATCTTCCCAGAAGYCTGGGATAGAATAGGCAATAATTCACTCCTCCCTCCTTCCCCAGCCCCCCATTCTTCTGACATCCTTGAACTTCAGTCCATTTTTTCTCGTTAGCAAAGAGCTAGTCTTCCTCAACGGCATTCTTGGGAAGCAGTATTTCCCCACACTGGAAATGCTAAGCAAGTAGTCTGAAGATAGTCTATTAGAGCTCTGTGCCTGCCACTATTCTGCAGATTTTCTGTGAAAAATRCATATCAGGCTCTGAATGTTCTCAGTTAAGCTAAGATGCCCATCTTCATAATATCCTTACATTATTCTCTCTTGCACAGGACTCAAAGCTAGCAACAGCCCCGAATACTGCGATATGGCAGATACCAGCATTTTTAGACACAGTTTCACAGATTATAGAACTGGTTAGGACTAATCACAGGTTACTACTATAACTTAGATCATCAGATTTATGTCTTTTTTTTTCCTTTTTGGATTTTTTTTTCCAGTTAAGTAGTAGATATGACATCTTACCCACAGAAATCTCATGAGAACAAACTGGAGATAGGTTTTATAACATAACAAACAACGAAGCCCCAGAAAGGCTACTAACCGCCCCTTCCCCTCCCCGCAAAAAAAAAAAAAGATTATGCAAAAAAATATACTGTTTAACTGGGATAAAGCACCCATGCTTTGCATCCTCAATAATCTTGCAATTAGATAGTTACCATGCATTTACAGTCACAGTGCTGGAACAGGCATGATTTGGGGGTGAGAATATCATCTTCCATTTTGTATTTGCCATTCTAATTATATGGCCCTGATTTCAAACGAAAAGCACAATGGCATTTGCTCTTCTATGATGTAATTATAGATTCCTGCAAACATTCTTTCCTTTGTTAGCTTGCTCCCTGCGTATATTTTTTAAATACATAGAGCAAACAAATTCCWAAATCCAAACAGGGAGAAAACAATGGTGCCTCAGATATTCCCCCAAAAAATAGCTGTGCATCATCCTCAGGCACTTCTGTCATCTGTTGCTGTAACCCCACTCTGATTACACGAGTGCTCACGAGCCTGCGCTTGGCTGACCGTGGGGCGCTTCCCAGCAGCTAAACGAATAGCTCTGCAGCACCGTTCATTTCCAACTCGATAGCAGATTTTGTCCTCTCATATCAACAGCCAAGAAACTGAGCTTTCTTGCACGTTGTCTCCATGGTGTTTATGTGTTTCTTCCCTAAACAGACAGATGCAGATTAAGCAATGCATGTCAATCTCATTAGGGGACTGTGAAATGTGCAGAAGGTTTGCTACACACTCATGCAATCATACACATCGTGAACATCCTGTTTATTTGGCCGCGTCTACGATGGTTGGCTGTGGTGTTTCAGCACATTACTGACAGCTGGGAAGGACTCCAACGGAACATGCTTTTCCTATGACAAAGATCCAGGGAGCAACAGGAACATGTGTCTGCCCATTATTTCAGCCGCGCAGAGCTGCACRGGCGCTCCAGATGAAGAGCACATTGGTTGTCGGAGTCCTGCTGGAGCACCGCGAGACGGGCCCTCGGCGACCTTTGCAGGCCATCTGAGATAATAAATCCTCGGACCCCCAGTTCCGGAATGCTTTGGGCAAGGTCAGGATGGCAAATTTCCCACTTCCACAATATCAGATGTTACGGTAATTCCTTTTAGCTAATGTGTAAGAGCAAAGGAATGTCTTCAAACCTCATCTAGGCCCTGTGGAATCTGTTGAAAATGCATGACAGCTGTGGGCTTTGGCTGGGCTCTGCCTGTGAATATATGAGATTTGGAAGCTATTCAGACAAGGAGAGGAGGGAATGACTGTACGTTCAGTGTGCACCACTGGTCTCTCGCCCTGCCTCCCCAGGACCGCTTCGCAGTGCCACGGCCATGGCTCTCATGCATTCCTCACGACCAAGTGGCATGGGCAACGTCCAGCCCAAAAACATGGATGTGCAATAAGGTCTGAGAAAAGGAAATACAGTAATTCATCATTTGTTTTAATAYAAAACTGCAGAAAGCAAAATAGTACACAACGGAGCTTTACAGTGCTGCTCAAGGTGCCTGGATGCCCCAGAAAGAAAAGCCTCTCACTCGGGCAGGATTCTCTTCTCACCTGTTCTCCAGAATGCAGACAAGACACCAGATCCTGCCAGAAATCACAGCTTCTTACACTCTTATTTTTAGATTGCTAAGCAAAAACAGATCAGCACCAGCTAGCATATTCATCCCTCTGCAGCCTTGTTCTTTCCAAGGACTTGGTAGTCTTCACTTCTCTGATTCCTTAGCTATGAGATCTGCAGCATGTGAGAGAAACTTTGCTTTCCATGTGCATAAATTAAGACATAAGGCAAAGAAGGATTGGGGCTATTGGCTTACAGAGCTACCTCTGCTATATATAGCTTTTTTTCAGCCTGCAGTAACAGCCCGGACCAACACAAGCTTTTGACTGTTCTTGAACCACCACATCAGTGTGGGAAAGCTCCTAGCTCGTGAGGCGTCCTCAAATACTTGACCAACCTGGTATTCCACAGAGTGTTTCATAAACTTGGTTATATTGCATTTTGCCATGAAGCCAGCTGTATGTACAATATATTCATGCTTTGCACTGAAAATTGCAACACCCTGTTTTACACACAGTAATAGCAGCTCTAAATTGTTGTCCTTGCCTGTGTAAAATCAAGTAAAAGAGCAGATGTAACACACCTGAAGATAAGACTTGTAGAAAGCCTTTTCCCTAGATTCCAACATTTTAATATTTCACTTTTTTTCCCTCTAGATTCTAATCTTTTGTGTTTTTTGGTTTTTTTCCATAAAAATTCAAAGCACACTAAGCTTTGCAAGGACTGGTCAGCAAACCCGAGAGCAAGTCTCTATATAAATATGCAATTGTATATCTGAGATAAGAAAGAGAAAAGCTGAGAAATTAGAAATAATTTCATTATAAAGACTACAATAAGCCAACAGACTTGTGATTTTGTGCAAGCAACTTTGAAGTACAACAGGTCTAAATGTACTAGCCAAAGACTAGTTAGGAGATAAAACACATCATTAGCAAAATCAAAATATATCCAAACCTTTTTCTGCTTTTGTCRAAGGGAAAAGGGCTGGAAAGATTGAAATTTGTCACAACTTTCCATAGGACTGGGAACAAAAATGAYTTCATTATATCAAAGTCTGTTGAAAAGAACAATTTAAGCCAAAATATGCAAGAAAAAAAGTTTTATCTACACTAAAGTAGATTTTCCTTTCATCCAATATGGCTAAAGCTCCTTTTGCACTAAGCAAATTTGCAGAAGTGAATATTGCCAATCGCTCTTTCCCGTGCTCATGATTCCCTGAGCAAATAACACTTTTTCAGACAAATGATCTGAATCAATTTATACTTTAATCTGTCTTTCCTCAGATGAAAATACGCTGTCTCCAAGCACCTTCAGCTTAATCCCTGACCCTCATGCCAAACTAGCTTATCATGCCGGAGCTTTCAGAGTCTTGGTTATGGATAATGTAAGGTGCATTTCTGGAAATATGGGGACAGGCGGTTGTTTCATCTAATCAACATTACACAGTACATGTTGCCTTGCACACATGTGCATTGCTATAAACTGGACATTGCCTTCCTCTCTCCAGGTTAACTCCCTGCTTTTTATAGGTTTTACATCCTTGGAAGAGTACTGTAAAATGACATGACTTCATACAGAAGTCGTTTACATGTTGGCTTTGCCAGCAAATGCTTAGTCAGGTAGCCACAGCCATATCAGCATTTCTTAATCTATTCCCAGATTTTCTTCTTTTAACTGTACACTGAAAAAACACTTGCAGGCCATCAAGCTAGAAAGGCCTGAGCACTCAGACGGGGCATTCTCTAAAAAGCAAAATGGGTGGCTGCAACCAAATCCCAAACCCAAAAGACTCATAGGTCACTGTATGAAATAACTGCCTTCACTCCAGGATTTATTTGCTTAACAAACATCTGCCAAGCAAACATCATGGATAAGATACCCTTTGCAATTGCCACAACCAAACACAAATCAGCACCATCAGCCAGGTTCTCAGAAACACCAGTGCTTCAGAGCTGATGCAGTCTTAAAAACCACAGACTAATTGTTCATTTGTTGTGCCCGAGGATATAGGAATCACGCAATCATTATTAGCACAGGAGGAAGGAAATGAGTGAGGTGTGAAGCACAGATACAGCCCCAGTCATGTGCAGTTCTGTTGGCTTCTACCACTTTTCCTGGGAGCAGAACTGAACAGACCAGGTTTTGCCTTGCACCAAGACAGAATTTTTGGTATGTTCTCCTGACAAAAACATTACAGTGGTCTAAGAAATGAACTAAAACATTACAGCAACACTACTGCAATGGTCAATGCCATTATAATGCAAACTGCTGACCATGCTCTTTTCTACAAAAATACAAATGGCAGTACCCAAACTCAAGTACAGGTCTCTTTTCAGTATACAAAACTGATCACACCTTATTCATAGATAAATTTTCCACACATAATATTAGTCTGTCTACTGCATTAGACATGGTTGGTAATCCGGAGTCTGCTTAATTGGGAGTTTTACCCACAATTTCAGAAGGATTTTACCTACTGCCCCTGCTTTTATGCGAACTCTCTGACCCCTGGTAAAGYGCATGAAGAGCCTAAAGGAAGGCAAGAGCTGCACTCTGAACATACTATCAAACTTCAAAACAATCTATTTCTAAAATTACAGCTACTGAAAATCTCCTTTTCAGAAGTCTACGGACATGCTAATTTTTTCCTTACTGAATTATCAACCAATCCCTCCCACAGTCACAGTCGATTTGCTTCCACATTCAAGAATTTTCAACAGAGCTTAATTGCTTCAGCAAGAGGGAAGCTGCATTACAAATACATGGAATTTGGGAGGATAAACTTTCTTTCCAGAACCTTATCAAATAGCAGAGGATTTCTGGTGTGAACAGTGGCTCTTCCAATTATGTCACCGGGGCAGATTCAGCACTTAGAAAAACCAGTATAAACATAGAGTAGATGCATTTGTTTGGCTTTGCTTCATGAAACAGATAAAGATTTACTCCACCTGCCAGTAAGCTTAGAAACTTGCCTGTTGCTTAGATGGCACCATTTCAGTAACCTCTTTGCAATAAGATAAAAAGAGCATTTGAGAGCATTCACTCTCTGGAGTGTGTTAAATATTACAGCCTGGTACTTCAATMTTTTTCAACCAACACAGCAAAAATCAAATTGCACCTCATTACCTAATAAAGGCAATCAAACAAGTCACGAAACAGATATTGAATTAAAATTGCATAAAGTCCATATAGAAACGCAGTTTCAGCTTTCACTCCAGAAAAGATATGAGGTACTTTGACTATGGTAGCCATTCCCCTGAAAAAGATTGTTTTCCAACATGGGGTTGCACAGGAATCTTGCATAGATTTTATAGGTAAAGAGACAGCACAGAAATTTTAGTTAAGAAATGCTTACTGAATGTCACATAATACTAATATTCAACTTCTTTCTTCCTCCATGATGATTTCCAAGTTTTTTTTATATCACTTCCAATCTGTATTTAAATAAAACRCTTATTTTAAGCATTAATATAAATAATTTGTGTAAGTCTTTCCAAAATTCTAATTGTATAAATAGTCATAATTTCAAACTGCCTGTAATAATTAAAGTAGYATGTTCTACTTCAGGAAAATTCATTTTTCATATTGGACGTTACCCTTAGTCACAGAGACTGAAAGAACATTTCTGTTTTCTGGTACACATGCTTTTCATTTGGTATCTAAAAGTGATACTGCCATATGATATGTAAGCAAAAGAGCAAACGGGTGGAAAAAGTACTTAGAAGGCTAATATCTAAATCTCTAAGGCCTGCTTATGACACAACAGATAGAACTTTCAATCAGTTTATCCCAAATTCTACTTAAGAAGATTATTTTGCTCCATTGGGTCCTGTGAGCTGGTCACACACCTGAGACGAGTTCACTGCTCTGGGCACACACTCCTGCACTAGGTGACCACGTGTCCTCTTATTTCCCCCCATTTAAGAACTCCATCCTGTGCAGAACACATTCATCTTCCAATGCTGAGCATTCAAGGCAAAGTGGGGGCCAAAGGAAACCCTCTGCAATCTTGCTTTTCAACCAGTGTTGTAAGAAAAATACAGCATGCATACTGCTGCTCTCTCTGTCAAGCCTACCAAGATTAGTTCTCCATTTACTCTTGCAATGACATGGAAAAGGTAAGACTGAAGAACTACAGTAGGCCAAGAGACACACACTTAGCAAGACCTCCTCTCACAGAATCCAACATCTCTTGAACTGACATTTCCAAGAGTCATATTCTCATGCCCCTAACTCAGAAAATTTTGTTCAAGTGACAACTGAGGTAAAATCTAGTAACAGCTTTTTCCAAGACTTTTCACTGAATAGGTTTTTTTTCCTCAAAATTAGACGAGACTACCAGTAGCTTACATTCATAGCTTGTGTCAAACCATCCTGTCATATCTATGTACGTGATGTACTATTTTTTTGGTGGTAAAAGGAGGTACATAAAGTAAAATTCGAATGACTGTTGCATGTGTTCCTGTTAACATACACACAATCCTGGGATAAATGTTATTGGAGGCTCATAAAAGAATATTCAAAAGATGTGGCCTAGAAAATACAAAATCCACAATAGGAGCAATAAAACATCCATTGCGAGCCCAAAATAAACACAGCAGCTTTGCAAATTGTGGGCAATTTGTAAAAGGCAAGCTTCCTTTAGTAAAAGTACTTACTATTCAGCGTGGCTTAGGTTTCCAGTAAGTTGCTCTCTTGAGATTCGCTTTTATAACCAACTCCTGTCTCAGAAAGAAATATAATATTTCCAACAATTGTGCATCAGCAAAATCATGTTGATGGCAAAGTCTCTCTGACTGGCCGTACTCTGTACACATGCTATTTTTGATTGGATTATGTCTTCAGGACTCCTTCTTTTGCAAGGAAGGAGGAAGCACTGCCGCATGCTAACTGGTGTTTTTCCAAGCATTATGGAGCAATAACTCACGGGAGCCACAGAAGCTTTTACAAGGGAAGTCAAATGAACAATCAAGGTTTGGAGTGGATTACTGCAAGTCCACACCCTCTCAAAGACAACTCAGAGCTTTTCTTGTTGCCACAATGATTCTGTAAATACAGCATAAATAATGTTCCTTTCTATTATGCAGTTCAGCACACTGTCTCAGGCAACTGGTGCATTCAGCCCAAAATGCCCATCGCCTTAAGACTGGGGCATGTTTCACGGCTATTCTGCCAGCCAGCTTATACTAGCTAGCTTTAATTTGGGAACCAAGTAAGCTCTTGGGGCTTGTTTTGTCACAACCAAGGTTCTGTAGAAGATGAGGGGAAAGATCCTCCAGAGATCATCAGGTGGAGTGCTTAAGTTATTACTTCCTGGATTGCATAATAGTCATTGGTACATGCATATCTTTTCCACTTCTCAGAGCATGGTGTACTGCTACTGACAGCTCAACTGAAGTTCAGATGAATTGTTTCTTCCTCTCCCTCATGACACATTGGCTGGCTGGATCAAATACTTTTGTGAAATCACAGGTGTAAAAAGAAAAGAATCATACCTGACACAAATCTGTTTATTGTGCYTTCTAAAACCATTTATGTGCCAGTGCTTTGCCCCTTTTCTGCTATAACGCTGTATTGTAACCGTCATAATACAGTTATATCTTAAAAAGAAAAACTAACAGTTACTCATGCAGTCTTGCAACAARCGTCCTATAATAATAGAGCAAAAAGAATGAGACCCCTTGATTTCAACTGTAACTGGTCTGAGTTTATCAGACATGTTAATCACCATCATAATATCAGGACATCAACTGGGCCCAAGTACCAACAGTGAAAAATATCACATCTTTCCTCAAGACCAACTTGTCTTGCCCAAAGTGCTCTCTCAGGAAAAAAAAAAAGTTATCACACTGCCCTAAAAAATTCAAAAATAGCAACATTAATGCTGCTATAGCTGAGATTATTTGATGTTAGAAATACAAAGTTGGTGATAAGACATTTATTGTCTTTATTGTTCTAGATGTTATCATTGGAAGGAGGAAGACAATAAACACCCAAAACTCAATCACGTATTTCAGCTACATCAGTAGCTTTGACAAAAGATCTTGCATATCTTTCTAAGATATTATGCTGCACCCTCACAGCCACAGATGTCTTTTGGACAACCTGTCCAAACCTGTCACTCATCAAGAAGCAGAATAAGTCAACCATGGCCATTCTCCTGTAAAAATCCAGAAAAAAAAATCATAACCTGTCACAAGAAAAATTTGAAGTCAACATTATATTAAAAAAATCATACTGATATATAGTCACAAAAAGCTTGCCTAACCAAAAAAAGAATTGCTGCAGTTATCATGCTTTTAATAAAGGAAGTATCAGAAAGACAGGAAGTAGACAGAAAATCCAGTGTTTATTCAGCTAAAAAGAACTGGAATTTCCTCATTAAGAAGTTCAGAATGGTTTCTTCATATATTTTACATATTAGTCTTAATAAAAATACCTTTAGAACAGCATCTCTGCTGGCCTTTATGTGGATTTAACCATGATGTTTGAACAGGAATGGAGTTATAATCAAAAAAATAATCTATGCTCCATTTAAGCCCAAGCATTTGGTGGTGCTCAATTCCATGCATGGCTGTCACTAGATGCTCTTCTCCAAGACTCAAGAAACACCATGTCACACATTTGGAAAAATGTGAACTTCCCACTTAAATGCAGGAAGGATCTGCTAGATCGGTTCACTCCTATCAGTATTCATGCTGTCTGTGTTGGGGTTTGCATTATATTTTTTTTTTCCTTTTTTTTTTTTTTTTTTTTTTTTTTTTTTTAACACTGGTGACAAATGGACAGTGTGAAAGCACAGGCTTTTGTCATTTCCTTGGACATTTACTCTTTAGTATGATAGTGCTCAGCATTAATCTTTATACAATAGCCCTCTAGAATTTATTGGGCTGAAAGCAACATGCCCCCAAAAGGATTTAGTTTTTCTACATAATCTATTAAATATAGCAAAAAATGATTATCTTTTCACCACATTTTAAAATTAAAACCTARTAAGTCTTTATTCAGTTGTAGGAAGGTTCAGAGACTCTACATAAAGGGTATCAAATATAAAGGTTTTTCTTGCATATGCTCACAATGGTGCAGCACTTCTTTCACAGCATTATAAGCAAGTAAGCTGCTCAGTTACCAGGGATAGAGGGAGGCTGYGGGTTTGGCATGCAGCCGCACAGGATATGAACTGCAATGCAACAACAGGCAAGCAGCAGCAGCATTCTGCTTGCAAAATCCTTTAGTTCCTGTAGCTAGACCTCGTAGCCCCAAGACACTCCACCACTTTTATGCATTTTGGAGTTAATAAGATACTTTGGGTCGGATGAGTTTGCAGACCAAAAATAAAAAGCATCTCCATGTAGGGTCAGCTCCTGTCACAGTGATGCTCTGACCAGTCCCAAAGCACAGTCACCACAATGCACATGCTGAACAGCCACCTACTGTAGGTACACAGCAGGCTCACAGCAAACTCTGCTTTTAAATGAAAACAATTCCAATGCTCTTAAGTAGCCACCAGTGACAACACTGCTCAAGAAAATTCAAACATCTTTCAACTAGCAAAAGAGCTTTAGGAGAAAAAAATGCAAGACTGATCCATAACCAAACACTAAGGTACAGAACTGGAGAGCACAGCTTGCTCCAAGCATGCACACCCTGTTCTACTCCCAGCTAAAGAAAATAYATTCTGTTTACATGCAAAGGCAATGAACTCTGCACAAAGAGTTCAGACCTTGGGCTTTCAACTCTACCATCACAAGGCCTCCAGATCCCTGCTAAAGAAGTAACAGGTTTAGATATGATAAACAGAAGCTTGTTACCAATGAAGACCAGCTTCCAGAATATTCATATTCACAACAGAAACATAAAGCTCTCGTCTGTAAACGTTGTTCACTTGCAGAAACTGAGGAATGCAGAAGACTTTGCTGACTCTAGTACACAAGAAAAATCACTTAGAGTTCTACGTAAATTTCTTACCCTGAAGAAAATAAGCCCTGCACTGTCACGAGTGCTGGATGAATGCATTGATGCTTGTCTGCAGAGATCAAATGTGCTCAGAAAGCACTTGAAGAGCATAGCGATACTTTTGGCACTTTTGCTTTCCAAATCAGCCAGGAACAGGGACTCAAAGGGAGACAACAGAAAGCAGGCACAAGCATTTCAGTACCTTACAATTTTGTCTTATGACCAGTTACAAATCCAGAACAGCTAAGTATGTGAGCTAGCAGTCATACTTATCCACTCTGATTTGCTTCTCCTCTTATCCCATGGGATAAAGAACTAACCAGTCAGTTTGCGTCATAGGCATCACCACAAATATCCTGCTGAAATCAAACACATCTCACCAAAATTCATCAGCAGGGGCCTGTAGGAAAAAGACAACAGGAGGATGTTTTCCTAGGAGAGTTCTCTTTCTGTTCACTTTTTCATTGGACATGTTTAAGTATTTCCATGACTTATGGTCATAGTTTCCTTTTGAGTCTCCTTTATTCTCATAGACTCAAACATCCTATTGATTTTAACAAAATTAGGACAATAAGTATCCAGAATGGTACCACTTCAAATTTAGATATTGATGATAATTGGCTGCCAGAAAACAAACACCTCTCATGATAAGCCCCTTTATTAAAATTCTGTAATTTATTCAGCAAGTTTTAATTTTGTTGAGGGTTGTCAAAGTTCACTGGTAGTAAATGCGCCAACAGATGCAATTTTTCTTTTTCCACAAAACACACACACAAAAAAAAAAAATTATAATGAAAGTGTTTCCATAAAGGGGTTATTTCTTTTTTAAAAGGGTGGAAGCAGAACCCTCAACCTTCTAAATAATCTAGGTGCAAATGTATACACTCAATTTCCACATTGTTTAGTTGGCTTTGACTGCAAGCCACCCCACGGCAAGATCCTTTTGTGTTTTCAGTAATAAAAGAAGCATCCATCAGCTGTCAGCAGAACTATCAGGAAGCTACTTCTAATCCCCACTCATGTAGAACAGGGTTTTTTATTCCATCACCTGCCCTGGCACTTTCAGGGGAACTGCTGGGCAAAGGCACACAACTTGGCGGGAGCACAGAGGAAGCCACGGAAATAACCAGCAGTGGCAAAGCCACAGAGTGTGTGTRTGTGAATCCAAGGGTTCTTGACAAATTTGTTCAGGGATCACTGTGGTTTGTGGATGCAGCCTTTTTCCATGCTACAGTGCTGCTCTCCTAACTTTTGGCAACAAGCGATAACGGGATATGTGGCCTCGGAGAAGGAAGCACGTAATAGGAGAAAGCTGTTGTTGATGCAACATTCGCGTATTCTGAGCTGTGGGACCAACAAAACCAAAATCTTCTAAATGCTTATGTAAAATGTATACTTGCCAAAAGAGTGTGTTTCTGTTGTCGCTGTTTATTTGGGATTTTTCCCCCWAGGAAGGAATGTGAGTGATACTGTTCGTGTGCAGCCAAAGATAGGAGAGGCCTGGGTTTGACTGCCCACATCAGAGTGTTTCACCAGATCCCTTTCAGAAAGGGAAGATAATCTGACGTCCATCCCCCACATATTGCAGGTCAGCTACAAAACCCACTTCTGTGCTGACTTGAATACATTTCTCTGCCCTTTTCACTAGGTGGAGCAGGAGTGGGGACAAGCTTTGGCACCACAAATTTAGCGGGCAAAGAAGTTGCTGCTGCAAATGTGGCTTTCCTGTGTGTATCCCAGCACAAGTGCCACAAGCATTCAAACAGAATCAATGAAGCTCCTCTTTAGATTACAGTAGTTGTCAATTTTACCACCAGCAGCATATTTGGGATCCCAGGCTCTAGTCCTACTCTGATCCATCATTTTCTTTCTATTACAGACCCTAAATTCAGCCTTTGGGACTAAGGATCCCACGTGCTGAAGTAGGAGCCTTCAATTTACCTTTGGAACCCTGTCATGAATTTCACAGGCATTTGTGGGGCCCCCACAGAAACAAAAGTTGCCCATACTTAGCTGAAAAGTGCCAATCCTTCCAGGCAATTCTGTTCATGATGGTCTTGGGTCATCTGGCAAAACTTTGTGGMGGACAGCAAGAGATACAAGTTAACAACTACCCAAATCTAGCCTACAGTTTCTAAAATTCATCTAACAGTCGCTTGATTTTAAGTTATGATCCATTAACATGTACATTTTTCAATACTTAAAAAGAAGCAGCTTTAATTCCATCTAGTCTGTTTACTGCATCTATCTGTTGAAGAAACAGGGGTGAGATCTTGTCTTTCAAAGCCCTTTCAAAGGCTTTGCCTCATTTGTACTGTGTGCTTAAGCACAATGTCTTGGACTATGCCTGTCTTGAACTTGCAAAATAGAGAGTTATTTGCTTAAAAGGAAAAGGGAGGGAAGCATAAAAAATAGAAATAATAAAAAAAAAGAGCTTGTGCAATAGCGAAGTTGGAAACTGAATGTCTTCCTGAAGATATTACAGACAGTTCCAAGTCATGAACTTAATCTCACAAACACCATTTTTCTACAGAAATTATTATAACAGATATTCTTAGTTTACTCCAAATAGATGAAAGAGTAATATTCCAAGAATTCATTTCAAGTAAATTGTAAATGCAAGCGGAGGGAGCAAAAAAGGGATTTTTTTTTCCTCTGGCATTTTAGGATTATGCGAAAGACCCATTAAGACTATCTAGCTGATGTCTGAAGAATACTCCAGCAGTATATKTTCCAGCATTTTCTCCAGTCCTGTTTAATTTTCAAGGTGCTTGATGACTGGTAAGAACCCACACAGTCTTTGTTCCAAGTCACACTGGAGTATCTTTTACACAATCTTGCTTAATTACAAGAATACACATAAGTCTGTTTTCTTACTGAAACACTGTGTCAATTTTGTTAGATATTTTTCTTTCAATCTCCACGACCACTAGGTAGCAGACTTTTTGATACTTCTGTTCACACCTCCAGTTATCATAGATGACTGACATAGCAGGAAGTCAACAGATACATTGAAGAAATTCCCTGACACCTTTTCTTACACTGCAGTAAAAACTCAACAACTTCRGGTTCATTCATGCAAAGCATTCCAAGGTTGAATTCACAAATTCATTTTCTTACATATTAGAAATATTAGATGMATATTTAAAACTTTAGCCATTAAGATGGTCATTTTCAGACATAGCTACCAATATGAGAGAAGGAGCATAATTCCTATGCTTGGAAAAAGTGATCAGCTGCAGGAATTGTTTTTGACAGTTCCTTATTGCCAACATTAGAACAGTAACCGGACTGCATCATTACTCAGAAGAGATGAATTGATTAAAAGGAGTGACTGAACTATTAAACACAGATGATTCTAATTCATTAGCTCTTTTGGCACTATATCCTCATGTGTTGCATGCTGTATCTTGTCTCCTCTGTGTTGTAACTTACATCCTCAATTTCAATACCAGTATGGCAGGAGTCGAGGGATGCCATTATACAGCATCTTTACATGCCTCACGTCTTTCACTTGGCTGGAAAGTAGTACTCAATCTTGCAAGAAACGCTAATATTTCAAGTTGCTGCTGCTCTTGAAGGAGCTATCATCAGTAATACAGCAGTTTGTTCCCTCCTTTAACACGATTAAGTAGGATCAATTCTTGAAGCAGAGTCACTTCATTCTAACACTGCAGCAAAGAAAACCAGCATGAGAGCAAAATACCTTGTATGTTTTTTGACCTCCCTGCCATACAACTGGTGACTACTTTTAAGTACACTAAGAACACACCCAGACTCCACATCCCTGATTCCTCATGCAGTGGGAAATCAGCTTGCATGAGCAGGAACATCTGCTATCACTCAGCCACGGGATGATAAAACTTACATAAGAGAATATCTTATACTGTCAACAATTCTGTTTTTCTTTCACTGTTCAGGTACTGGCCACAGCTAAATAATTATGATGAGATTTTCACCAAGAGCAGGAATGCAACCCCTCTGCTGTGTGTGTAGAKTCCATCACCCACTCACCTCCACGATAACCCTCCCTCCTCAAGTATAAGTGCATTTTATTCACATTAAGAAGCAAAATAGAAGTCATCCACCCCTGGCTGCTGCTCCCGCAGTTACGCCGAGGTTAGGCTCTCAGGAGCTGGAATGTGCGTTTAGACAGTTATGACTTGCACAGGCGTTTTCAGCATCTCAGTGTGTATTGCTCAATGCCTTCCTCCTGCATTAAGGAAAAGGCCAGCAGAAGGACACAGTGTTCAGGCCTCAGTACAGCCCAGTTTAAAAGCCATCAAACCTGTATTGAATAGAAATAGAAATAGGATATAATCTTTGCAACAGCTCTAGTACTAGGTCCATGATTTTGATCCTTAAGGAGAAGGATTTGTTGTAAATAAGTTTTGCATCTAGACTTGTGTAATTACTTTTACCTTTTTTTTCTACTTTAAACCTAAAACTTCAGGGAGAAAGGACACCATTCCAGCCAGCATTTACATTAGCCTTGTCATTCAAATCAAGAGTGCATTTTTGCAGCACATCTAGTCATCCCCATTTGCTCTGCTGTGGGTTTACACTGCAAGCCACTTCCAGAGCTTGCCTAAGATAGCACTTACTCAGTCCCTGGGTCCAGGCTAGGCATAGTACAGCACAGCTATAGCCATAGGTCCCAGGCATAGCATAGTACAGCTGTCAGCTCCACAGCATGAGCTTTATCCCCTTTATCCACTTCTATCATCATTGCTACATGCTAACACGGACACAACCTCTGTCTACAAACGAATGGGAGGATGCTCCTATCCGCAGTAYTTGTGAAGTTCCTTCATGCATATGGGCACTATAAGATATTTAACAGGGTGCCCTCATTCCCCCGTTGGCAGGTTGGACAAACAGCCCTATTACATGCGACACGACACAGGGACATACTGAAGAACACCGATTTTATTGTCTGTGGTGGATGCCACAAGCAAAATGAGGGCATCTTCTGCTGAACTCTCAAAATAGTCTCCGGATATATTAAGAAAATTGTTATTTTAAAAACAAATAGATCACTTGAGATGAACATCCAAAAGTTGCTACACAATCACATGAACCAGTATTGCTTTTTTTTACTCCTCTGGAAGGAACCGGTCTCCGGTTTCAGCTTCCATAATATGCTTTTTTTTTTTTTTTTTTTTTTTTGGTAAATCGTAAGCAGTGGAAACTGCAACCAACTAACAATATGAAATAAATCTGAGAACTGAAATGGCTACAAAGAGGCAAAACCAAATGCAATAGCATGGCTAGGCCATTGAAGGTGTAGGTGTTTCAAACAGAAGCAGCAAGAGCTTTTCGACTCACATGACTTTTCTATGAGAAATTGGTCAAAACTTCTTGGAAAAATATGTACCTTTCAACATAGAACTGGAGGTCCTGAAAGTTGCCCAATTATTTCTACAGCAGGGAATACTTCTGCAGAAAAGYACCTGTGGAACAGCCCAGTAGTTCGTGCATGCTGCAGAGACACTGAAGACAGCGGTCCATGACTATGTTCTCCATCACAAAATAATAAATCTGAAATCAGTTTCTCCCTCTTTATAGTGCAGTTACTTAAAGAGTAGCTAATTAAAAAAAAAAAAAACTTAAAAACTTAGAAAAAAACTTAGAAAAGAAAATCTATGAGGCTACATCAGCATCTCTATTCCACACCTGGCTCCCATCTTTTACCCTAATTTGAGGGTTTCATTGGTCACAGAACCGCAAAGGTTCCAGACCCAACTAGACTCTTCTCAAAGCGTGAACGACCAGGGGATGTCAGCACCTAAGTGAGCCATCTCTCATCACAGCCCCGTTAATCCTCTCCCCCTGCCTCCGATACGAGGTAGCCTTGACCTATACAATTCTCCAGTGGYAGGGACTCTGCCAGCTGTGAAGGCAGGAATTCCAGCCAATATTCGGCTCTATTTGGCTCTATTTCCTCTGCCCGTTTTGGCCATCTTCTGCCTAAAAATCCTCCCCTGCACACCAGTTCTGATGTCAGTTCAATACTTTAATCTTGTTTCAAAATAAAAAAATGAATCAGGCTTCAAATCCAGACTGCAGAAAACTCAAAACACAAGGGCTTGGAAAGTGGAGAAGAAAGGTACCGGATYATCTAATCTCAAGAGGCCCCCGCCCATCTCAACCATTCCATAAAGTTTACGGCTAGTGAAAAAGACGTGGTGAGTGGCAGAGCCCTGTGGTCTGAACTGATGTTGCCATTCTTCTGTTAAATCCATTTTCAAAAAGCAATGTCCTCATTAGATGGACAATCACATTATTCTACTAAACCAATTCCAAGCAACAAATGTTAAAAGCCAAGAGCAAAACAAAAAACTTGGAAGATTCTAGCCCTAAAATTAGAGATGTGTTGGAGCCATCGTGAAATTCAGAAAGGTCTTTGTTATTGTTACTGCTTTTACTTGAGATTCTAATTTAAGTATCATAGCCATGCTTACCAGTATTATGTAAATGAAATACACAATTAAAATGTCCTAAACAATACCAGTCARCAAAGTAAAAACCTTTCCTCTCTAGTCAATGCTTTCCACGCTTTTCCTTCTTTCCTGCTTTCCCTGAGGTTCCTTATTCCTGCCATCTTCAAATTTCTGTACCAACAATCTTTGTTTTTCACTTGTCACTCCTTACAGAAAAAAAATAAGCGCATGAATATCAGTGTAATATATTATATTATTATATAATATAATCTGAAATATATTAAGCATCCAATATGAAATTTAAGTGGAATGACAGCATCACTACACAATATGAAATCAGAAACAAGTAATTCCCCCTTATCCAGATGCAGCCATATGCCAGGGAATATGGAAGGATCATTTTGAATATGTGCATGGGCTAAGTTCACATTTTGTTTACCAACATTCATAACTGATATATGAAATTAAGGGCACWCTATCACAGACTGCCTCACATGTACAGCTTGACAAAAATAGAAGGTTTGGGGCCACCTKGTTTCTTCTGGTTCCAGAAGGACTTCAGACAAAGAAGAACTAAAWAGAATTAATTATTTCAGATCCATAAAAGTAACTATTTGGCTGTTTTTAAGTGAGCAAATTAACAGATTAAGTTTTCCACAGCTTTGGACAAGAGTTTGGTTCCTTTATTTGTGTGTGAAAAATCTATGCAATTCAGGRGGAAAAAAAAGAAACAAACAAAAAACAATATTTCTTCAAGATAACTGACTGATGGATTGATGACTGACCAATCAATACGCACTCTGCTCTGTGTGGCATTTGAAAAAGCATTTCCAAATTTCATTTTAACGCATACTCCCCTGCTAGTGACAAATGTGCTGTCACTGATAAGCGGCCTTACTAGAAGAGTTTGTGGTGAAAGGCTTTGAAAGAAGGAAATGGAGAGGGTACGGCCTTTCATTACATTAGGTAAATCTATTTGACCACAGAGAGGCAGCGACTCCGCCGCTGAGGTTACAAGCTAAACCGGCCATCAACTTAATTAATGCAGGACTTTGCAACCCCGGGCACATTTCAGCTGCACCCAGCGATCAATGTCATTCCTCCACACGGTTAAGCCCTGCCGCCAGGCCCGGCCTTGGCGCCCGGCCATGAGCAGCATGGCTCCCCGAGCACCTTGTGCTCTACTACTACTGCGTTATCCCTCTCCGCGTTTCTGCCTCCCCGTCCCGTGCTCTCGCCTGGCAGCTCCTCTCTCCCTCAGGAACCTGCATTTTGCATTCCGGGTTGCAGTGCTGCCATGKGGCTCTTGAAGCCAGGCAGCGTTACTCACACAAAACCTTGGTCCCAAAATGTGAAACCTCCTTGTTGCCCTCCTCACACTGCAAGGGCAGGAGCCAGGGCTTGCGGGAGCTTGTGCCAGGTCTTAGGAGCACCTCAACAGATGACGAAGGATCTGTAGATTTTGAATTGTGTAAAGCAAAAAAACTCTCCAAGTTTACGTGTGATCTCCGCTGTGCTCCTGCCCTCCTTCTGCTAGAGCTGATGGAGCTGCTCTGATTTTAAAACTGGAACGCTGCTTTTAAAACTGGAGTTTGTGCCACTTCTGCTGCTGGCTAGAGAAGCATTTAAAACATGGTTGTCCTTCTCTATTTTCCAATATTTCTATAAAGACAAAGTTTGGTGACATTAAGCAGGAATACCACGTGAGATGGCTTAGCAACACCTACCAGGACCTGGGTCCATATGCGAGGGCTTGGCCAAAACAGGCCACAGTTACTTGTTATTATCCATAGATTGGCAATGCACCATAGTCTCTCTCCCTTGGGTCTAAGCATTTAGAGCTGGACCCAAAATACTGCATCCACACGAAGCCTACAGATTCATCCTGCATGAAGCCTATAGAGCACAGTCTCACCAAGTCCACATCGCAGCACTTCCACAGCAAATCTCATGTTCTGAGCAGGTCTTTAGACTTGCTCTACAAGCCTGAAGAAGAGAGGACATCCAGACTAGCACACAGAGTTTGCCCATGTTACTGTTATATACACAATGTCTAAAAAACACTGAACACAAACACTGGAATTATTTCCTACCTTTCTTTCTTCTTGCAGGTAATTTAGAAACAAAGCTAAAGGACCAAGCACTTGGCAAGAGCCAAGTTCCTTGGCTCTTGGTGCACTTCTGCTGGCCACCACTGCCTGAGTGCCAGGTCAGTGCCTTCCCATCGACGTGTCCCATCCCACGCATCACTACAACTCAATCCACCAGGCAGAGCATTAGTGGGGAGCTGCTCCCTGGCAAATGCCACACAGCCAAAATAAATGGGATTTTAGTATGCCTCAGTCTCAGGTGCTTATGGTAATACCTTGAGCAGTTAGGTCTGTTGTAGGTTGCTGTCTCTGCAAGTGTTACAGCAGCGTAACTGAGAACAACAGACACGGAGCGGGGGGAACAGCTGCAGGAGACAGACTTTGAGGAACTCCTAGCAGAATCTCCTCTCCTTCCCAGCACATCYGCACATGTCTGTGTCACTGAGTCTGGCTCAGCCTGGAACAAAACACGGAGGAAATGAGATCCAACTTGGAGCAAGACTTTCCTTACTCTCCTTTCAACGTCACAAGAATGGGTCAGACAAAGCATCCCAATTTACTTAGGTGGAAGGAGGCTTGGACAAGGAGTGGGTGTCGTGGCTTATGCTAATTATCATCTATTTATTTGGGGAGATAAACTCCTTATACATGGTATATTTGGTTTGGATTAACTAGGGCAGACACAGAATGACTGTCCACAGCTTGACCTTGACATGAGTAACTGGCCTTTGGCAGGGAGGGGGCACTGACAGATACAGCCTGAAGAAAAGGATCCCTCAGMGCCCTGACTGCCGTGGAAGTTGCTCCAGGCAACAGACTGGTGTTGGGAAACACGGCCTGGAAATGGCTAGAGGCCGGGGAAAAAACACAAGCAGCGCCTGGAAAAAACAGGGAGCGAGGAGTCTGCTCTGGGGCAGCGRCAGCCCCTGCGAATGTCATCTGGTGGGGAATGACAATGTCTGCACGGGGCTGAACTCGAGGACAGGAAGGGGCAGACAATAGCGCAGAGCGGCCGCATTGTTCATCTAATGGGCTCTTTGCCTTCCCCTTGGCTTGCCCAGCTGATCATTATGTAACCCATCAACTGAGCTAATTTTCAACCTGTCCAGGATATTCTCAATTATGTATTCTTTATAGAAYGTCACGGCTTATTTTTAAAAGGGCTAGAATATTTCCTGTGATTAATGTCTGGATTAGTCGTTGTTTTACATGGTATACAGACTTGGGTAACAAACCTTAATCCCGACTGAAAGGGCAGTTCATCGTGAGCGAGCTCTGAAATTAAGTATCTTAAAGGGATTATATATTCTTCCCCTTCTTTACAAATCTGCAGAGGAAAAACACAGCAATGGCAGATGAAGTGGGGCATGAAACACATTGTTTTCTGCTCTGGGAAGGTCTGCTAGAAAACTGAGCACATTTCAAAACGACAAAACAATTTTTCCTGGCAAGTTTGGTATCAGGCTTTGTTTTGCTAAACCTGATTATGTACTTTGGCTGCGCAGAGCAGGCACATGTTCCAAACCCGCTCTGTCCCTGCGCAGAGAGAGGCTCCTTATTTGTCCAAGGGCTTCGGAAATCATTTTTTCATGCTGACTTTGAGTGACCGGTTCGCACACACTGCAAAGGTATTCCGGGGACAACAGGTCTCTGCAGCAACTGAAGGTCCAATTCATGATTTATTTTTTATTTTAAACATTCCTGGTCAAGCTGCTGTAATAAATCCCTTCTGCACATTTTTAAGCTGCCGGTTATACTACAGAAGTTCCAAGAGAAGAAATGTCATTCAGGGTCTGCATATGGTTAAATAAGTGTCACAAGCATGGACAAGAGCGGGGAAGTCTAAATTTAAAACATAGTCCTCATTTAGACGTGTTACTGCAACCTGAAAGTCTTCAYATGCACAAAACTCCAGATGAACAAGGGCAAGGATGTCCAGATCCATGCAACCTCTCTCATACCCTCCAGCAAGACCTTCAGTATCCTGCCTTAGCCACTTTCTAGTGCTCTGCTGAGTTCAGTTTCCAATTCCTGAATGAGATTTCTATTGTTGCCTTCAGACAGGAGAGCAGGAACCAAGCATAGGTCTCACTAAGCACGACCTTCCCTCATATTTAGCAGATTTTCATATCAGATTATTTCATATATGATATTTTCACATATAGGACATGRAAATGCAAAACAACAACTGAACACAACCAAAAGCCTGTCAAATAATTTGTATCTTTTGAAAATACCCCTTCACTTCAACGCACACACTAAATACTCTGTCACCAGCAATCACGTTTCCCGTGAAAGAAAAAATTACTGGGTCTCCTTTTCCACACTTTTTGACGGTGCAACTCATGACAGCAGGGAAAGGGCTAGCATTTTATGTGAAAGCAATGCTTCCAAATACAGGGATTTGATAAAATGAGAGACCTAWGAGCCACCAAAATTGTCACCTGCTTTGAGCAGAGGCAAAGGAAACCAGTCTCTGAAGTAATATGACTTGGCTAATATACGAGATTAACCTCTCTCTCTGCTTCAAATCACTGTTTCCTACAAACAAAAAAAAGACATTCCAACTGTACCCCAGACAAAAACTGTAATCAATGTGGGTGTTGACAGACTGGCTTTATAGAGAATAACACAGCTTTCTTCATTCGATGGGAATGACGGATACTTCAGAGTTTCTGATGGTCTTTCACCCTCACGAAACACGGTAGGCACGCAGCCCAAGCAAAGCTCTTCCCTTTGCTTTTGGGCACCTTAGGATCCACTTCTCCCGTAATAGGTGAATAGGTAGACCTCTAAACAATTGCCAGAAATACTTTTAAGGGCCCTGACAAGGCTCAGCATCTGGAATCCCTAAAAATGAGAGAGGAAGGAGGCAAATGTCTGCTATGCAGAAAGACACACAGCAAAACTTCATTCATTAACATGTACCAAATCACCTGTGGGCCCAGGATGGTGCAGAAGAGGGTCCTGCCATACACAGCCCCAAGAACCTGGGCCCCATCAAGCTATTGCAGAGTGACCACCAGCCAGTTAAAGGAAAAATTATATTGTTTACATGGGTCTTCCGAGAGAGGAAAATTGTTCTTAGCCAACTTTCATGAGAACTACTCATGGAGCTGATCCCATTTACATTCCTCTCCCACTTCCAGAGCCATGTAAGACAGAGGCAAGAGATCAAAATAAGGTGTTTAAAATAACAGTCTTCAGCAGCAGTGCCTACACATGTCTTCATAGGAGATTACATCTCTGATTAATATTTTCCAGGCCTCCCCCATTACCCCTTGTACCTTCTGCCTCCAGGTACKGAGCTGAGGGAACAGCCTAGTCATACTGACAAATTCTCTCTTAAATGTGACAGGTTTCTGCTGCTCTTGCATGAACTCACTCCAGGATCTTTTTGTAATGCAATCAGGCTGAAATAAACTCAGCCTGAAATAATGGGCTGTGTCTCTGCAGGCTGAGGAAGGAGAGACCTGGAAGAGACAACCTGCTGTTGCTATCATGGTATATTCCCCATCCAGGGCACCCTCTGGGGACGTGACAGAGCTTTGCACTCGCTCAGCTCCTGGTTTGCAAGATCGGTGTGGCCTGGCAATGTGGAGGCTGAGCCTTTCTTCTGGCCATGCAAAGTCCCTGCCTGGGGCCATGCAAAGTCCCTGTGGGC
Source organism: Nothoprocta perdicaria (assembly GCF_003342845.1). Taxonomy (NCBI): domain Eukaryota; kingdom Metazoa; phylum Chordata; class Aves; order Tinamiformes; family Tinamidae; genus Nothoprocta; species Nothoprocta perdicaria. The sequence continues at coordinate 2,665,047 of NW_020456099.1, forward strand.
CAGGGCCACACCGACCAGTTCTGAGGGGAGGCTATCACAGGCAGGAGAACTAGCAGACCCTCCGCAGTCCGTGAGAGCTGACAAGTCTGTGCTCRGTGCAAAGCAACAGCCTCCTCCTGCCTTAACATTCTGCAAGCAACTATGGTCCAAAGCTTGGTGGTGACTGTGACAGGATCTCCCCATGGTCCAGTGACCATCCAACAGGCAAGAGGGTAGGCCAGGTCCGGAATCAGTCCAAGCCAACCAGTCAGGATCATCAGAGCACAGGTTGCACACATGTCCACCTATGACACAGCTCAGACTCCTGCCTAGCAGCTCCTGATTATCATGTCTCCAAGCATCAAGAAACTCTTGAAGTCCACCAKAAGAAACTAGAATCTCCAAAATTGCTTCCAGCCCAAAACAAACCTCTTAAATCAGAATTCAGGTCAATCAGATTAGACCAGATGAGAAAAAGTCAATGTACAGATATACACATACTGTTTCAGTTCTTCTTGACATCCTKTGCTATGCCCAAGTATTCCAGAACTTTTCCCCTGAGATAATCTGCTATAGCCCTCACTACGTGRCTACTCTAATCAGTCAGGAGACTTAACAGCTCTTAACTCTCTCAGTGAGTTTCACCACTTTCCTGCTTTCATTGCTTCCATCAATATCATGAGAAAAGCTTCCAGGTCAGTATCTAGGTCTACTTCCTCTGAAACCAAGTCAGCACTTATCAGAGCAGGTTTTTTTTGTTTGTTTGTTTGTTTGCTAACTCTTCCCCCTCTCCCAAGCTCTAATTCTCAGTTTTACTGCTGCTGTCGGGTTGCCATACACAGTAGGGACACAGTATCAGTTCATTCCTGTGCCTGGCGTGTGGCAGGCACTCCTCATCCCTGCCCCGTCCCCACATCACCCGCCTGAGCTCTCCAGGCTCTCTGAAGGCATCAGCACCTCAAGCCCCTATGTGCATAAGAGCACAGAAGAGACTACCTGCACATTCCCCAAAAGTTGCCATTGGGGTTACCACCTCCTGATACGGCCTGCAGTGCCCAGACACCAGTCTGCAATAGGAGGTCCTCCAGCAGCTGCCTGCCACCTGACTCAAGGTCCTGACCAGAAGTACCTGCGCAGATAGATAAAGTCTATTAGCTTGACAAAATAAACATTTTATAATAATTCAGAGCTGTTATATCATATCTATTGTTAACCCATGAAGAGTTTCAGGTATTTTTATAGGACTCATCTTTATCCATAGTAGTTTACAAGCACACAAAATGCCTTTCCGTGGCCATCTCCAGTTCCGAGAGGATTTTTGCAGCACAAATAAGCAGACCCCGGAGGCCGAGATTTTACAGCAATGCTCTTGGAGGAGGTGAAGAAAGGAGGCAAGTCAGAGGGTTATTTCAACAGTGTGACTGTGATTACTCACGGTTATCACACAGTATGTCTTCCCTGGCTGCTTAAGACCACYCCATGGAGGCAGCAGGATTGACAGGAATCATCTTAACTGGTTTTCTTAGATGGAGTAGCTACATTTGTGCATTAAATATCATGTCCAGAGGGTTTCCTAACAGCTTGAGATGCACAGCCTGTAGGAAGCTCAAGTGAGAGAGGGGCACAGAAGYGCCCTGAGGACTGAGGCAATGAACTGGCCCTAAGTGGCTAGTACCTGCTCCCACCCTTTCTTTTATAAATTCCTATAAATTCAAGCATAGGCATTTACATCCTGCTCTCTTTCATGCTCTTGCTCTGTTGCAGGCAGGACCAGGCTTCCTTTTCATTCTGATGAGCCTCCTGTTTTTTTCTGGAGCGCTGTTACCAACTGAAGATGTTACTGCATACTTCACTGGTAGCTGCATTCCTGTTTGGAGTGAGTTGCTTCCTAGAAAGCAACTGGGGTTTAAGCCAATGTGCACTGAAAAGTGCCACTGTCAAGCACAGGAGTAAAATGCAGGCCGTCTGAATGCATGGGCTCCCACTGCAAGGAGACATTCACCAGGTCTCCTAGACCAGGACTAAAATCCTCTGCTTGAGCAAGCGCAAACACAAGAAACCCATCAGACTGAGTACAGGCTCTTCACGCCAAGGAAGATGACAAGGAAGCGTTACACAATCTAACCAAAATTTTCCATTTCTACTGCTGTGGCACTTGCACACAAGGCTCCCTCGTTAATTAAACTCCGTTCTGCTCTCTCGCAAATACRTGCTGGCTTCTCGGGACGTGTTTCTACACCATTCCAGGAACCAAGCTTTCTTGCCTGTCCCTCCCCAGAAAGGTGCCTTTAATTCCGACCCTGTGCATCTCTCTGGGTTAATCCAGCCTCACCTGCGCTGGGGCAAAGCGCCACGAGCCGCTCTCGGCCCCGGGCAGGGCGGGCGCCGAGCGCGCGGCCCCTTCGCCCCGAATTCCTCTCCCGCCGCGCCCAAGGTCACTTTAATGAAAATTCCAAAGCCCATGCCAAGGGGATAGGGTTGCTCTTAATCCTTCAGCAGCACGTCATTTGATCCCCAGGCCCACTGGGGTTGTTATTGTGCATCCACAGAGCACGGAGGAGCGGAGAGGAGGAGAAAAATGGCAGCTACTTCAGGAGACCCGCTCCCTGGCCCAACCTTCCTTCCAATTTCTTCTCTTTTCCCAGGACACATCCATATCCTGTGAGTTTTCACAGGACAGTGCCATGTTTTAAAGCACCCTCGGCCATTCTGTAGCAGCTGCACATGTTTTTAATGAAATTAACGAGGAAGTTTAATTTTTAAAGCAGATTGCTTCCTCCGGTTTGCCTTTTGAACAGAACTGCATGTCTGTGTGGGCCACACTGTGCTGTCCTATACTGAGGCCTTGCGTGTGTGCTCAAGCAAGGCTTTAACATAGTGAAAAACTACACAAAAATAAAGACAAAGGAAAATAGCCCTTTTTTTTGGCAGGATACAGATGGGGAACAGAGCTACAAGTCCAGTACAACTCCAATTTGTTTTCTTCCAGAAATTGTTCCACACTGTTGCAGAGGTATGTGTTCTATACTGAAAGTGTAGAGGGGGATAAGCTAAGATTTAACTCTTCTTCTGTGGTTTAGCTTCCTCATTCTGGCCTGAGCAATGATCCCCTTCCTTGCCAAGCTGAGATCTGGCATCTCAGAACAGCCCAGGCCTCACACAGCTCTGCCTGCCCCTTTGCATCAGCACTACCTGCTTCCCCAGCACAGGGATTTCAGGCACTTCCACACCCACCAAGATGCACACATAAAAACATTTGTGCATATGTTCTCCTCTGTATTTAAGTATTTGCAGGACTGGGGTCCCAAGCCATTCCCTACTCTCTCATCTCTCCCAAAAAGGTGAAAAATTTCTAGTGCATCTCTTCCATGAATTTTTCCTCCTTGAATTTTATTTCTTATTCTACAACCAATTCAAGACATACACCTGCCCAGAAGAGCAGTAAGCTTGCAGCCCCTTTGATGGAAAGCACAAGTTCTTATTGCACCCCATGAAAGGGACTACAACAGTCTTGTGAAGGCTTGGAGGAGTCAGGAGATGGCTTTTCCTTGATTTTTACAAAAACACACCAGAGAACTGTGGAAAAAAAAAGTAAAATGAGCTTGCTTCACAGCATAATTACAGCATTTTCCTCATTGCAAAAGTTCACCACTGCTCAAAAACCCACCCTGAAAGGATATATATAAAAAAAGCAAGACTCCAAAGAAGGGAAAAAGAAGTGTATTTTTAATAGAAATTTGAAGCCCTGCTATTTCCACACCCTCTGTCCACATACGGTGCACACCACACTATCCCCTGCTTTTTAAGGCGGTTTCATGCACTACACCAGCTCTTCCGAGCAATCATCAGCCGGTAAATCATTCTCATTTTATACAATATAAATCACCACTAACTATAGAGAAACAACGCATAGGGCCAAATCTGCTGATGAGCCAGGCTAGAGCCAGGCATGATGTAAACGTCTGCTCTGCCAACCCACCTTCTTCCAACGCGACCTGCCGTACACTTCTGTTATTCTAGGCCTGAGCCTGATCGGGGACAGCTCCGTGTGCCAAAGCGTGAGGTAACCACAATCGCGCTCACACAGCCCTACCTTAAAGGACACAGCCACACAACTGAAAACAAGCATCAGATTTCAGATTTAGGGGGAAAAAATAGGCAAAATGATTGACAGAAAAGCAGAGGAGGATATCATTGCAGTTGATATGTCAGGAGGATTTTTTGCATGTTATTTTACTTCCTTTTTTTTTTTTTTTTCTCTCCTCCCTCTGGGTAGTGCAGTCTGTGTTATGGGGCAGCTGCCATGCAGCCTGGTAAGAGACTGATTGATTGATCGCAGCTCCGCTTGTCAATGAGCAGCACTACAAGGGCTGGCATCTCCCCAGAGGGGCACCCATGCAGACAGACTTGACTGATGGATTGAGCGGAGCGGAGTCCCACACTCGTCTGAATTGTAAAGGTTAATGCCACACTGAGCAGGGGTCCTCCTGATTGATAGGATGCTTGACTGGCTGGAGCCTGGTYCCACCAGGATCACAGTGCTGGGGTTTATGGCACACCAAACTCCTCAATCTTGACGCAAAGCGGAGCTCCAATGCACAGGGCTCTCTTACATGCTAACCAAAAAGGTTAATTCATGACAGGTGAGGACTGCTGGGGCTTGCTCTTTTGATAAGAAAAATGAAGAAATGATTTAATGCAGCACGAGTCTTGTGGATGGCTGCACAGCTTTGGGGACAGCCTCCTACCAAGAAGGCATCCACAAAGTCACTGCTTTGCTCACAGAAGTGCACCTGAAATCATCCCAGACAACTTCACACAATCAATCCTCTCCTCAGATCAAACATCTTCACTTTGGGAAGCRGCTCCTTCTCTTGGACAGAGCCTCAAATCTTCCAATTGCATTTATATTGTCTCACAGTAAAACCTTGGGGTGTTGGGTCATGTTGCAGAATTAGGGCAGTTGATACTGCCAGCTTCAGCTTTCTACCCTACTGCTTATGTACCCAAATAAAGGGAGAAAAACTGTGGTAGTAGGAAATTACTATGTCTACATGGTAGGCAAGCGTTTCCCAAGAACTGTTGGGTTAATAAGGAAACTATAGGAAATTAAAATAAAATCACATAAAGGAAATTTTCAAAATAATCTAAGACCTCCCAGAAGACAGACCCTAGAGCACAAAACCATTGTGGAGCCAAAGTGCCTTTCCACAAATCATGATCCCAAAAAAATCCCATCTTTACTGCTGTTACTATAGTGAGATGTTAATTTGTATCTTAAAAGGACCCGGGATACTGAAAGCATCATCCAGACGGAGCCAGAYACACAAACATCTTTCTAGCATCCTGTCAAGGAACAACTAGAACTTCCTTGCCTTTTAGTAATTTCCAAACAGGTAGCAAGTTTGATTTTAATAAGAAATGACTCAAATGGTACATTTACTCAGTCATGGGGCAGGCAAACGGAGGAGGCAATGACAACCGACCGCCACCAGATAACCAGGAGACAGACATTTTTGGCTTTAACTTAGCAATGCCTAACGTTACTACTCTTCCATTCAAAAGACGAAGCCTCCACCGTACACGCAGCCATTCGTGGTGAGCCACGGTCGGTGCCCCCGTCAGCAGGGGCAGCAGCGCGGGCCACGTCCCGAGCGGAGCGGCGCGTCCCGGGAAGCTCACGGAGGCGGGCGAGCGGCCCGGCAAGCGCAGCACACTGCCCGCCGGGCCCAAACACGGGAGGACAGCGCCCTTCAGCAGAGGGATCGGCGCTTAAACAGCTGGAGGCTAAACATTTCCTTATTCAGTTAAATGCAGCAGTTTCTGTTTAGTTATGTTCCCTCCTCAGCAGCCTTATGGAGTTGACTGCCACCTCACACACTCCAGCTGTTGCCCAAGCCTGCCATTCCCTCACTGCTTAGCATTCCCATAAGAAAAGGCCTCTTCTCCCTCCTCAAAGACACTACAGCCTCCTGGTCTTGCAACACAAAGTGACACAGTCCTAATAAATGGGATAACTCACTCATGCAGAGCCAACAGGTCTCAGTAGTGCTCAATAGGTGCTATTACAGGCTTTCAATAGCCTATACATCTCTGAGTTCAAAATACAAGGTCAGTAAACTAATAATACCCTATAACTTCGCATCTTTCATCATTTAAATGATTTGGCATAGGGGACATTCATTTTCTTTTGTTTGCAGCAGAGGTAGGAGCTTACAGCCTCGCATAATGTCAGTAGAAGGGCTTGTATCAGGACCAAGAAATTAAGATATTCAGCTAGGATCCATTATACAGTTATATGTTACTACACTATTAGAAATAGAAATGCAACTTAGACAATATATGACCTGTGGAGGGGAAAAAAAATTACTTGCCCATTTCCATTGATTCCCCCATCTAAAAAGTCAACAGGCAGGGACTGTATGGGGGAAAAATGCATCAGAGAACTAATACACTTAATATTAGCATGGACAGATGCACATATTTGAAGCTTCAATATTTGGAAAAATAAGGAGTTATTTTCAGGCTGTCATCCTCAAAAAGTTTTAAGTACTGCAACTGAAAATCATGATTTGCGTCYGCTTACTGAAGTGGTTTACATGCATGCATGTTTTGAAACTCATGTGACTCAAACCAGAAAAGGATATACTAAAGTGTTAGAACATTTACTACAGTAGCAAAAGCTTGACCTTCACCACACAAAATTATTTTGGAATCAAGTATATCGTTATGACCAAAAAGTACCATAGCAACATTAATTTTTTAAGTCTTTCTACTGTTCCAACATGCATCATGCCAGAGCATTTTTGGACATGGATGAAATCATGGGGAAGTCACACCTGATTTCTTGTGAAAACAGTGTATACTCACAAAGGAAACGTGACAGAATCTATCAAACTGATATATGTCATCTTCATCATGAGTCAGATATATTTTTATCTCCATGCTTGTCTTCCTTTCCTCCCACTGTTAAGAAAAAACAATCTCTATTTGTGTCTGGGAATGTGCAACACAGCTAGTTCCACCCTTGACTCATACCACTTGGATGACTTTCCACATGGCATATCCCACAGCGCGCACAAGCAACCCAACTGCAAAGATTCACTCTGCCAGAGTAGTTCAGTCCACAACAAACTTTGCATCTGTCCCTTGCTTCCAAGATACAGCTCTTCCCTCCCACGCAATAATGTCCTCCCGTCAAGCTTGGTTTTCGTAGAGCAGTCCTTCATTGGAGGACCTGATAGTCTGTTTCTCCTACAATCATTTTCCACAATTGCTTTAGCAAGCAAGTTTTACTCGTAGGTATGGTGTTGGGACAGGCTGCTTTTATGGAGTTGTTATATATCAGCCAAAACTGAATTTAAACATTTGCTTTGAGTGCTTTGCCACTCCCTTGCCATAGAAAGTTAGGATCAGATGATTTTTCAGATTGAGGATTTCCTGAACAACACTCAACACTGAAATATTTCTCCTAGAGCACTTGCTAAAGAATTTTGAAAAAGAAATGTGTGAGAATTGTAACTCAGCCAACTTACCTTATGAATAATAATCTTTCTATCATGACCTATTTACTCAAATATTGTTTTAACTCCATACTCAAAAGAACATCAATTATAGCAATAGTAATGGATGGACAGAAGCAACGAAACATATTCTCAAACTAGAAAATACCACATGATACCCAAGCAATTAAGCAAGGCGCTGAGCTACCTTTGTGAGTAATCCCACCCACTGAATACCTTTACAGACAGACTTAATATTTGTGTAGGGAGTCTGTTTTGGGGGTAGTTGTTTTTTTGGTTTTGTTCTACATGCTTCTCTCCCCAAAAAAATAAGATTAAAATAAAGCAGTACTGCTTTTAAATCACAAGTTCAGTTGTTCTTATATTCAGAAGYCTTCAACTACAAGGTGTAAATAGCCTGTAGCACAGACTTGGACAAACATTTCTCTCTTCCAATACTATAATGATGGTGGGAATAAATTCAGACACACACACACACTTTGCTGTAATTCAGCACTGCAAATCTCTCCTATTTTACAGCCCTGTTTATAACTGCTTTGGAATTACAGGTTTTTATGCAGAAGACGATGAGTAAAGGCCACATGAGAACCAAAGCAAGGTCTGTGCAAGAACACGTTCCTGTGGTAAGATTTGTGTCATTTATACCAGATTTGTGTTAGTCACCAGCATCCCACTTTCATGTGGGCCCGTGCATTACCAGGACAACTGCGTGGATAACTCCTAGTGTTCCTTGAAATCTAGGCCTGGAGACGCTGGTCTCATCTTGCCAGGAAGAGGGGCTGTACAGACCACGCTTCCCACCAGGCCCTTTCAGTTGAGGACACAGCTCTTGCGAGGCTCAGTCGCACCGAATGGATTCACTAGGCACAAGGAAAGGTGCTGGTGTGCAGACAGATCTGTTCGTCCCGGAGAGACCCCAGACAGACAGACTGCAAGGGGATCCAAAATACAGAGAGAGACTTGCAAGTTTTGCTACCCTTGTGAGTTTGCCATACACTTGGGTTAATATGGTGTTCCAGTTATAAAATTTATGACTCCATTGACATTTACATCTTGTCCCTAAGTGGCTTATGTTCACACTGAAACCAAAAACTTTATATTCCCAGGAAAATAGCTCCTAACTTAGCTCCTCTACACTTAAGGCTGTTATTTGGCTGGAGAAAAGGGGGCAGCCCGATGCTGAAAACCCCTGATGACATTTGCAAGAATTCAAGCAGCTATTCTGCTAACAGGTCTGTTGCTGCAGTTCTTGTCACACATGAGGAAAGTCTGTCTGCACCTCACTTTGCAGCCATAGGACCGAGCTTGCTCTAAAGTCTCTGGGAAATACACTGCTAATTCCTACTGGAGTTTATTCCTAAACTCTGCAAGGATTAGCCTTCTCATCCCTTAGTGACTTCCATGAGGAGATGCTGCCTCTTTTGGTATTTCTACCTCTTTTCAATGGCCCTAAGCGGTACCAAGATGAGTACAGTTAGAGGATATTAAGCAGTCAATCTCGAGACTTGTCTTGGTCTCACTGAAGCATACACAAATCAYGTTCAACGTTATTCTCGGTAAAACAGCAAAAGAGACAGAGTTGTTAATTAACAAGAGCTAACTTAAAAGTCAATTTATCTGTACCAGCCTTCACCCACAAGCACAGTGATCCTCACACAATCCTCAATAAAAGGGTCGGCCTCCAACGTGGGTCAGTTATTGGCAGAGAACCAGCATACGCAAAACATACACAAAAACAGCATGAGAGAAGACAAAGTCCATCAGAGAAGCTGGCTAATATTTCTGCAAACAATGTCCAAAGATGGTTTCTATCCACAAGAAAAAAATACTGCCTTTTTTTGGCATGTGACAAGTGCTAATGACAACATTAGGTACAAGACCCAAAAGGAGTGTCATGTGCTGTTTTTCCTGATAAAATAGTCTATTTTTCATATCCACTCTGAACTGAAATCAGCAGCAGAACTTGCAAAATAAAACTTGTTCTTCCTTCACTTCAAGGCTGCCTTCTGGAAAAGGTGAAAGCTTCTTTTACCTGCAGTTTGTTCATCCCTAAAACAGTGCTAGTCTCTCATGCACACATTAGGACTGCAAGACTCTAGGTCTCTTATTCCATCCAGGTCTCTTATGAAGAGGCATTTTGTTTAATTTAACTATCACATGTTTTACAGTTTGGCCACATTTTCCAGGCAGCTGCAAACTTTGAAGTCAGCCAAAGCGGATAGCAGCAAAGTGAGTGTGATCAAGATGACATATACGAAGCAAGATATAGCCACATCATTTTATTTGCATTAGTTTATCTTCTATAACTTAGTAACTGAGTTTTCTATGTTCAAGTAGTTTTTCAGAAGTCCTTCTCCCTCAGAAAAAGTCTTGAATTTTCATGAATCATTTTTCCATGAGGAAAATAAAATTGGCCTCAGCGCTGTAGAACAGTAAGTGTCACGTCAAGAACAAAAATCTGCAGCCAATCCTGTGACTTAAGCTGGCTGGTTTATTTATCCGTATCAAGTGCAACTGCTACTCTCAGAGATAAGATGATTGAAATTCCTGCAGCACATGAATAGCATGCTGCAACTTGTTTTCTGGCACAGCTTATCACTAAGTAATCCTCAGAAGCAGTTCAACATGCTTCTGTTTAGAATTGGGGCTTTCTTGTCCTCTAAACTCGGGATTTAGGGTTCCAGAAGCAAAACCAGATTTTTTTGCATGTCTACAGTAAAAACAGCCTTGCCCATTTTTGCAAGACAGAATTACACTGAGCACAACTTATATCACTCCAGTTTCTCTAGGAGCTGGCTCAATCATTAAAGTTTTGATATATTTTGATAGAAACATTTTTCATACTCCCCAAAATGAGCCATAATTCCTCTTTAACTYACAACTGCAACTTTGTAATTAAAACACCAAGGTTTCAACCATCTTCCCCTTCATTTCTCTGACATGGCATGCTTTAAAACATAACAGTTGCTGCAGGAAGAGGTACTTCCACAATGGCATTTCTCTATGAACAGAAGCTCTTTAAAAATTGATAAAAAGCGAGAGAGAAGGAAAATTAAATCTGAGAAGAATGAGTACACTAGAGAACAAAACCATGCAAGTTTATGCAGCCAGCCATCTGCAAAGCTGAAGGTTTCACAAAAAAAAAAGGAAAAAAAGCCTCCGCTGTTCCTGACTCAGTGACTTCCCATTTACACACAAGCCATATAGAAAGAGATTCAAAATGGCTCTCAAGGAATTCATGCCAGCCGTGAGGTCTGTTTTCTTGGCTGTATTTCCCCTCCCCTTTCTTTCACAGTCACAAGGATGTAAGTATTTATCAGTCCTGTACTTCTGCCAGCGTATACTGGAATGAGTCAAAGGGACCTGGCATCGAATCACAGGGATTTGTGTTGCTAATAAATACAGCAGGCCCCATCCATTGTTGATTAATTTTGACTGGAATCTAAACACCAAACAACAAACACTCTTCTGAACTGCTTGGCTACCCATTAGTTTGATGTGTTTATTAGACAAGACTGTATTCTTTCAAGTTTATTAACAACAGATTAGGGAAGCTGCAAACAAATCTAGGGGTTTTATTATTTAAAGGTGTGGGCGCCATTCACTAACATCTTCAGAATTTGACAGTAAATCAAAACAAAGGAAAAGAGAAATAAAAAGCAGCTAGTAAGTGCTGAAGAGCAGCACAGCGCCAGCCCTTCACGCTCTCGCACGTTTCATCTCAGAAGACGCAGAGCGACACCTCTACAGCAGTGCAAACAATTAAAAGGAAYGAGAAAAAAAGAAAACACCACATATCTAAGGAAGAAGCTTCACATCATTTCACATATTGTAAATATTTCAATTAATACAACAAAATAGTCCGGAGKTGAACAAAAGCCTCAGCTCTCGCCATTACATTTCACTGGTATYAGGGTGGCAGCAGGAGCAGTGCCCAGCCGGCCGCTCCGGGCCTGGGCCAGCCATGGGGGCCTGCCGGATAGTCCATGGAGCCGAGTCCCAGGGCCGCCCACAGAGCAGGGATGCCACCGCAGACGTCGCTGAGCTGCCTTCGTTCCTAAYCACGCGCTCAGCTCACTGTGGAGCTGAGCGTGTCCAGTAAGGTCAAGTCTGCTGCTGCCTGGGGCCCGCTCCTTGAGCTCTCTGAAGGGAGCTCTGAGCCCTCCGAGGAAAAGTAGAGCACGGGGAGGCCAATGCCACCATCCCAGCTGCCACCTCATAGGTCTAGAAAGGCGAATGGTCCTCTACTGCTCTGAGAAAATGGTAGCTTCCAAGCTTGGAATCACTTGCTCTTATAAGCCGCCAAAATACCACATTTCTCTGATTCAAAGCTACAAAGCCAAGGAAACCAAGTTACTTAGCCAGCCTGCTAACACCCCGTGAGGTTACACAGCCTCTGATGGTGGTTCTGCGTTTGCAGAATTACCTGCAGGCATCCCAATACAAACCACCACAAGCTGAAGAACCTCTCTGCTCAAGTCAAGCAGATGGTGACTGGCACATAAGTGGTCACGCCAGGAGGAAAAACAGGTAAACACTCAATCATCTACTCAGACTGTGTTCTACACTGAACAACACAAGGAAGATTTCCCTTAATCTCCTGCCCAAAATCTAAGAAAGGATGTTGTTTACTCTTAGGTTAACTCATAGACACCAATAGGACATATCAATGTCTTTTGTTTCTGTCATAAGTTTGATTTTGGTAATTTATTTCTTTTCAGACAGTCACAAACCTCTGAGTTTAGACGCCAAGAAATTAAAGTGCATCATTATTACTTAGATGGATGACAACACTAAATTATCCTCCTTGTTTTCTCATACGGCATTTTAAACCAATCAAGGATCAAACCAAGGACAGTTCAAAAGGATCAAAACACAGCCTCCTTTGTTTGATGCACTGCAGACAAATAATGATTTCTGCCTTAAGGGAAGTATGATTCACAGCCATTAGCTGGCAATATTTTAAAAACACGCACTATTAGAGTTTGCATCTTATAGTTTCCAAAGGCAGCAGGACTGCACGCTGTTAATATCCATACAGCCTCCACAGACTGCGCTCCAACGATGGGATCACAGCTGCTGGACACCCCTCTGTGCCGGCTCTACGTGAGGTGGCTGGGGCAGCTGTGCAAGCCAAGGGCCCAAGCTGAACTTGGAGGGGACTCCAGAATTAGCATTCGGCATCAACACTCCATACCCGAGAAAAAGAAGTTAGAATTCAAGTGGTAAAGAATTCCACCTGTGTTTTAAATGGCATAAAAATACACCCTTATCCTTTGCTTTTACCCATGCTAACCTTCTCTTATGATTTRTGTTGTACATCAGACTGATGTTTTCACTATGCAGGCTGTAATACCCGAGGCTTAGGTTACATCAGTTCATTTAAAACTGAATAATAAGTAATTCAAAATCACTGTTTTCCAGTACAAGCAGCATTATACTTCTAGCAGAAAATTTGTCAATGTTGTCCTGTCACTGGTTTTGTTTGAATTTTCCAAACACCCTAATAAATAATCTTGAATAAACAGTGTTGCAATGCCTGTACCACAGATCAAATACTCAAGCACCCAAATGGCTTTTCAGTGTTCTTCATTTGATGGACTCGAGACTATTAGTTGTGTGCTGTGTTGTCATAGCAATATTACAATGCCTACTATTTGACCATAAACTCATTCAAACAGAAAAAATCATTATGATCTTACCAAGCCTTATTAGTTTCAATTTTTTGTTGAAATCTTGCATTTTATGAACCCAAAAATGGAGGCTATTTAAGTGAAGTTTTATGAGAGTTTGGGGGGTGTTTTCTCTTACATTTTCCAAAATATTTGGAAATCTTTTTGGCAGGATATCTTCCCATTGTTCTGAAGAACCTGTCATCACAATCAGATGTGAATGGCWCACCATGGGCAAAAGCTCATAGGAGAGCTTCATTCAAGAGGTTTATTTGCKAGGCTTTTTGACATCTCCACTCTGGCTTTTACTTTATACAAATCATTTCATGTGTTTCCTATTTAAGGAACACAACCACTCATCCAATTTCTCTGAAGTCCTCATGCTATGTTCAGCTGCCAGAGCCTGTTATTGCCATAAAAGCAGGTTGAATTCAGGCTGAATTGCACTGGAAAATTATCTCTTTGCTTTGGCACATGAAAGAAAATCTACTCAAGTCAAGTTTCCTGCATTTCAGTTTAACTTTCTCAAAGAGCTGTAAATCTCACTTTAAAGCGAGCTGGGCATCTATAGCTGATCTCAACTGAAACATTCTTGCTAACTTTGCTTGTATAACTCCATCACACTTATGTGCCCTAAGTTAAGCCACCCACAGACCACAGGTGAACAACCTTCATTTCTATATAGTTGACAAAACATTCAAGCTCAAAGCCCACAACAGAACTTCCCAGAATGATTTTAGAAATATGGCAGATTACACTTTTTTCAGTGATAGCACATAGATAGCACTGACATGATTAAATTTTCACATTTACATATGAGAAGAAAATAGGAAGATAATACTAATTCCCTGTCCCGGATTTGGAAGTGACATGTCTGGAATTCGAAACAAGAGGCCACTTCAGTGCAATACAACTTTGCAAAATTCCCCAAAAGTGAAAAATCTTTGGAACACAGTTGCGTTTGTCAAAGACATTCACAGCTTTTAGTAAGATAACATCACACTCTCTTCACTGTATGCTCCCCCAAGCTTTTTCTAGCCTAACAGCACAATTGCTAAGTAGAATTTCTCCCAGCCTAAAAGAGAATAATCTAGAATGGACCTTGGTCCGTTAAGCTCCCTTATCAAACAGGTCAAGCAGGTTCGCTACCTACCAGTCTCTTAAAGACCTTCTGACCAAAGTAGTGCAGTAAGCAGGCTGCCTTTTGAAAACCAAAGCACACCAGAAACCAGGTCTTACGAAKCCTGTGTACATTCACTTGGTCTAAAAGTTTGCCATCGTTAAACATGAGGCAGAACAGGCAGCTCTTCAGACATGCACTGCAAGTCTCAACACATCATCTTCTCTTAAAAGAACAGCCCTACTGTCTTGACAGAGGTTGTCTTTAAAAACACATCAGCTATAGTTCTTCCTTAAGCTGTATTTAAGGATCTGTTAAAAAGTCAAGAGGAAGCAACATTTCAAAAGTCAAGCATCCCTACAGGTTTTTCAAAGAATTTCCAAACAGGCCTCGTCTTGAACTAGTTTCCATCTGCCAGCTGCTCTATGCAAACATCCAGCTCCGACTGGCCAAAGCCCACATAGACCTGAGCAGGAAGCAGGGGCAACAACCCAGTCACCGGGTGCCTACTGCATTACTAGTTATCACAAACCTGAAATGAGAACAGCTACAAGACTATTGCACAGGGGGAGGTTATAAATGAAGGATTATGACTGCTTGAGAAACAGCAGCTCTTCTGYTGAATCTTTTCTTGAATTGCATACTGGTTATGCTAAATTAAAAATACTCCAAATTGGCAAATATCCCAACTCMATAGCAACCTATTATCTCATAAATCCATTTTAATAAATTCTGTTGGCTTATATCATCAAAACAACTCAGGTACCTGTCATACCTTAACTTTAATATGCAGAAGTTAATAATCCTGAGCTACACTTCCAATTTTGGGGTCAAGAGAGTCAAAGACAGCCAAAGTCACCACATATTGTTCTGTGACTAGTAGTATTAAAACATGCGCACACACATCAGGCTAACCATAAGCTCCAGATTACTAATACCCAGCTTGTTGAGTTTTAGCCAGGAGACGAGTTTTAGCGAGGTGTATGGTTATAGCACTGTTAGGGCTCAAGACACCACTATGAAACAGAARAACTCTCACTCCTTTGCAGTTTTACGTGGTGATTTTTATATTCTTCTCCCTGTGCAGGTTAATTTGGCATGCACAGCATTAATTTTGAAGGAGGCYAACACTGCTAATGAAGGGGTTCCCAAAGAGCACAAAGGAAGCATTTAATTACACTTGGGCCTGTTGAGCCCCAAAGCCTAGTAAAACAAAAAGTCAAAAGTGAGCTGAGAGTAATAAAACAGCATCTGTGCTTCACTCTGAATCCCTGAGCGAGATGGGACATTTGCATAACAGAGCTYACCATGGGGCAAAACGGCAGCTCTCAGCGTTAAGTCCTTTCAGCAACGCACTAATGAGGCGGACACCTTAGAGCAAGCCCTGCTAATGAAGCTTTCTGAAAAGCAAACAGGGATAGGATTAAACACGATGCTCCTCTTTTGCACAGTGATTTGGGAAGATCCACAAGGGCCTGCAGAGGCATTCGAGTTAGAGCCCAGATGCAAGAAATAACTGAGCCCGTTATTTCCCCCGAGATGGCTGCAGCTACTCGGCCTCAGTCAGTGCCTGGGTTACAAAAATGCATCTTCTAGACACTGCCAGAGATTCACGTGCCGCTTGGTTCATACTCATGCCACTCGAGGTTGTGTTTCCCCACACACACCTTTCCCAGACTGGCACGTTTTTATCTACAACCTGAAGCTGGATTTCTCCTCTTTACTAACTGAATCTAGCAGATGTTCACTTAACCCCAGCATGTCCCACACAATCATACATTTCTAAGCCAGCTGCTAGAAGCTTGCCAACACTATAGAGAAGACATTTACAACAGCTGCTTTTCTCATAGGAGCTGATGGAAAGTAATTCTCTCAAATGGTCCCTTTTTTTTAAGAGATCAACAAGTATTTTGTAGAAATTGTAGAAACTGACAAGCACACAAACTTTCCTACTTTTTTTTCAGAACAAAATAGTACTACCTTAACTGCTACCTTTAAAAAATCTGCCCCAGAATCATGAACTCATGCGTATTTGCCTGCTATGGCTTCAATTTAATAGAAACTTTTTTCACAAGATTTAGGCCTCTTCTTCCAAATGTGTCCTCATGTTCTCTGATTCTCCAAGCACTTGGAGAAAGACTGAATTCCTTTTGGATRTTTAAAAGTAGGGCTCTAATTCTTATTACTTCACATATTCAAATTCTTTCTAGCGACAAAATTGCTACCCTTTTATGTTCCAGGTGGCAATGCCTTTTTTTCCAGTGCTACTCCTTATTTTGTATTGTCTCAACAAGTGCCTACACTCTTAGCTTAACTAAAATTAATTTTCCCTTCCCAGTGCTTTACCCATCTTTTGCTCAGTGCTACTTCTGCAAAGAATTCCTCAGGGCCAATAGCAAAATTGTCATCCCGCTTCTGCAGGTCACACAACTCCAAATTCCTGCAACATGCTAGGATCCATCGCTGTTCTCTTATCTTTTCTCCAAGCATCAGGCATGGTCTTGCGGAGGTTATCAAAGCTGGCACGGTTCCAGGGGCTGTTCTGTAGGCTCTAACCAAGTTTTACATGCCTTTCTCAGGGATCATTACTTTTAGTATTATAGATTTTCCGTCATGTCCTGGCACATTTCGGTTGCTTTCTCTAGGGTTAAAACTTTGAGTGTTCCTTAGCAACCCTACGAAAGTTGTTCCAAAACACAGTTTTGTCTTTTATCACAGCGTCAATTAACCTCCAAAATTTCCAATATTGGCTTTTTGGCCTTAAATCATTTATTAAATTATGACAGTCTTACTTTTTGTGCTGTCATTACTCTTCAAAAACCTCTGACAGCATTTTGGTTGGATTCCCTCATCTAAAGTTAACTGAAAGCTGCTCAAAATCTTAAGAGCTACAAATCTGCCTATGGTCAGAAACAGATCTTCCTTTTTTCCTTTTGACCATTGTTTGAAGATGTAGACCAAAACATTATAAATTCTTCATTTGCTATCCATATTACCCAAGAGCTATCCTAGGGGTAGGTGATCTAGCAGCTCAGTTAAAGAATATTGTATTTGGTCCTTGCACCTCTCTTGCTATGTATTTGTTCAGTAAGCATTTAAAGTACTTGCCAGTCTCTGCTCCACCTGTGCTCTACMGCCATTGCTACTATTTAATGTGGTTATTTAACTCAGCAACTGCTTTTTTCTACAAACACCTTGTAGAAGGAGGAGTACAGCAAGAGTTTTATTATCCAAGTACAAAAAAAAAAAAAAAAATCCATTTAATTATCTGTAACCTGTATCACCCCTCTCTGGGACTAATATTTAACATTCACAAAGCCCAATTTCCTATAAACATAGAAGCTCACACTATAACACATACAGTACCTCGTAGGCTGTCARACTCCAGATCTGTTTCAATTAATCACAATCCATCACACTACATGTGCGTTAAGAAAGGCTCAACATAATTAAAGAATTAGACCTATGAATTAAACCTATGAGAGGCAATATACAAGGCAGGCTTAAAATGAATTGTTGTATTTGAGTGCTGGGCTTTAAAAATAAAAACCACAAAATAAAAAAAAAACACACCAATGTCATCTTCCAGCAACTTTCCTGTTTTATCCTTTTCCATTTCAGCCTCAGAGGTTACAGAATTTGCTTCAAAGAATTTCTTGGCACACTCATAGTCATAAAACAGATATTCCATAACTTCCAAGATCAAAAACACTTTGGCGGGATGCAAAATAGCTGCCTCTGCTCCAGTTAGGGCAGACACGCTTGTAAAGCATCAGATTTTGCTTCTGCACCTGAGCCGCACATGATATATCTTGCACTATGCAGGTCTTCGCTATGTTTCCCAAGGATTGCTTGTGCTGCCCTATGTGAGAGCCACTATCTATCTGAACCAGTTTTCCCCAAATGAATCAAGCATGTCACAGGAACCCTAAAATATTTTTGTACTTCTAAAACTTCAAGACTGCTAATTGCCCTTACTCCTATTCTATGCTGAGAGCAAATTTTACAGCATTAAGTTCTCCCCATGAGCACAGACACAGCCTAAGGACAATGTTCAAAAATGGTGCAATTTTTACATAAGAATTTCTTTTAGAAGAATCTTTCAGATTCAGATTTGCTGAAAGGGGAGGTGCAAAGCACAAAAAAAAAAAAAAATAAATAAATAAAAAGAAAAAAAGCAAGAGGGGAAAATCCCTGCATAGCTTCAGGTACAAATATTCCTACTTCCTTAAAACCCCCAATAAAAATAAGACAGGGATGAACTTAAGGGTAAAAGGTAGTTAGGGTAGTTACAAGCCTTATTAAGTCAAAGGAAGAAAATAATGATTGAGGAAAAATAAATACATAGCTATTTCCTGCAACTGAGGCCACTTATGTCCCAAGAGACCTTCTTACACACATACTTACATTTGGAAGGCAYGCACACGCATGCAAGTTTCAGGATGAAACAACAAGATCAACACAAGTTCCCAAAAGGCTAACCCCTCTGCACAGCAGGCTGGAGGTAGAGAGAGAAATAGGGTTTTTAAGTCTTCTATATTATCTTCTCTACTGCTATCGAAGTCCAGGTCAAAGAGGTACAGTCCCTGGCATAACACATAGCCACAGTTACTCCTGCTCTAGCATCATATATGAAATTCTTTCTGCTCATTTTTAAATATCAAGAATGCTAGTTACCAACTCAGCTTATTAATTTTAATATAAGTCTAAATGCTTAGACCATTACAGTAGCTTGACTTTTGCAAAAGAAAAAATACTTCAGCTTCATAATGTAAATTGAAATCAGAAACAAAGCAAAGCCTTTTTAATGGTTTAATTTTAAACGTTAATCTTTTTAAAATTTTTATATTCACACACAGGTGCATGTGAGTGCATATATATGTGCATATATACATACATATATTTCCACTTGTTCTTCTACAGTTTCAGAAGTTCATTCTACAGAAACCACTGATTTGGAACAGAAACATTTTTCAAGTTTCCAAATTAGCACAAAACTCAATTATTGGAAAGGCCTCTCCTCTGGAGACAGGCCCTGCACCCTAGTGCATGGCTGTGCACGCTCGTGTTGGGCTAAGCCACCTCGTTCCATAYGTTCCTGAAGCCTCTGCCCTGGCTAAGGGGATGTAACCAATATACCCTATTGATAACTAGGGTTAACAGATCAGGAGGATCTCAGGGACTGGCACAGGAAACGCTGTGGAGTTTAATAAGAACCAGACAGCACTAGAAGTGGAGACAGAAAAGAAAGAGCTGGAGAGGCAGGAGTCCTCAGCATTCAGGTGAGCTCATTTCCAAGCTTTCATCAAAGATGACTAACATGGACTTGGAGACAAGGTCATGATGTTTTTTTCTTTTCTTGGGGGATTCTGAAATCACTGCACCCGTTCTTAGTGCACCCGCTCCTTAGAGGCCCCTGAGGACCAAGCGCTTCCTCCTCTGCAGCACAGCAGTGATTCACACCACCCTCTCTCTCCAGCAGACCGTTTCCCTGTAGCCTCACCCTTTCCAGGAGTGGCATTTGGGTGAGGGCACGCTGAAAAGGTCAGGGCTGTTCAGCACAACGCCACCTTTCACGGGGCGCATCAGCTCCCTTCTCTGCACGACCAAGGCCACGGCGCACAACAGACATCATCACACACATTCAATATCTAATAGGGTTTCACTTGCATCATAAATCGTGGGGCACGGAAGATCAAATTCCTTCAAATGTGGCTTTGCCAGCTTCCAAACTCATCCCTAAGTGCTGCGTATTGTGAGCCCTTAGCTTCTTGCCATCTCCTTTACAGCTTTCCCATCATTTTGCAGGCTGAGATCTCCTCACACCAGCTAGCACAGACTCAACAGTAGCCAAGTAGGCTGCAACCCCTTCTGTAGACAGACTTAGAAAACATAAAGCACCATGAGAATTTACCTTACAGCAAAACCAGCATTAAATAGACAGCTTTTGCTCAGGGGCTTTGCTCCTGAGCAGCTCCACTGGCACACTTTATGGACAAAACTGAGCTTACCAGTGGACCTTCGTTTTATTTTATGGACTTGACAGATTTCTGTTTTCCATAYGTGAATGAGAATTTCAACATGTTTCATGTGAATGTGTTTCATTCACCTTTATTTACAAGAATTATGCTTTGATATACCTGCAAGTCATTTAAAAATTCTCCCATTCCCAAGACTTCAGCTATATTTATAATGCAGTATCCTATATTATTTTCCTGGTGTCATGGCAGCAAGGAATACAGTATTCAGAGAACTATCAAGTTTGGACAAGGCCGGGCGTACCTCTGCATCACCACTTCATACTAAAACAGAGCAGAACGGCTGGGTGTGTGAGGATGTGTGTGTGGATATATATGTGTATTTATGCATATATGTATACATGCACACCCTTCTGCATACAGACACAAGTTCTGTCTACTGCAGAAACAGCAGAGCAGAAGGATGGAGGAGGGGGACTAATGACACTGTTTATTGCTTTTTTAAATCCTCTGGCTGGAGGCACCTAATCATAGTATAGACTAGACCATGATGACTCATTTTAAAGAGATCCTGATTAGGATCACTTCCTACCTACTTTAAAAAGAGGCAAAAAACTGCAAGTCATTGAAAGCCATATAAAGATTTTTTTCATCCACAATAACRGACTCCTGTGCAACTTCCCACCTCTTCCAATCGTTCTCTGCACGGGTCAGTGTGCCACACTAACGCTTACTGCAAAGGGGACAGGACAGAGCAGGGTCCATCAAGACCATTCCATGACCAGCTTCCCAACACACTTTGAACATTCACACTGATAACTGAAAAACAAGACTTCCACCACTGTAAATAACACAAGTATTTTGCTGGAAACAGAGGCAGTTAAGTCATTCAGCCTCTGCAGGCAAAGAAAGTTCGTATGATTTAGTCAGAACTTAACTTCCACTGCTGCCTAATAACCTAGCTCACGTATTACTTTACAAGCTCCAAATGGCAAAAMCAGTCTGCAAACCAGTATTAATTTCCATCTTTTTAAAACAATTAACACAATGATTTTCATTCCAAAACAAAGTCAGAAATACTCTCCTCTCTCTAAAAATCACAAATACATTCTTAATAACAAAAAAGTAATTACTTTCAAAATCAAAAGGTGGAAAATTCCCTTTTTCATTCAAAATACTACAGAACTTGGTACTTTTGTAACTTCTGCTTTAGGCCAGCTACAAATACTAAGCCTTTGAAGCTGTCTTCTCCATCACTCAACACCTTCCTTTTGGTTGTCTATCCTTCAGTAAAAAGAAGAGAAATTCAACATGCAGAAATCAATTCAGATGATTCTGTAGGCAAACCTGGGTTCTCAGTTTCTTCTTGCACTTGCCAAACAAGTTACCTATTTTATATGAACCACGTATAATCTTAAGATATACAGAGGTGCACAATACTTAGAAGAAAAAAAAAAAAAACACAGTACAGTTCATGACTACCTGCAGTCTACGAGCAGCAATATATCATGATATTTCCACAGCACACATGTAGTCAGAGAGTTCCCTCTTGAATACCAGAAAACAGGCTCTAGTATTCTGGTATTCCTCTGGTATTCTAGTATTCCTTTCTCCTCAGCCAAGGAAATCTGCCCACAGGAGCTCTGCTTGGTGAGCACAGCACTCACGGGGTAGGAGAGCAGCACTCACTTCAGCAGCACTCACGGGGTAGAAGAGCCTAGAACCACTTCTTCACTGGCAAAATAAATCATTCAGATGAARCAGGATTTCTGTTTCTCTTCAGTGGCTGTTTTGGACAATTTGTTTCCCTTCAACTACCTGCTCTAGAGAGAAAAATGGATGGAGAGAATGAACTTGAGACCCCTATTAGGTTGATCTTATTCCAGTATAGCAAGACATTGGCATTACTGACTGTTTCAAAAGGGATCACCCAGCTCAGAAGAGACTGAAATAAGTTCCCATTTTAGTACTGGTATCTAATATAGAAAATATCTCCAGATCAATAAAGAGTCTTGAAATATGCCTCTATGCTTTTTTAGTACCTTAAAAAAAAAAAAGAAAAAAAAAGGGTCATCGGAAGCCAAACTTCAAAACCATTCTTTCAGACCCTCCCAAAATACATAGCTTATGTCTTAAAAAAGGCGCAAGGGGAGAGACACAAAGAGGCAGTGGCTAAGCCAAAGGAATTGAGGCTGGATAGGTAGCTCCCATCTGGATCTGGGCACATCCAGATACACTCCGAGTGGCAGCTGCATACGGTGCTTGATAAAAATCTAGCACAACAGTGAGCGTTGCACACAGGAACCACRAGGTCTTCCATTACCAAGTGGGCTGTAAGCACATACAACTTCTCTAAAACCACTAAGCAAACAACACACACACAGCTCTATTTGTGAGCCTGGCTGCAAACCTGAACTGAACTCTTCAGGATCGTATTGCAATGCTTTCACCTGCCTATTTTGCTCTAAATGAACTTCTAATATTGATATTGTCTGAAAGAATGTTATTTTTTGGGGGGGGGGAAGGGTAATGCAGCTCACATAAAAGAGCCATTGCCCTCTCGTGGCTTAGCCATGTGGGAGTGGATTTTGTTTACAAGAAAGCCGTATCTGGGAATAGCCTTTTGTATGCGTTGAGATTTGCATCAAGGAAGGAAGTGTTGGCTTATGTCCAGGTGCATGATTTACTGTAACATTCCAGAAAGTGCATGCAGATGACTAGCACAATTTATTAGTCTTGCCAAAAACAAGGAATGGCAATATTTCTTCTTTTTTTTTTTTCCCCCCACCATTTCCAGAAGTCCAAGCTTAATAAGAGGTAATACCTCTATTTGCAGTTCCTACATTGATAACTTGAGGCAACGTGTTTGGTTCTGGTAAAAAATACTTACCTGAAGCGAGGCATTTTTGACATGGCTCACTGATATAGCAGAGACTGAAAACTCATTGCTGAAAGAAAACCGCTGCTTTTCTCCTAGAAAGGAAAAAACAGACTCACATTTGGTTGTACAAGTCTATACTGAATACAGAAATTATTTTTTAGCTTCTATGGACCCAAACTGGAAGGCTCCAAATACTGAGGAAAGAACAAGTGAACAAAACTATGGAAATAGTCATCAATACAGAATAGATAAACATAAGTGCATGAAATGAGGAGCAACATGACAGGTAGAAAACTGGCTTTCACTCACAGAGAAGAAAAGCTGGTGTGCTGCCATATGGTCTCCAATCAGCAGGGAGACTTGGGTCAGCTGGCTTGAGCTGTTCATTTCTGCTCGCTTAACACTTCCCTGCCTCTTCCCTCACATCCCAGCTTGATCATTTGCTATTCATGCCTCAGTTCTGAATCCATCAGTTTCCAAGGTTTTCTGACAGCAACCACAAAAACAGCCAGATGAATCAGAAGAGGGGAAGAATAAGGTTTTTTTCTGTATCAGTTGTAAAGAAAACATGCCAAGGAACTGCAACTCAACACAGCAGACCTGTAGCTGAGAACTACGATGTCTTTGCTTCACCTCAATTACTAAAGCTTCACAAAATGTTGTGACACAGAACGCCTGATTTATTGCCATTTTATTCAACTACTCAGTGACAAGCTTCATCACCTTGACCTACCTCTTGAGCAGTAAGAGCTTGCTCATCTAAGTTATTTCATTTTCATTAGCTGACCACAATAACGATACTGTATCAAAGCACCGTTGGAAAGCCTGGATCAATCTCTGGAGCAAAGCTGATAACATTTCATGAGTTAAATAATGTTAAGAGTTTACTAAGCACCAAAAGAATYTCTGCTTTTTTCTTAAACTTGTATGCAAGCATTGCCACAAAACAGTAGCTGSAGTCTTAGCAGGTGGAGAAACGATTACCTTTAGACAGGTTGAGCTCAGGAAAGCAAGAAAACAAGTCCAAAACAAAGCAGGAACATGGTGTCATTACACCCTTCTCTGTGCCCATCCCAGTGAATCCATGCCTGGCATATAAGCAATTCAAAATTACGTTTCCCATTTCACTCTGTGTCACTAACACCTCTCTCCTTGCTCTGTGAAGACCAGCTTTGGGTTGAAGGCAGGCACCTACAACCAAGCCTCAGCTGCCAACATAACCTTCTCCAGCTTCAAGCCCCCCTTAGCAGTATTTATCTGCTCCAAATGGAGAAGATATCACATGTACCGCTGTCTTGATTCCAGAAATAAAAGTTTTCACAGAAAAAAAATGCTTATCCCACAGAATGAGCAGCACAATTGCTTGTTTGAATTTTAGGAGCTTAATTATATCCACTCCCTACATCCAAGTCTAACCTGGAAGAAGAAAAATAAAAAAAATAAAATAAAAAAGTGGTGGTGGGAAGAAGCTTTCCACAGTGAGATTAATGCAGTTCAAACCTTTGGGACTTGAAAGGAGCTTTAAGAAGAGGATTTGCCAGTCTCATGCCCCAAAAGCAGCTGTACAAAATGGGCCGAGCTCTTTTTGGAAATGTAGTCCTCACCCGTTGTGATGCTGGCATATCATTCATTAAGTTTGTTTTTTCTTCCCCTCCCCCTCAATTTCCTATCCTAGCCCCTCAAACTCAAAGCAGGTAACAATAACCTTCATCCAGTATGAACCTGAGCTGCGCTTCGTTCATGACCTGCAGGCAGATGACTTCATATCACACTATCGTCCCCTGAGCCACCTGGTCCCCAGCTTGGCCATCCAGCACCTCCCTGCCCTGTGGCTCTCACAGCTGTCRCATTCAGAGTTTGGAAATTGAAGAAGATTTTTACTATTTCGACACTTATTCCTAATTTTCTGTTGCTCATTGGCATGCTTTCCAGCATTTACAAACAGGTACCATGCTTCAGTCAGAGTCAAGYGTGTCCCATAGATATATGTTAACAAACTACAGTACTTTCATTGAAGTGTGCTCAATTCAGAAGACTTAATTTTGTGAAAACATGCACTAAACTATTCAGTTTCAGATCTGGTCACAAGATCTTTAAAGATATCCCAAAATCTTGCAGCTGAATAGTTCAGATCATGGAGACACTTGGATTGAGACCTCAGCTCTGTGATTTATGTTATTTGATTTGGGCCATTTGGATTAAACAGCTTCTTAAAAAAAGTAGTCCTTTTAGTGTCATGAAATATGATTACTTAATACTCATTTAAAAAAAGCAGGAGTGAAGCATCATATTTCTAGTACTTTTATTACTAAATCCATGTCAACTGAATACCTATGCTCTTTATCCTTTCAAAAAAACAGCAAGTCTTCCTCCCTCCTTTCTCCCTTTCACGCAGGAGACAGGAACAGGCTTTATACTGTAGAAAGTGGAGATTCACAACAACCAATCAAGAGGTTTTCAATTTCATTTTCAGTTGCCTATCCTAAGAATAAGGTACCATCACACATAAGACAGGAGCACTGAAATGGAAGGAGCTTCCTAACATATTCCTAAGACTGAAATCTGCAAGACCTTGAGTCACTGAATTCAATAGGCTTCAAAATTTCAGCATGAACAAAGCTAATGAGACTAAACATTTGGGAGACCTAAACAGACTTACTACTAAAGCCTCATCTCCTAAACTTTCAGTAATATTTTAACCCATGTTTGAAGGAAATACTCATTTTTTTCCATAGTTGAAATATTTTTCAGAGAWTTTTTATTATTATTATTATATTATTAATATGTTTTTATTTATATTGGTCAAAATTATTATTATTTTCATATTTTGGGTATGGGGTACAGAGAAAGAAGTGCAAGAAGAAAAACACTGCAAAGAGCACATTTTAAAAAGCATAATTTAAAATGGTTGCCACACATAGAAAGATAAGCTAAAGCCAAGGAGATGCTGTCTGTGCATCTTTCATGTCTCACTATCAGCACCTCCAAGATACACTTAATAGTCATCTTAGGGTAATAAAGAGCCATCTATAGACAAAATCCATCCAATAACAAAACCTGTATGCCATCAGCTTATACGGGAACCCTCAGGAGCACTCCAAGAAGCCCAGCACATCMTACAAAGCCCTAAGGTTGAAGCTTCCAAAGCAGGGAGGCAAGAAAACCCACCCTGCAGGAACATTCTCCTCATGGCTAGAAGAGACGCAGGCCTTGACACAAAGCCATCACGTGCAGAAAGAAAAACTCTCCAACAGAACTCAAAACAAGCAGTGATGGAGACACACTGGAACATTTCCTTGTCTCTGCATGTTCTCTTTCCACGTCCCACGGAAGGAGTAGAGCACAGGCAAGCGCAGGGGTGACAGTCCTACAGGGCAACCTCCGGTCAAAGAGGAACAACAGCCGGACAACACAAACCACTTGAACACTCACACAACAGAAGGTCACATCACACTGTCCAGACAGCAAGTGTGGTCAGCTGGGAAGCAAGGACTGATATAACGCAGGTCCAGGCTTGACAAGCCAAGACAGGAGTAGCTTCAAGGCCAGYAACTGGCCACACTGGTGGCACTAGAGACATGCCTGTCTCTGCAGTGGCCAAGCTGTGGTGGTATTTGCACGGCACTTAGCTCTCCTTCCAATCTGATCATCCACTATCAAGCAGGCAGAAAGCTTACGCAGTGCAACCAGAATAAAAGCAGGAACAAAAAGTCACAGAAAAACAACWTGAAAGAAAGAAATAAGAAATATTAAGAAATCCCCAAATTTGAACATTCAAAGATGGTGGTCTAGCTGAGCTCATCCAGAAGTCCAAAATCAGTATACAGACAAATAAGAAGAAATGCAAGATTATCCTGTCTGATGGAGCCACAGCAAAGGAGACTGCCTAGTCAGGCAGGAATAGGAATACAGCTCTGTCACCTAATACCTACCTGCCTGRTGACAAGATGACACCACTCTGCTGATCGGGTCAGCAAGGTCCCATCAAATAASGGCATGGGGGGCCAAATCTAGCCAAAAGAAATGGTTGGAATGGCTCTAAATCAATTCTAGAAGATCAGGAGCCATCTAGATATACCCATCCTGAACACTACAACCACCCAGCTCTCAACAAGTGGCACAAGAAGACTCTGTGCTTTTCGGTCAGGGAAAGGTGGTAGTTCATCCCCAGCTCGGCTCAAGCAAACACAGGTCAATAAGCAAACCTTCCTCCTCCACAYCCCACCCCCACACACAAAGTCCCACCACAAATTCTTGGGAAAGTGTCACCTGACCAAAGGTCCAGGA
This sequence comes from Nothoprocta perdicaria, assembly GCF_003342845.1. Classification (NCBI taxonomy): domain Eukaryota; kingdom Metazoa; phylum Chordata; class Aves; order Tinamiformes; family Tinamidae; genus Nothoprocta; species Nothoprocta perdicaria. The sequence continues at coordinate 2,692,487 of NW_020456099.1, forward strand.
GACGGAACTACTGCTTGACCAGTTACTTGGAGCAGAAGGTGACAGGCCTATGTTGGCAAAGAGGTGCCGAGTGTGCACAGCACCCTCRGACACAAAAGTAGTCAATACCAGGGGTGGACACAGGGCGACATGGACACAGGGTGACATGGAGGACAAGCAGGTGACACCTCGGACACGCAGCAGGGTGCTCGAAGCCAAGCACAGCGCCGTGCTGCTCTTGGGGCTGGTACGTGCACACCAAGCCATGTGCCATAAAACTAAGTGAATATTTAGCCAGTGCAAACAGCCTACTTACCTTAAAAAGCCAAATAAAAGGATGCARTGAAAGAGCAGTGCAAGTATGCAAAGAGGACACGAAAATCTSTGCTGGTTTCAGCAACTAAACCGCGGTAACTAGAGCTGTATCAACAGTACCTCTTAGTGGCCATAGCAATCTGCTACCAAGAGAAAAGGAGCAAGAAGCAAAACCAATTTGTGAGTGGAAACATCAGTGAGCATTGGGGGAGAAAGGGGGGAAGAGGGGGTGGGAAAAAAGAAAGAAAACTAGAAATAAGGCAAGAGTAAAAAGATCAGGTACCCTACCTGGAATAATCAGTAAGTAGTGTTTTCAAGAGACTTTCTTCCTCTCATATCTTTTTAGAAGATGAATGAGCAGATAGAGCACATCCAGTGTGGTGTGTGCCACATGCACATGTTTTCCACAAGGCCTGCTAGCACAATTCCCCCAGGCCACAAAAATTCACATTTAATATACTTAAAAGAAATGAATCCATTTAAAACATTTCAAATATGTGGAATAAGTCCCAAACTAAGGTAAACAATCTTCATATTCCTTAGAATATGGGCTACAGAGAAGGGGATGCACTTAATCCACTTACGGTCTATCTTGATACCTAAAATATAACCAAGTAGAGTGTTTTTGCCACCTGTGTGCTTCTTTTGCAAGCTGGGAAGGACCAGTAGAGCACTGAATGGTTGCTTTTTGTCTAGGAAAAGCTGGAATCTGAATGAGACACACATGCAAGTTGCTCACAGGGCTGGAAAACACTCCCTTTGGCCCCACGGAGGTCACTGGTGCCTGGATCCTGAAGCACAAGGCACCATCTCCAGAGACATGGCTCAGGCAAAGCCTGCAACCAAAAGGGATATATTCTAGCAAAGGATCTTTGCTAGAATATACAGGATCTATACTGGATCTGTGGGGGAGGTGGTTGAACATATGCTACCCTACAACAGGGCAGCGAGTAGCGAGCAGTGCAGTTACAACATTAAGGGAAATCTTTGTGAAAACAGGCAAGCACTAGAAACAGTGAGCAAGGGTGAGGCCAGCTGCCTACTTTCCACCTTGCCTGGACAGCCCAGCAAAGGGGAGTAGCCTCCTGCAATATCTTCCAACCTCGACAAGCTTAATATAAAGTCTGATAGGGAAATAAGCAGGTTCACCACTGCCTACATGTACAATAGCATTACATTTAGCATACAGGGGCATTAAAATGCCCTATATCTATCATTTAACGACAAGCTAGTGTGCTAAATTTCCCTGGCTCTACCTCATGCCTATAAATCTTCCAGCCAGTCATTAGCTGCCTGGAAAAGGACTGACACCTCATATATTGCCACTTAATTACGCTATGCTACATTGGGCTTCCTCAGAAGCACTCGTTTAGCACAARAACACCTCTAAAGACAACCTTGTAGACAGACTGCCCAAGCCAGGGACACGGAGGGCTGCTGACAGGGGAATAGGAGCGACAACGGAAACAGCCCCTGGAACGGAAGGAGAAACCGTAGGGACAGGGAAAAAGAAACCAAGGGTGGACACTTGAACCACCAGATAAACAGGAGCTGACAGCACATTTTGGATCTGCAAGGAGGGGCAGAGGAGGAGAAGGGCACCAGAGTGGAAACAGAAGACTGCTGTCCCGCACGAGCGAGAGGTGTTTGAAACGAGCCACGGGGCAAGGCGAGCGCGGGGAGCAGCGTGCGGAGCGGCTGCCGGAGCGGCTGCCGGAGCGGCGCTGCGCAAACCGGCGGCGCCCCGACCAACACGGCGAGGAGCGTGGCCGTGCTCAGCGCCCACCGCCGCCAGGCTGCAGGGGAACGGGCTGAGGGCACTGCCAGCCTGGGGCAGACATCGCCCTGTCCGCTCTCACATCGGGAAAGAGCATCCAGCACCTCGCAACCATCCCTCCTTCTCGCCAAAGGAAAGCAGGCTCAGAGACCTCTCAATCTTTGCTGCTGCGGAAGGAAAAASCACCCTGCTCTTGTGAAATGTGTACAATGTGTACACCATACATTTCCTAGACCCACTGTCTTCAGTCTCAGCATATTGCCCAAATTCCAAAGCAACAGAACTGAGCACAAAGCAGTTGGATCAGTGAGGGACATGAGACAAACTCTGCCACRTAGCAATAACAAGCTCATACATGYRTCTATGTACAGATACACACACACACTCTTCACTTTCTTACAGCCACTACAGTCTCTTACAGCCACTATGCAGTGCCCTGTGGGTGCAACATTAGGGAGAGCACTGCAAGGAAGGCTGCACTGCATCTTCTGCAGCTCCAGAAGCAAGGAGGATTTGGAGCATTTAAGGTGACGAATGCTCCAAAGCAGATGTCCTGCTCCCCTGCCCTGGCTAAACTTCACTTCTCCTGCCCTCCATAAACACCAGCATTTCTCTTGCTCCCAGTGACATCTGCCTGGCTGGAAGTCAGCACTGTTTGCAGCTCCACCGCAGCAGCCGCGCTCGGCAGCCTTGCCCCGAGCTCTGTATCATTCAGCTACGTCACATCACAGGACACTTTAAAGCCAGGAAATATGTGGAAATTGTCAGTAAGGAGCAACATTCAGAGAGGTTGCCCGCATCGCCAAATTAGGTTATTAAACTTGATATCACCACTTAATCTGATCCCCAAATTCAGGTTCTCAATCTCAATTGTGTGCGGACAAACTCTTAATTTGAGTGGAAAAAGTGCTGTGATTTTTTCCTCCCCTACCTTCCATGCATACATTTATATTTGCATACATTGATACTTTCTGCTTCTGAAAATCCTTATTTCTTACAGGGTAGGAAGTGAGAAGCTGCTTTTGCTGAATATTTTACTGCTCTCATCTCCAGATACGTCACAGAAAAAGCATCCTGCAGATCCATGGAGGGTAAGGGACCAGGGACACTGCTTGTCTGTAGGATACCCTACCATTTACCAGGAGCTTTCTGAGGATCTCCTGCAATGTAGGACCCCAAGTAATTTCTTTGGRGTTCCTAGCTAGGCAATCAAGCAGTCACTGCTACACATGCAACTGCATAATTAAAATTACCGCTGCAGCAAGCAGCACTGAAAGCATTTCATAAAACAGGAGGCAGCAATGGTGCGTATTCCTCCGAGAGGGAGAAAAAGGGTGAATTGAAATGCAACCTTCCCCCTTCCTTATCTCTCCCTCCCTTTGCCAGCAAAGGTCAATCACACGCTCGCAAACAGCATCTGCAGTATTAGAGAAACCTTAGTCACCAGTTCCGCTCGCACACAAGTATAAATAGAAGCGGAGCTGGAAGCCTATAATAGAGCTGGTCAGGAAATTATACCCCCACTTCCCAACCCACACAGAAGCGGTTTAGGAAAATGAACAATCTTCAATTTAATTAGAAGTTTCCAGTTTACACAGAGTTAATTTTTTTTTTTTTTTTTTTCAACCTAGGTCCTTTCTCAGTTCAGTACATTGCAGTGTTTTGGAGTGTTTTTGAAGCCAGGGAGAAGTTCAACACAAGCGGGCAAGGCTTGCACTTGAGTTTCAGTTTATCAGAACGCTTATTTCCTMCCATTCCATAGACTTCCAATGGAATCCAACAGCAATTTTCTTTTAGGAGAAGCCCTTTTTAAAAATGTGAATGTTTTCCCTTGGCTTTTTTTATTACTTGTGAAATTTGAATACAGTTTAGAAAACTTATTCAAAACTGGTGCAAATAATTTGATGACATTTATAACGAATGCATCGAAAACACAGTTGTTAACATTTCAGACAGCACCAACACTCAGTGAAAAAGATCTAAGAAGTTTATCTCCCAGCAAATCCAAAGGCAGATAAAAGGCTTCAGATATGCTACAACAGCATAAATCTGTACTATTTTCAGGTCATAACTGGACACACCTGAGGACTAAGGGCTTTGTCTTATTTTAATGGAAAGAAAGAAGAATCTCCACAAAGATGCCCACATGCACAAGTTGTCAAACCTTTGAATAGTTCCATTTTCATAAAAGGAACAGGAAGTTAAATACTAAGTATGAATAATACTAAACATGAAGAGGAAGAGGAGAACTGGAAATGGAGAAACTAGTCACTAGAAACTGAACAAAAGTTTCATTCTATATTTGAACATAACCTCAGATTCTGAACAAAGTCTACCATACTGCTTGCTTTTCAACCGAATGTTTATTTGTACTGTAATAGAAAGACAAGTACAGGATGCAAAAAAACAAATGGCCAGTCAGATTTTCTGTCTATCAAAAGCTACCACTGCGTCTACTTCCCTTTCGTAGCCAGAAAGGTTCTTTGGCTTGCACTAGTTTTCAGACCTAACTGTGAAAGCCTATGCTGATTTAGAACCCAAATGCTTTATTATTCTTAAAATGTAAGCCCTCTGATCTCCCCAGCTTAACTTTGATCCCACTTTGCTAGCATCTCTTGACCTACAAGCCTTCAAAAGTAGAATCAAACGGAAACCAAGTGAAAGAAAAAAAAAAAAAAATTAAGCAAGAAGCAGTGCAGTCCCCATCTGCTGTCCCTTTCCCCTAACAYTGCAGCTCATTTTCATAAATCCCAACCCTCTCCTCCTAACATAACCTCTAAGATGCCCCAAGCTGAATTCAAGAGCCTCAGAGGCAGCCAAATGCATTGGCCCAGCAATGTCATAACTGTAGCAGGAGATCTTGAGATCACACACTTGGACAGAGTCCTGACAAACGACTCGCTGCTCAAGCGCCACAGCCTTGAGCAGAGCTACAGCGTCATTGATCATTGCCTTGGAGCAACATGTTCCCACATCTTTCTTCCCTGCTGCTTTTGGACAGAGTTGMTTAAAGGAAATACCAAGGACCAAGAAAATGGCTTCAGCAGCAACAGCAGCTCCAGGCCGCGGGCTCAGAGATGACCTGCCGGGGTCCCACAGGTGCACCAGCGGGCGCCCTGCGCCGCTCCGGCCGCAAGGCCGCACAAGCAGCCTCAGCCTAATGCATTCCCAAGCGCTCTCCCAGTGAGGTCACACGGGCATCCACTATCCATCCATCCACGCCACGCATCGCACCGTCTCCCGGCAAGCCCCTGCAACAGATCTTGCCAGGGATCTCCTGCCTGCTCCTGACCTGCTACCTGGCAGACCTTAGCATGAGGAGTGCTGTGCTTGGCCCTTGTATTTAGGCATTAGACAGAAAGCTGCACATTCCCACACGAGATCACGCCTTACTAACCCAGTTTGAATAAGCYACAAACGTGCGTGCTTGGCATAAGGCAAACCACATCATCACTCAACAGATCGCCCCATGTTTCAGAGGGGGTCCACGTCCCAGTGCCTTTGGTTGCTCAAGATGTACGTTACTCTTACTTACGGTTTAGTCCAAGTCTCCCTGTCCCAGTAGCCACGCTCAGAACCAGGAGCGGTTTACTGGGCACTTAAAGAAGGACTGGTCTATCTCACATCCTATCCAAGGATGGCAAGGGTACCACACTTAACACTAGTGCTCAGGAAACATCAGGCCTCAATGCCCAGGAAAGCTGGTCTCAGAAACAGAAGGTAAAAAGGGAGGGAAAGGGGCACACGCTTAAACCTTTCAAGGCACACAAGACAAATTTTATTATAACCACCTCACAGTCATAAGTGAGCCTTTAAAAGAAGTGATATTTCACTGTGCAAGGTGCAAACTATGTAATAATGGGCAATTTACACACAGCAAAAGACTGTTACATTGGATATGTAATATATACAAGGATAGATAAGGATATATAAGYATGACAAGTGCAGAAGACTATTACACATAAAAAGTTGGCCACTGAGTTGAGTTTATAATGGCCTTTTTGTGCTTACCTGCTCATAGCAGCAAAACCTGGTGGTGCATTTGGAAGCTAAAGGAGCCAAAAGCRCTAAGTATTTTAGTCTAATAACATAGTGCATGGAAGACACCCTCCCAGAAACCAAGCTGGTACTTCAACAACAGATTTCTCTGGGCGTACACTCAGTGGTCTCTGGATAAATATGCTTACCAAGTTTTCCAGTCCATGTTGAGAGTTTTTCCAGTTTTGTCATCAAATCATAATAATCCTGTAGCAATATTCCTCTTCATTCACATCTAAAGTAGCTTTTATTTTTTTAAAATACTCTCACTGGGTCGAGTGCACAGGCCCGGACAGAGTGGCTGAAACCAAAGTGTGCTATTACACGAGAAAAGCCCAGCTGTTTCCATGCTCTCCTGCAACAGCCACAACAGGTAGTGAGTTTGATTGAACTTCATCTTCACATCCAAGTCAGGTTGCCTGTGCTCTCCTGGGAGGTGCCGAGATATTAATCCAATAATAGGTGACATTGTAGGTTTGCCAGAATGGCAGACACATTGTACCTTGTCACAAGATGTGGTGAAAGCCATTGCTGGGACACACAGCAGGAAAAGAGCCTAAGAAAGCTCCTTTTTTCTTTTCTCTTCTTTTTTTTTTTTTTTTTTTCTCTCCTTCCCTTCTTCAAACCACTGACAATCAGCTTGAATTTATTTGTCAAAGGAATGCTAGTGCTGGTTACCAACTGGAAGATATTACCCAAGGAGGATGTGGAATCTCCTTCAATGGAGGCTTTTCACAACAGGACAGACAAACATTAGTCAGAAACCACCCTATTTGTTATAGCTGAAACTGCTTTGAGGGAGAGGGAGCAACCCAGGGCACTTGCTGGAGACCGAGGCTTCCCGACATACTTTCTCTAAGTTTAGGACATGCAACAAAGAGAAATATRTTCTTGCATTACATTTACTGAAATAGGGCTGCTTGAAATGTCTGTGTCAAAATGTTCATGTAAGTTTGTCCASTTTAAAACTAGTTCCAGTCAAATAAACATAAACACATTTGAATTAATCCTGATTGTGAGCTGACATRTGGACAATGAAAATCAAACGTCTTGTGCAAAAAGCCAAGGAGGCTTTAATACTTCACAGAAAAGTACTTTTCTTGGTTGTTTTTACTACCTCTATCTTCTACAGTCTGCAGGGCTCTGACAAGCATGAAAAAAMTCTTTGAACAGGCCAAGCTCAACGCAGAATTTTGGAGAAGAAAGCATTTTATATGGAAGTCATCAGAGAGACTCTTTCTTCATCCTGTTGTCCTCCAGGACTTGTACTTTGAGCCTCTTTTCCAAGAGCAACACACTGGTTCTGTTTGCAATTCTCGTCTCCGGCGAGCACTTTTAAAACAGGAGAGGGGAGCAAAGAAGAGCCCAGAAGACAGAGAGGTGAATGTCTTTAAAGCAGGGATGCTATGGGGCTGCGAGCACTCGGTTTCACGGGCACGCATTTTCAGTTGGAGGGCAGTGTTGCTTGCGAGGCAAAGCCGCCAGCGGTGGGAATTATCCGGCTGCAGCTCCCTGCAGCTTGGCAGGGCGGTAGGAAGTCAGCCGCTGCGGTTTGACTCTGCCGCTGATAATAGCCGACCCTCCCTCCGCCCCCTGAAAACCCCGCTCTAAAAATAAGGAGGAAGCGAGAGGAGAGCCATTTCCGTGCCAGCACCAGTAGCTGGGAGGCCTGGAATCAAGCCATTAGATACCCTGCTATTTATTGCCCATTTCCACCCCATAGGAAGCTTGGGGAAATAGTTGCCAAGAGAAAAAAAAAAAAAAAAAAAAAAAAAAGGAGAAAAATAAACCTTCCTGTTTGGCTTAACATTTGACAGGACAAAGCCAGATAATTTCAGCTTTATGTTTTGCACGTTCTTGCCCACAGTTGTTTTCCTCCAGAGGCTCCTTCTAAAAACAAACAAGGATTTTTATACATCAAGGCTTTCAAAGCAAACACAGGAAGCATCTTCTCCAGTCTCCCACACATAGCCTCTCCCGAGTCAGCCCGCTGCTCCGCTCCCTTCACGTTCCAAGCGTTTTCACAGTGGACAGCACAAGCCCAGAGCAAYTAGAAAACAGACTTGCCTAATTTAGCTGCCTTCAGAAATTACTGTTTCATCAATACAGGAAGCTTCTCTAGTCAGTCACGGTTTTAACAAATTGTCTTGAATCCAACATGCGATTTGGAAGAAGCAAGGGGAAAGAAGARGAAAAGAATCATTGCAGAGGACTCATGGAGTTTGTTCTCTCCCCTCTGACTATCTCAGTGACAACCCAAACTAACCTCCTACCTCCCCAAAGAACATGAGCACAGCTGCTAGGCTAGGAAGCCATTCTGTTTAGTGCTTCCGTACATCCTCTACTGAGGTCGTTCCACTTTATTTAGATTTAATATTGCTGAGGACCAAGACAGACTATCACCTGGTGAGAAGCTGAGCTAGTCATCTATTTTTTTTTTTTTTTTTTTTTTTTGATGAATAAACCAAATGACACTAAAGCTTCCTCAGACCAGAAAAGAGGAAGGCAACCATCCCTGCAAACTCCTGCAAGCCTGGCTTAATCCTGACCCAAGCGGGAGCTGGAAGAGTCACACAGTAAGTATATTCCCCCCACTTCACCCTCAATAGCCGAATAACCCAAGAAATAACAATTCCTCATTTCTGCAGCCGGGCACAGCCTCCAGCAGGGAAAGCAGTGGCTCCAGCCCCGCAGGGCCAACACGGACCCTTTGAGTCGCTGCAGCCGAGCAGCAGCGCACGTCCCGGTCCTGCTCCGCATCGGCTGCTTCCCGCTCCCGCCTCCGGCACGGAGGAAGCCCGGGCGGACGGCACAGCAGGATGGGAGCCAGCCTGTTCCCAGCCTTTTCCCAGCAGTCCGGGTGAGCGGCCGCGGGCAGATCGGAGCCCACCTGCCCACAGGCTGTAAATACAGCGTGCATAGCGGGAACACACTCAAAGGCATCAGCAGCACAGGGTGGGAAGTTGGTTTCCTGCCTCGCTAACCTTTTCAGGATTACAACAACAGGACGAAAAGGGGAGGCAGAGCAGGACTTCCCTTCCCGTCCCGGAAAAGCAGCATCCTCGTGGCCAGCCAAAGCCCAGTAGTCAGACCTCCGTTAGGGAATGGGAATCTGTGGATCCAGACCTCACGTTTGGCAGGCCTGTCTCCTGCCTTCCCAGGGAAGGCCTGCCCGCTGGGAGCCCGGCTGCTCCGAGCCCTCCTCCCTGCCTTTGCACAGCAGCTTGGGGCCAGGTCAGAGAAACCCATCTCCTGCAGAAGGTTCATGACAAGCTAATGACAAGCTTCCGTGAAATTTGGATGAAGAGCTGCTCTGCTGGAAAATTCCTGACCAGCTCTAATCTTCATGTTAAATCACAGCCACAAATTTATGGCACTTTGCTCCACACATGCTKACTGTAGCCTAGTAAAACTGTACTGAGCTCTGGTTCCTCCTCCACCCCTCCTTCAGGGCATGTAAATTCTTTTATCCTCTGGGTCCTATATAACCTTCTGGTCAAAAAATGCATTTTTCTTCCTGTGTCTAAATCAAACCCCTGTAAGCTGTCAGGAGCAAAGCATCCCRGGCAGGAATCTGCATAACTTTCTGCTTTGTATTCCCCTAGCTCTACYGAGCTATTCTCCCCGAGTAGCTCAGCTCAGATGTCCTCTTTGAACAAGGGGCGCGAGGTTTTTACAAGCACRGGAGGTTTCCTGGGGCTTGCAAAGGGTTGAAAGCGACTGAAAATTCTTGCCCGGCTCCCTGCAGCTTCAGAAGAGCGGTGCCACCTTCTAAACAGGCAGTCTGAGGAAAATACTAGTGATGACCCTCCCTTCCACACAGGGCAGCACTACTGAAACCACTTCTGAAAAAAATCAAGTATTTCAATTAGAATTCCCAGCTTTTTTTCCCAATTTCTGCCTGAAGAGAAGAGCATCTCTTTCTCTTCACAATCTTCAGTATCAGAAATGACACTTTTTTTTTCCTCGCCAGGGCTAAATATCAGAAGGTAGTACAGCCCCCTCTTTCTGACGGCATTTTCCTGCTCTTAAAGCTTACAGCCTCACCACTCTCTGTCCCACTGTTCCCTTCAAAGGCAGATGCTGAGAATGGAGCACAAACCCTCAGTCCCACAGCAGGGATTTCTTCTGGCTCAGGTATTACAAAAGCAATTACTCATCTTGAAATACATCTCAAGTCAGCACACAAGTGTACCAGCAGCTTACCTAGGGTGGGAATAGAGCCATTCGAGTGTGTCATACAGCCAACACTAACTCTATACAGTTGCCACTTGCTTTAAATTACCTGGGCTTGCAGTTGTTAAGAGGCAGGATCCAAGTTCTCTCATGACACCAAATTCTGAGAAATTCAAGTCACCAAATTGCTACCACAACACACATTATAGATGTTTATGACCGCACATGACCGTCAGAGCTGCAAGTTTATGGTGCCTCTCAGTCACTGTGCATGTCCTAGAAGAAAGCAATACAAAAATAACACACCTACAAACCTCTTTTCCCTGTACTGTCAAACACCAGCCACCCTGCCATCTTATCCTCCCCAACTGATAGGGCCCTGCACTTTTACAGTGTTTGCACTTGCTCTGCTTAGGATTCAATTTCCTCTGGCGACCTGCATGCAGACAAATATTGCCCATGGCACTAATGCATATTTGCTCTTCTTGAATTGCATACAGAAATATTGTTGCTATGCGGCGCGCGCAAAACAATCCCCGAGTCACCTGACATCCTCCATCAAGCGCTTAGGAGTCATCAAACTTAATTTCCCCTTTGTGCAATAAAACACCAAGAGGAAGCTTTAATAGATTGCATTATGTAACGGTTCTATAAAAATAGCYGGCCAGCGCTGGAGCACTTCCTTCCTGAGGCCCAATAACCTGCGCTGAAAGGATACGCGCCGGTTCCCCTGGCAACCATGAGAGATGACACTGGGGAGAAAACAGCAACAAAAGGACCATTTTTGCTCGGTAAAATAAGGCCTGGCTTCAAGCTTGTGATACAGTGAAGGCAGAGAGCCCGGCAGAGAGGGAACCAGTTAATAATTCCGCTCAGGTCCCCGTGACCTCGCAAGGCTGTTAGTGCTGTTCATTTCTTCTTGTTCTGCCTGCTGAAAAGTAAAAAATAATTTAAAAAAAAAAAAAACAGAAATAAAAAGTAAAAAGGGAAAACTCACCTCAGCAAGTATTACAGCTTTAATAAAAATAGGTCCAAAGGACATCACTTTCTTCCATCCACTTGCACAGGTTGCGGGATTTGGACATTCCGCTCCAAAAGGCTCCATTTTGTTTCCAACCTTTTGTACAAAAATGTCCAAAAGACAGTGGTTTTCAAGATTTGGCTCTTACCACTTACCAGAAGACAAGTCCCCTCCTGAAAYAGCCCTTGCTGACACACCTCTGTGCTAAGGCACAACCCAGGGGACCGCAGCGCTCAAGAACAGGCTCCCCTCTCCCCAGCTATTTCACTCATCCACAACTCCCTTGCTCCCATAGAGAATGAGCAAGAGGGGCAACACGGACATGTTTTGTTTTAGCCTGACCCATAACAACTGGTAGGTCCTCGTGCCGTAACCACAGGGGCTTATTCCTGTCACACTCATCACCCCCCAGTGCTTTTCAGCCCTTGCTGGCTGCATCGCTCCAGCCGAGGCAGTGCCCACACCAGGAAGGCACTTTCTCCACTTGCCTCTCAAACCTCTGGCACATTCGAGTATTACATATGCTTTAAAAATAGCGCCAAGCAGCACTGCTGGTGAGCCAACACATATGTTTCTGAGAGAAAAAAATATGTAGAAATAGGCTTTCTCTGCAATGTGGAAAGCAGCTGCCTGCTAAGGCTTGTGGCACCCGGCACACAGGGCTCCTTCCGCGCGCCACAGCTCGCAGGTGCCAACCCCGGTTACTGCATTTGGCCTCTCCCCCGACACAAAAGACTTATTTCACACAAGAACAAGGCAGAGGGGTGTTACAACTCATGGGATGTGCACCCGGGAGCGCCTGTGGGACACACCGCCTCACAAGCGGAGCAGCTGCACGTCACCGTGGAGGAGATGGCGTCTTCCAGAGACACCTGGCTCCAACTGGGCAACCGGCAGCCTGCCCAGGCATGGGCTCAAGTCAAGTGATGTTAAAGGCCTCTAGCAGCTCACTCTGGTTTTGTTTTAGAAATTACTTGATAATTTTCTTTTTTTTTTTTTTTAAATGAACAGATTCCTATCATCAACCTCCGTGATTTAGACGCTCGCACTTCAATAGGTAACAAACTGCTAAAAGAAAACCCTGTTAATGGACACTAAGTAAAAGAAAATCCAAATCTCAAAGATAAGGAGTCTCTAGCCATGAATTAACCCTAGGAGATCACATTACTCTAAGCCACGCAAAAGGCAAATAAAAAATAACCGTTTCATAGCTACCCAACAAAATTAACTTATTTGGGGTGGGTGGGTATGCATGTATGTGAAAATAAAATCTTCTCTGGCAATCTCCATTTTTCTACATCCTCAGCTTTTTGATATATTTGCTACAGGCTATATTTTAAATGCAGTATATCCAGCCTCCTGCTGCCAAATGATGCTGCTGTGTATTTTTCCAGCGGTTTCACAAGACTATAGAGAAAGGTAGGGTAGTGTTTCAGGCAGGAGTCATCCCTGTTATGGAAAGAAACACAGTAACTAATTAGAGCCACTTCCTTGTAATTACTGGCTTAATATCAATACAACAGCAAAAGCTGAGGCATAGACCTCTCCGTCAACATTTAAAAACAAGTTCCCAGTCATCTGTGACAGAAAAGCTTTTTCAAAAGCATCACTAGGTTTTCCAGCCCGGAAATCTGGGCCGAAGCTCCGTTCCTGGTCATTAGAGTTGCTTGTTTAAAGCACGCCTTCGGTCTTCAAGTGCACATTCTCCTTCATTTCCTTTTGGGATTGGAAAGGTGTTTGCTGTGGCTGTGTTTCAGCGCGGGATTAAGTCACCGCTAYGTGTTACCTACTTCGCAGGATCGTTCGCATTCCTCTAGGCCTGTTCACACCGGGCAAATGCTCCCCGTGCCGAGGGCCAGCGCCAGGCCAAAGCGCTGCATAAGTATTTAAGGGATTAAATGGGATTTGAGGGGTGTGTAGGCACTGCAGCTGGATAAATTTCCTCTGAGATGATTTAATTCTGATGCATTGACCTCCATCTTTACACACATGGGGCTGTTCTGCAGTGTCCAGTCTGGTTGCAAAGCAATGTTTCCCTCTGCTCCAGCAAATCTGCACCCAGGTGCTGCATCAACAGGCTCCAGCCTGTGTGTGCCCCCGCTCCGGGCACCGTGGCGCTGGGAACAGGCCCCCAGGGCACGGGCTTGATGCTTTGGGGATCCCGGTCCCGCAGCAGCCTCCACAGCAGTGGGTCTCTGCGCTGTGGTACCCAGAAGGCGACAGGGGTGGCTGAGAGCACTGCCCAGGCTGGCAGGAGCGCCCGGCACGGGCACAGGGCAGCTGCATGTCCGACAGCTCCCACCCGCGCAGCCAGAGCCACGTGCCAGCTCGGCTGCAGGATCCGCTACCTCCGCCAGAAAGGCTCCATCAGGAACATCTTGCTCGCTGCTAATGGAGCTGGGCCCCTCATCCTCCCCACTGCTAACGGTGCCCTCGGAGGTTCCCGACGTGCCGCCCCTCAGGCACAATCCAAAGCCAGTTCTCTTGTTACCAAAGTGTGACCCTGCTGGGCTTTTCACCCTGCCCAGCCTCAGCAGACAGCACAGGAGGGATCAAACCAGGCACAGCAGCCTCGCACACTGGGAGGGCACCCATCCTCCAGGACGCAGCCAGCAAGGAGTTAGGTCTGCTTGACAAATAGGCTAATGCAAGTCCTTAATCCCCATTTACATTGCCAGGACAAATACCTCATTTCCTCAAATTAGTCATTTCCCAGCAACACGACTAAACAAATTTTATCATTTCACCTTTCAGACTGTATCAGATTGCAGAGGAGCCCCATGGGCAGGTGAAACCTTTGATATTTTTGCATTTGAGACAGAACAAACTTTGAAACTAAACACATGCCAGAATCAGGTCCTTCAGGTTTGCTTCTTGACTCACCAACAGCAATAACACCTCAGCTGCTTAAAGCAAGTGCCCATATGCTAGTGTTTTATGTTCCCGAGATTATGTAGGAGAGCGTAGGAGCCAGCATGCTGTCTCCGAGCGAACATCTCACCTGGCCCTGGGAGCAGATGCCCAAGGAGGCAGGAGCGCCGGACGAGCACACGCGGGACCTCCCGGGCGTCTCCATCGGCCCTGGAGGATCAGGGACTTCCGCTGCCAGAGTCCTTTCCACCTATTTAGTCACCCTCAATTAATTCCTCTTTCACAAACCTGTCCAGTTGACCCTTGCACCCACGAGGCACCCGGGCTGGTTCCTCCAAGCGGATAGACAGGTATCCGTGGTATGCGCGGCAGCAGCAGCAGCAGCGTTTCACTGCAGCCCAAGCGAGGAAGCCGAGCAGGAGCTTTGCAAGGCTGAGCTCAACCCTGCTTGCCATGCTGTGCCCCCCTCACCAGCACGGGGACACTGCCATGCGACAGGCCAGCGCTGYACAAGGACACGTTGCCGCACTCATGGGGACCTGGCTGCCAGGAACCTGAAAGCAAAGTCAGGATTCAAGCTTCAGAACTAGACAGCTAAACTCTTCTGATCTTAATGGAAGCAGAAACACACAGGTGGGTCCTTATTTAAAGCTAGTGCTACGAAGGCAACTCTGGAGGAAGCAGAAGCTGAGCAGAGACAAGACTATTTTCCAGGTTCCAAATGTGGAGAAGCAACTAGTAACCAAGACCATTACATAATTATTTTTAACTAGACTTCCATAAAAAAATTGACTGCAGTGAAACGTTTACAACAAAGAAATTGTTTATGCAGAAACCCTTCAGATACCACTATGATTTTGCAGTCCATATTCCACCGGTTTTGGCTGCCAAACAAACATCCCAAGAGTAGAAATAAATCCATCACAAACATCAAAGCAAAAGCTCTCACCTCCCAGCACTTGTCAAAGATTTACCCTTAGCCCTCCTTACTGCTGTGCCAGCAAAACTTGCAGTACTTAAATCCTGCTCAAATATTCAAAATAGCCTTTAAGTGGGATTGAAAGGAAGCAGAGCCACCATGCAGACCCTTTGCACTGAAAGGAGCATCCACGCTCAGGATGGAAGCCAGTGAGCACAGCATCTGTTCAACAGATCCTCCCCTCTCGCTGAGCACAATAAATGAACAAGATACCTTTCCTTTTGGAGGCCGTTTTGTGGTGAAGCTTAGCTATATATTATCACCTCAGCTTGTCCTAGAACAAGGAATTATCAGCCCCATTCCATGGATTCAAGTGAAGCAGAGAAGAAGGTCGAACTTCAAGGCATGGAAAGCCATTCTGGCAAAAAAAGGGAAGATCTCTGGATTGAAGCCCACTCTTTTGACCACAGAAATACAAAGAAATGAAACACCTCTAGTTTACTGACTCTAAATTGAGCAATTGTGCCTGCAAGAAATGGATGATCTAGGCCACAAAAGCAAAGATTTGGATGACCCACTTGAATGGCAGAGGGCTTCTAGCACAAAACCCTGTCCTGGTTGCCAAGAGATCCTCCTAATGCTCACACACGCACAGAACAAAACCTAGGCAAATCACCTAGCACCTTCTGATYCTGCCTTGGAAGCACAGGCCAAAAGTGCTCTCGCTGCCTGCACAAGGACAGGCAGGGAGCAGCCACGATCTCGCCCTTGCTCTGCACCAGCTCACACACTGCATTCGTGGTCAGGCCATTAGCACCGTCCAGTTTATGCTCTCCAGAGACCCCCAGGAGGAAGGGATCCTGGCCAAGCCAGCCACAACTCTTTCAGGATTCCTACAGCATGTAATTCAGCAATTTTCACCCTAACCATGCCCCCAAGAGCCACAGAGTGGCCTTCTGCATGCAGCCCCATCACTCAGGGATGCAGGCTCTCCATTTGTTGAAATCCTTGTGCCTCCAAACATATCTGACCAACACCTTCTAGGTTGTCACTGGATGTGTTGGTGAACTTGCCACTTACGAGGCACACCAACATGAATCCTGTCTAATCTAGACACAGAAGATAAGGGGAAAATCCAGATAAATGAAGCAATTTCTCATCTTGCTTCATTTTTAACCCTGCAAGCATTCAGTCAATGATAAGCATTACATTATTTTTTCACAAATGCAACCAGAAGGTCTCAAATACACATTAAATTGTTCCTTTCTCCCCATGAGCAGGTACACTGATAGCAGGTCACATTCACTCAGATAACTCATTCTGACRCGTGCAACTCTGCTCAAAGTTGCCATTCAGGGCAGAGAAGAGACACTCAGCTCTGTACACAGCACATTAGGAAGCTCTCCCACAATGGAAAGAAAGCATTATGCACGTGGTAGCCTTGAACAGTTACACAACTAGATCTACATTGCCTTCCTAGAATGGTTTGAGACTATAAGGATTTATGGATTGAGTCCATGGACATATTGTTTTAAGTAGCCACATGAACAGATAAATAAAATTAAAGAAAACAAATATTTGAATTAGTTATAAGAACTATTAAACAAAAAAGAGCTACCTTCCCTTTTCCGAAGGATTGAGAAATAAAAATCTCTAGTATTGTTCTCTCTCTTTTCCCAAATCAAACAGAGAGCCAGATCTAGCTGGAGAAGATACAAAACAGAGTCCCACATGTCCAGCATTCAGAACTGACTGTCCAAGATCAAGGGTCCGTGTTACCTGCTGCTCCCCAAACTGCTGTCATAGCTTCTCCCTCTGCCGACCTTGTGCCATGAGCCACTCCACCCTCCTCATGGAAGATAATTCTTTCTGTCCAAGATGCATCTTTAGGCCTCTCCTCTTGTATGCTTACCTGCTTTGCAGCCAGCCCATCAAGGCAAATATTGGGTATAAAGTTTTAAGTGCAAGCCAGATTTGTCACTGCAAAAAGCCAGCACCACAAGGATGATTTATCATGCTTCAAGATATAAAGCAACAGCCTTCTTTTCCCCAGAGGAAAGAAACACTGGTCTTCTCCTTGCAACCCATTTGGATAGATACCAAACAAAAACACCACCTCTGTCTGAAGACCAGATAAAGGCACGAAGCAGAGAGGGGCTGGGACGCAAGATAAACCATTGGTCTGACCAAGAAAAGCATATTATTTTTAAATCCTATTTCCTGAAGATTCCTTTCCATTTTCCCCAAAATCAGAAGAGAGATGACTTCAGAGCTTTTCAAGCAGCAGGAGAAAGGGGAAGGGCAGGCCTACTTAACAGGTATAGTATTAGCTGATAGGGAACTCATGCACTGATCTATTGAGCAAATTCCTCCCACAAAGAAGCGAAGCAGTTTGCTCTGTCACATACAACTCTATAAACATTTAAGCACTTCCTATAGCCTAATATTATTAAAAATAAGTAAAGCCATGCTAAAAAGACAAACCTACAAGACAGGGCAAAGGATTTTTACCCTCCATTTTAAGCCTCTCATGTGCTTTACGAGTATCTGACTACACACGACAGTTAAAAAAAAATAAGTTTTGCATGCAAAAAACATTCTGTGCCATGAGAGAATAATGAAAAATGGTTGGAGAGCGCAGTCATCTTCACTGCATCTGTTTCTGCTGGTGTTACAGCATCGGAACCAAGTGGTGCTACAACTGCCCTCAAAGACAGCAGAGTGTAATCAGGCCGTAACACACAGCACCGTTTCCTCCAAATGTTCCCATACTCGCCATCTACRATGAACAGCAAACCCACAGTAAGATTTGTGGTTAGGAGAGAAGTAAACCCCCTTTCAAACCTYGCTGAGATGGTACTGGCAGCTTACATTGTAAAGGAAAGGCATATTTTACACCATCACGTGCACCACACCTCTGCAAAGGTAGATGTTACCAGCCCCGTTCTGGGACCCTCTGGGAGATAAAASATCCAGCAAATTAAGAAATAAATGTGGTATGGTACATACTGTAAATGAACTCCACTCTAGTGACTTATTTTCACAATTGCTATTCACAGAAACAGACCTAGTTTGGTCCCTTCAAGTTCTGTACTTGCTGGAGTAAACATTGTATAGTAATTTACAGCAATATTGACAAAAAATGTTCAGTATTTCATAACACTGCAGTTGGATAAGGAATCTTCTCTGTGACATTTCTGACAGTTCTTCTGTTCCGTGTAACAGATGCCCAAATACTAATCTAATACTCCTTCACAGTCAAAGAAGAGAGGAAAAAACAACAAGAAGAAGAATCCCCTTTCAGAGTTCAAATAACAGCTTTAAGGCCAGTTAAGAAAGATACAGTCCTATATAGTGTATTTTCCCTACTGTTAAGTGTCTTAGAGCAATTAGGACCCAAGCAGGTGTTCTAGGAGACTGTTTCCACTCCTGCTCCCAAGCATTTTTGTTGGTTTAAACTCAAGTTGCTGAAGTCTGCACATTAGCTGGGCTGTGAGATTCAAATAACCTGAAACTCTCAGAATAATTCTCAGGTCAAAAACAAGAGATCCAAAGAAAAAAGGCTAATTTCACATAGTTTTGATACAGAAACATATGGCCAGACTCATKCATTAGGATTTAGGAAAATGCATTTACCCCAGACGGAACAAACAAAATCTGAGGGCTCCACCCACGACCACATTTTTCAAGAGTTTGTTGATGGCATGAATGGGGACAACCCCTTAGCCTGAACRGAAATTTCACCTGTTTATGCCAGGATTAGCTTTGGCCTCCAGCATCTGCAAATAAGGCAGATCTACTTCCCCACAGCTAAGGGAAGTTTTACACCTTGGTAAACCCATTCTTTTTGCTGAGGAACACGGCAGCAAAGCAGTGGTCAAGCAGGATGTGGGCTAGGTTGTTTTCAGAGATATTCAAGATGCAGCAGACACCGTGCCATACTTAAGCAGTACAGAGCACTGCTTCTGTCCATCATGAGGACTTGTTTGGAATTACAAAGACAGATGGTATTTTTAGAGCCTGAAACAAACACACTGACTCACACTCACCACTGCCAATAGAGAATAAGGCAGATTTACTGATGCAACCAATGTTCCACTTCAACATCTACTTTCCCATGAAACCTCAATGGTTTATTTTAGCTGCAAAAAGGTTTATTAAAATTCTGCAGCCACATGATAAATCTATGAACTGAGAAGTACAAGGCAAGACTTGGAAATCTAAATAATTCTGCTACTTTTAGAAGTTATTCTGACTTGTACTTGGTATTCCACACAGTTCATGGCTTGTGGTGCTATTCAAGGGAAAAGTGAGAATAAAATTTATTTCTATGACATTTTGCAAAACCAGGAGATTTGGGCTTCTATGTCCAACTCTATCACCAAGTGTAACTTGGGATGAACTGCTTAAAGCTTTGCATTCATCTTACCRTCCTTAATTTGCAGATAATAATGATTTACATTTGTTCTACAACAGCACCTTTCCTGCAAGCTCACATATTTTTATACACTAGTAAGGGACAGACAGGGCTGACAAGCACATATGTATGCTTTACCTACCAATTGCAGTAAGTTTGCAGCATTAAACCCTAATGCCTACGTCCTTCTAGGTTTGTTAGATGGAACGTGAGGACCACTRCACAGTTACCACTTTGTTGCAAAGACACAAAGGAAGGATGTCTTCATAAGAAGTTACCCAAGCAGGGACTTGCAATCTTCCCTAAATATTTAATTGTCCAAGGGAGATGCAGCAAAGGGGATGACAAAGTGCCTTTCCCCTAGATGACAGCAAACAAAACAAAACAAAAAGGAAAAAAATTGTACTGCAGTGAATCATATGCATATTTTGACTAGTGGAACTTCTGCCAGAGAATGGAAAGAAAGATTAATTTAGCTGGTTGATCCCTTCCCTCGACTTGCACACAGGCTCAAACAGTAGCTTCTCACAAAGGCTGCCCACATCCTGGCGCCCCTCCAGGGAGGCCCTGGTGCCCGCGGGCAGACGGCTCCTTGTCCCTGCCAGGATGTGGGCTGCCCTTGCACGGAGCGCTGGGCACGCGGCAGCCCACGGCGGCAAACACGGCTCGTCCCTTCGGCACGCCGGYGAACAGCGGCCGCCTCAAAGCGGAGCCTGCAAGGCGAGGAAGAGGGGAAGCATCCTGATTTAACCAGATTAACGACAATAGCTCTCCCGAGCTGACATCCCGAGCATTTTGCATTTGTTTTGCCTCCCCGGCATCGCACTAAAAATAAACAAACAGAAAAAAGTATTTATGCAGGGCTCAAACAAATGCACTGGAGAACCTCCAAAAAAAAACAACCCCACTTCTACTGTGCTCCCTTGAATCCCTGCTCACGCCTCTCAGCTTGGCCTAGAGCACTTGAAATCAGGGGGAAAACAAGTGTTTCCTATCATAAATTGCAACTTTTTATCAAAAGAGAGGAGAGCAAATCAACAGCAAGAGATTTCAGGCGATTTTCCTCAAACTTTCTTGCTTTAGCCCCATCATGTTATTAATGCACAACTTGAGTGAAAAAACACTAAATTCCCTCCATGTATACTGGTCTTTGGTGTATTAAGACAATACAGCTTTTATAAAATCASAAGAATTTCTATTATGACAAATTTTCAGGGCTTTAGGGTTTAACTTTTGAAAGGAAAGAAATGAGGATGACTGAAATCAGAAGCTCTAATCATGCACTGAAGGAATAGCTACCAAGAGCAAGTTCTTATCTCCTCAGCAGTCAAAGAGCTTCTAAACTGTATTCAAMCTAAATCAGAACTTAAAAAAAATGCCGTGAAAGCAGTAAGGGACAGGAACAACTGGATATTAGCAGGAAATACCTGTCTCTATCTATATGTGGACTCTACAGCCTTGACTGGAGAAAACGTTTCACATGACAACGAGACTCYGCTGCATCCCATTCGGATACTGACACACTTGGAAAGGAAAGTTTGGGTCCACACCTAAGTGCTTGGCATGGAAGTCATCCCCCTCTCAGGAAGTTACTGAGCTTATCAATTACCAGGCTGGTTCTGGCTGAGGGTCAAGCTAGAAATGGATGCAGCAAAGGCCACCCTTACACTTTCAGGGCACTAAGAATTAGGGAGCTAGAACCTGCTGTAACAGGACATTTAGCTAAACCACCTTTTCTCTTTAATTTCAGTTTAATTTACACTAGAACTGCGATACACCAAAACTTAGCATTATAAATCTTAAACACTCACTTATAAATCACCTCTGAYTCACTGCAAATATTTGAATTTAAGAATAACATGTTTCTGTGATATAGCACCATCTCCAACAAGTTCTTGATTGTACTTTAACTATTTTTGTCTTCCCAAAGCACCATCATTCCCCCTAGACAGTTGCCTCCACTTCCTAATGATGATGAGTTTAAATTTACAAAGTGTCTTCATCCTAATTATAAGCCTTTCAGCTAGTACCTTGGTCTTAGTCTCAGCAGGAAATGATATGCAAAATATACTTTCATGCATCTGACAGTCCCCCAAACTACCGGTCATATAAATTCTGCCAATTTACTCTAATTAAAGCTAAGCAGTGTCGTGTGTGCTTAAATGGTCGATCCATCTTGAAGTAATTATACCTGAAGGCAGGAATACATCAGGGTTTCCTTCTCTCGGAATTAAGTTCAGCTGGGCAACCGAGAAGCGGTCAGGGGACATTTGCTAATGATTAAATCTCAGCCACATCTCCTTGCAGCGTTCCTACCGAGCCCAGGCTGCTGCACGGATGCCGAYGTACCTGCGAGGAGAGGAGGCAGATGGCACTGGGCAGCACTGGGCTGCTGCGGAGCAGGCTCACGCTCCGCGGGGMCTCGGGTCAAGACTCAGGGACACGGCAGTGCATTTCGAGACGTGCTCGCTGGCATTCGCTAGATTTCGTGCTGTTAGTAGCTGCTGTTCCCAGYGCAAGGTAGCCGCTGCACTTCTTGGCATCTGCTTCTTTTACCATCATTGCTAAGCTTGACTGCCAGCAAAAAGATGACAAAASCCCTCTTCTCTTTCCTACATTGTGTTCCAGGCACCTTGTCTCTGTCCCTGTGCATGTCTGTGCATTTCCCTTCTGTTTGCAAGGCCAGTGGAGTATGGGGACCCTCAGATTGTGAGGAGATTCCTTATGGGAAGTTCCTCCTCGGAGGAGACAGCTTATACAGGCAAATGCCTCCAGGTCATACTTGGATATAGCCAGGTACAGGGGAAGTGCCATGAGGCAGCGCTCCTGATGAAAAGACCACTGAGGTCCCACCTTCTGGTCTGCAGTGCCAGACAGCATCTCCCAAGTTGTGAAAGGTCCTTTACAGAAGGCCAGACTTCTCAAGAGAGACCATCATGTTGATTCAGTTGGCAAAGCGTTGCTGCATCCAAATCCTCCCTGCCTGCCTCCCTGCATACAGAGCAAGGAGTGCAGTGGCACAGAGGGAATGAGAACAGTGAGATTATTAAGTGTAGTTACCAGTTACCCAACCTTCTTTTCAGTTTCACTCAGCAACACATAACTCCCAATTCACACCACTCCCAGCTCCGTGCTCAGAGATCCTTAGTCAGATGGATGCTTACTTTGGCCCTCTGGGAGCTGACAAATCCAGCTTTATCTCTCTGGGATCTGACTAGTCCATCCTGTCACACAGGAAGATGATTATTAATGACAATGTGATGAGTAACTTTATATAACGGGGAAAAAAATATGATCTGAACACCCTAGTAAGGCTTCTCACCCTTTGCTGGTCTGCTGAGATGACACTAAAGCTCCTGACAGCAGAAAGATGCATCAGTGGAAGGCAATCTACCTCAGGAGGAATCAAAYAGCCCTCCACTCAGGAGATAACAATATGCACCTGTAAAGCTTAACTAGACAAATTGCTAGATTAACCCAAGTCCAAGCCTTCAAGAACATCATTTGAAAGGGGCAATAAGCAATAAAAGAAAGATCTGGAAGATGTGGGCAACTCTTGCATATAAGCTAGCCACGATTTGTCTGTTCTGTGGTGTTGCATCAGACTTAGGTCTGCTCCCATTCTCCTGGTTCGCTGTCCTCTTTGATGCAAACACAGTTTTATTCTAGCTAGATTAAAATACTAAGATAAAATATCTATCTRGGAGCTAGCTTCCTTTCCTCTTGTTATACTAAAATACAGCCATGTTTAGCACAACAGGCCAGCTCTTCTTTCCATCCCACTGGCCCCAGTACTCCCCAAAAGCAGATCTCTTTAGGGTACTTAATCTAGCCTAGTAATATTGTGGATTTTCAAGATGCAAGCATAAGCACAGCAGAGATCATTCCACAGCAAAAGTTATCACTTCATGTTTTGTAAAATATTTTCATGGAATTAACTTGCTAAAACACCTTGGCTTTTTGGAAGTTTTAGCATTAACAAGATGCCCAGTATTGTGCACAGGGGAATAAAAGCAAAGAAAACACAAACCAACCCAGTTCTGTCAGCAGAACAGGTTAAGCAGAGGCAGCTGTGTTTTCAATACCTTTTGTTCAAGGAAGCACCTCTCACTGCAGTCTCCAAGASAGCATTTTCCATTCCAATCCCCCTGCAAAGAGTTGGGGGCCACTGGACAGTTAATCACTCCTAATCGCAATGCTGAGCACTGGGATAGGTGCACTTGTCCACCAAGACTCCTTAGCCAACAGAACCAGCAGCTTCCCTTTATTCAGCTTTCCCAGGGCCTGTGGGATGCTGCTGATTGAAAATATGAATTGAAAATAGACAGTATGTCTATGCCTGAGCACTGAAGACACTAAGCTTCTCCCCTCCATTTTACCACAGTTAAAAAAAAAAAAGAAAAAAACCCACACAACTAAATACAGCTTTTACCAAACATGATCCCAATAATCTAATGCAAGTTCAAGGCTTCTCAGTCACAGCTGTCTTAATTTTCCCTGAGAAGTATTTGCYCTTTAAAAGAAAGAAAAGAAAGAGGGGGGGAAAAAAAGCCAAATAGCGATTCTCCATGGAGACATTTAAGATTCTCTTCCTTCCCCTTGGCAGGAGCAATGTACATATCTTCATCTTTTGGACGTTTTCCAAGGTGCTTAACTGTGGAATTTACATACTATGCTTGCCGCAGCAAGCGTCTCTCCAGACTAACACGCCTCTCCCACTTCTCCTCACAGTTCTCTATTCCGTCCCTCCTCCTTTCCCCCGGAGCTCGCAGCAGTGAGGGGACAGCCTTTTTACAGTAATTGTGGTCTGTCAGAAGAAAAACAAAGGAAAGGAAATGTGTATCATTTAGCTGCCTACTTAATTTTAGTGTAACAATCCCATTTTTAGGTACTCCAAGTCCATAATAGAACAGGCATGTCCAAGTTTAGCACACAAATCTCTAAATAAGACTGGTACTTTACAAAACCACAGCACAGAATAGCAATTGTTTCTAGCAGGGTAACCGCAGTGATTGAGAGATGCCCAAAGTAACTTGTTTTTTAGAGGAGAAACTTCAGTGCCTGGTGGTAAGCTCTGAAACCACAGATATAAATGGATTAGGCCGTGAGCACAGCAAACAATACTTCCGCTACTTGGGCTTAGCTCTGTTTTCACAGAGCTAGACGGCACTTAAAAAAAAATCTCCTTGCTCTTTCCAATAGCGCTATTAGGCCAGGAAAGACCTGCTTTCCGCAAGCCCACGCCGGGACACGTTCATGTCATGCTTTGTTCCCTTCCTTGGCTTGCAAGGCCACCGGAGCGCTCGGGYGCCCGTAACAGCTCCACGGCTGCAGCTTCCAGCCTCTTGTTCCCCTCCGAAGCCGGGCTCCCGGTTAATGTTTGCCCAGAAATATGTAATTGCGGACTTCCTCCTCATAAACCGTTCCAGAGCGCGGGCTGCCATCCTGCCCGGCTATTATTATCTGTGTGCCTGCAGGCACACAGGGAGCAGGTTGTRCGGGGAGATAACCCTTTCCTCGCAGGGCTCCACGGCACCCAGAGCCTGGGATTTGCTCTATATTCTTAAATTGTTCTCGCATAAAGTAGGGTAAAAACAACTGAAATGACTGSACAAATCTCAGTTTTCAAACTTCTTGAATTATGTTGATGAGAAACTTTTTTTTTAAATTCACTCTGACACATTCAGTAGCAAAAATGACAGTATTATTCAGTATTAGCAATGACAGTAAAGCTCCAGGCATTAGCACATAGATAACACTGAGAATTTAGAGGGATGAAAAGAAACCTCCAATTATCTTGCACTAGTGAAAATATATTTTTAAAAATATATACCACCTCATTGAGGCATTGCCCATATCTTCCAGGAATAACATGGAGAAAAGCTTTATCTCCATGAGTGACATAAGCTTCGCAAAGTTATGTTAAATGACCAGAAGCTTTGCAATAAAAAAGAAATTAAAAAACAAGGAGAAACTTGAGAAATTAAATATATCAAATCTCTTAAGACGCATCGTAGGTAGCAGGTCTTCTAAGGTCTTGCCCAGATCCCTGCTGGTGATATCCTGGCACACTTTCCCATTCTGACATTCCCTCTCTGCCCTCAAACCATCCCGATGTGGGGCATGTTGGAGTGTGTCAAGGCTTTCACTGAGCCTATTCACCTGGGTTGCCTTTGCACAGRCACAGGAGGAGAGGGGAAGTCAGCACGAGCGCAGAGTGTCACCCAGTACAGGCAGAGGACACGTCCAGCACGCGCAGCTAGCACAAGGATCCGGGAGACCTTCCTGGGAGCAGTAATACAGGGCAGCCCAAGAGGTTCATCTGCCCTGAGCACACTGACCAAGGCTGATCAGGCAGAACTCCTGCACTCAGCARAATAAACCTGGGTCCACGCTCCTCCGCTCAGAGATTAGCGAATATCTGGAGTGCAATGAACTAAGGCAGCACCTCGGGTGGAGGAACGGTGAAGAAGTTCTCCCTTCTCTCCAAATTAATTTTTTTTATTATTTTTTTTTATTTATTTATTTTTTTTTTTGACAAGAACAGCAGCACATTCTTCTGGAGCTTCATTCCATGTGAAAAAAAAAACACAGGAGAAATATTTTGAAACAAATAGAAAATATTGAAAACTTTGGACTGATTTATGGCTCAAAGGACATGCATATATTTGGAAGAGAAGGAGAATAAATCACATTTCAGCATAACAAGGCAAAATTCCACTAACATTTAGAACAAAAAAAAATTGTTGGAAGACTGGATTTACTCTCCAAGCAACCACACTTTGCCATACAGAAGAGGTCACCTGGTCCAGGGGAGGYGTGAAGGATGTTGAACACACACACACAACACAGACAAGCCAGTAACAGCATTACAAGAATGACAAACCAGCTGTCCACAAGTTGCTCCATGCCCCAAGATACCAGGATCCYAGGAGACCACACAACCAAAAACCTTTGGGGTTGCTGCCAGTCCACAGCAGCACAGCTGATGTCACGGGAAGATCTGGTGCCATCACAGCACACACCACCACGGACACCAGGCAGATATTGCTAGTTACCTTCTCTAACAATTCCATCATAAATATTTGTAACTCTTCCATTAAAATTGATCAGTAATTGTAATCTTAAAGGTACCTTGTGGTTAAATGGAGAACTAAAAATGATTACATTACAGGGCTCTCAAATTAAGTGATATTGTAACCTCAGAGCAGCAGGMCTGAAAACAGATCCAAGTAGTTCCTGAATGGTATCAGCAAAAGGGATGTCATTTGAGTGCCRAAACAAGCAGCGATTTAAAGCTACATCTCAGTGATTTAAAGATGCATTTCAATGAAAATGTGCATGTGAAACAAAAGCATAGTGCAAGGCTGCATGCATCTACAGAACTTTCTCAAAACACACACACTTGTAATCTTTGATTTCACTTTACAAAATAGATGGGGYTTTTTTGGTACGCATTCCTAGACATCAGTGAATTCGCTTCTGAAGTAAATTATCACGTTGTACTTTAAAGACATTTCACTTGGTCTTTTTACCTTAGTTTCCATCACTAAAAACACAGAGATTAAAAAAATACCTTTGTATTAGGAATCATCTGCTGGAGATTCCCTATGAATTTACCAATACAGCTAACAGAGCAACACGAAATTGTGCTTCCCATTCCAAACCATCTTAAGTCACTGCAGAATATAACTGTGGACATTCACACRCTTATAAGCACATCTTATGTGCACATGCTTAAATGAGGGAGCTGAGCTTATCTGCTTTGGCTGGCCCAAGGGATCAAAGCTTCCCACCTACCATTTCTAGAGGATGTCTGCAGTTACTGAATATTGCAGAGCACAATCAGGACACCTCTACTTCTTTACTCAGAAGAGATGTCAATTCTACAGCAATGCAGTGCTTGGAGAAGCAGAACTATCTTCTCTCAAAGCTTTTCATCAGTTTCSAACCATTTACAGGTATCAAAGTACAATGCCATAAATAAAGTGTTAAAGATATTTGCATTTGAATGTTGAAAGTCAAAAGCTGCTCTATAAATATTTAGTTTAGCACAATATTCAACAAGGTCAACAGAAGCTTGCTTCAGTAAGGAGTAGTAAAAACTTGAAGATGAGTTAAAGGATTGGGCCTTTTGTGTACAGCAAAAGCAAACTGAAAAAAAGAACCCAACACTTTGGAGCATAAAGCTGCAAAAAGCCAGCTTATTGTTAACAGACTGATCAGCTACTGAAGACTTGTCCTTGAAGTCCTGCTGAAATCAATCCATAAAAATCATATTAAAGGATTAGGCATCAAACATTTGTGTGTTGATGCACATCAGAAATTCTTCACTTCAAGACTGCTGACCTTACATTCCTAAGAGGATCTTTTGCCCTATAATAAAGTGTTCACTGTCAACAGTAATTCTTGCACTGCATGCATCTGTTGACAAAGTGAACAGGAAGCTTTTTTGCAGGTAAAACTTTAAGTGCTGAACTTGCACAGGGGCTTTACACAAAGCATGACGTAGGATTCGGATATTTGCGGCAAATAGTGAATTAGAGATCCTAGTATTTAGGCTATACATCAGCTACATAGCGAGTGATCTAGCTTAGGCAAGTAAGCAGCCACCCTTTTATGTCTATACTGGTTACCTTAACTATTCCGGAGGCATAAATATATTTCTAGGCATAAGTTTGACCAAGAACTCTCAAGTGTAAGAGGCTGTSCTTATGTCAATAATCATCACAAAAAAATACAATAAATTAATCCTGCGCATTCTTATACAACTGCATTATTCTAGGTACACGATTCTGCAAATGCACACTGCGAAACACTGATTTTGCAGAGCACTAGTCATCTCTATGCATAACAGATACACAAGCACACCACAGAAGGGCCAGGAAACTCTGGTTGCTGATGCAAAACTCCCAGCTGAGATGTTACAGAGCTGGTGGTTTTGTGCTGCATTTAATACCCACCTACACGTGCTCAAGGTGCACAATATAGCAACAAAAAAAAAAAAGTTACATGCATCACAAGTTACTTGTTTTAGAAAGGAGCTCAAAACAAAGAGATTTAATGGGGTTCAGGAGAAAGGCTTTCTTTCTGGCAATTGGCTGACCATTTCTTATTATGGCAAATCCACCCCCCACAAAAAACTGGGCACAGAACAGCCTAACAACTATGCAACTATGGTTGCAACCACAAATCAAACTGGCTCGCTGTAAACAGGGGTGCACTCTATGCACACTCTCATATCATGCAGGATCACTGCTGCCCTCATTGATCCAAATCCCTGCAGAAACACATGGGGTTTCCACATTACTTGTGATCTGTCAGCATATTTGCTGGTGGAATGGGATCCTGCAGATTTTATCTTCCCTGGCCCTTCTGCCTGCCAAGGGAAATCAATACTCTGCTTTCTACTTGTTGGCATTTCTAAATACTTATTTTCTCAGAGAAACTGCATGACTTCATTTAAGCTGTCTGCAAATACACATCATCTTGCATGCCATCCATTTACTTTTAATCTGTAAATTGAAACCTACAAGCACTTGGATACAACAGTAGTATCAATTTAAGACATTATTTTACAAGATGAACAAACACTAATTGCCAACCAAAAATTCAATCTTCAGTCCTTTTCAGATAGTTTCTTAGCAAGGACCTTGTGACTGATGTCTTGCACAAGAACGATGACAATCCCTGTGAGCAGGTGGAATCAATGGATACAGGAAACTAAGACTGCTCCATGTGTTCGGGTGAAATTGAGTGCTTGCCTTTCTCCCAGCTCCACACCATTCCCTGGTATCCCTCACATAACAGCCTCAAAAGCACCTTCTAATTTTCATGTAGTCACAGAAGAATTTACCTTGGACATGAGCCCTATCTCACCCAACTCTCTGCTCAAAGCAGGTCCACTTTGATCAGGTTCCTTATGGCCTTGTACAAGAAACAAAATTCAGTATTAAGGAACTGGGAAAAATACAACGCATTTCAAGGGAATCATTTAGAAAGGTACTTAAAATAATCACAAAGAACCTGTTGGGTTTCCTTCCAGTTCCCATGCCTCACACACTAGCTGTGAACTACAGATCCAGCTTCTTCCCTGGCCCATGACTCACCTTATAACGAGGGTCATCCAGTTAAGAGCTTCAGATGCCCCACACCAAATAGTGACATCCCTGCAAGGTCCCCATAACAAACACAATCACTTCCTGCACAGCCCAGCGTGGTTTCACTAACCAGTGCTTGTGCCTTTCGGGAAGCGCATGTTTAAGATAACTATAATTAACTGAAAAAGTGAAGAAATTGGGTGTTCACCTGAAGCAAAACTGTACTTACCAATTAACAGCAACTGGCAAATTACYTCACAACTTTATTTTTGTCAAGGAAACATATTCTTAATCAGAAAATCTTACTTCTTCTACTGAAATACAAGAGGCAAGTGCAATACACCAGACAGTGCCTSGATCATACCGCATTATTTTCAGCATATATATATTCAAATCTTACTGAAAGACAAAGCAGAGAGGATGGAACCACAAGTGATCTCTCACAACAGGCACGCACACACTTGATTTCCACAGCATTACTCATCCGTGCGAGGTGGGACATGAGAGGACCGGTCCTCCTTCACCCACAGGTGCCCTGTAAACAAAGGGCAGCCGTTCCTATGACTAAACAGCTGCCTCGGACGTATTTTGACACAAGCGCTCACGGAGTTTCCACAAACGCCACCTTCAAAGCAAGGGCTACGTACGTGCTCTCCTTTTGGTACGCGCTCTCCTTCCGCTTGTTTTCCGGGACACCTCCTGGCCGGGGCGCCCGGAGCTGCCGCGCGTGGGGCCTCCCAGGAGGGCTGCAAAGCGAGGGGGAGCCTCGCTTGGCTCCTGCTGCTCCCCACTGCCCAGCCCCTTCCCRGCTGGCGCTGCAGCTAAACCAAGCCGCTGCCAAGGGGAATGGGAAGGAGATGCTGGGAGCTTAGCTGCGTGGTTAGGAAAGTGCATCTTTCTAGGAGTTAATAGGCAAGGGTGAATCCAAGAGAGGGATTTGACCAGCTCTCCCTCTTATACCCAGGTAGCCCTGCCCTACCGCATCCTAAGCCTGTAGGCATCCAGGTCTCCACCAAATTCATAATTCAAATCCCAAGGCAAGAATTCTTTTTTTTCACCTCCTTCTCTTCTGATGGGATTTTCTGTCTACCTGTGCTTCTGCCTTCTTTATTTGCAAGTGTTGCTCTGGTAAACAGGTTGGCCAAGATGACTAGAGAAGATCTAGCCCTATAAAACTTCCAGGAAAAAAGAAATCCTTCTTGATAGGAGGTAAGGTAAGCAAGCATCCCCAGGAGAGCCAGCAGCTCACAGCTAGGGCATTTCCCTGAGATACAGGCATCTATATGGGATTGTCTTGTCTGTCTAGGAGGAGGGAATGAGAACAGGGCACTCTTCTAGATCCCAAAAGATAGAGRAAAGAAAAGTATAAATAAATAGTAGCAGAGAAGGAGAGAGACACAAAGTGAAGCATGTGCATTGCAAGTGTGCAGACAGCTAAGTGTGCTTGGCAGCAGAGTCACCTCTCCACCTCCCAAAAGCTGCATTACTTATGCAAAGTAGAAGGACTCCGGAAGAGCAAGCCAAGGGCAATCTACGCTCCCAACCCCTTAAGGGCTACGAAGTCGATGCTACCCAGTGTTCCTGAATCCATAGGCAAACCGGCCCCAAGAGCTGATCTGCTCATCCTTAACAGCCAAAGCCTGTGCATTGCTATGCAAACGTCACCTTAAATCAATTCTTTTACTGTGAATGAGGTTAGCAGAAACATCCAACTAAAAGATTCATCCCATTATTAGGAACAGCTTGAGATGGTGGACTAATCATTATCCCAGAGCACTGAGTGGGGAGATGGCAAATCAAATCAAGTCCACACAGAATTTAATCATCTGGCATCTCAATTCATAGCTAAAAGCTTTAGGAATCATTTCCCAATAAGCATTCTTCTACCTTCCAAGTAATAACAATACATGACATATACAGCTTACCAAATCATTGCCTCACTCCTCCACATATTTACACCATCATCAACACCCTTTTCTCTCTGCAAGGGGTGATGGGTGACAGGGACAGTTCAGAAACCTTTCGTTCCTCATTTGATGTCCACACATGATGACTTTCACATCAGGCACCACAGGGGGCTGTGACCACTTGGGGCTTGCAGCCAGCCAACATTCAACTGTCTTCCTTGAAC
Source organism: Nothoprocta perdicaria (assembly GCF_003342845.1). Classification (NCBI taxonomy): domain Eukaryota; kingdom Metazoa; phylum Chordata; class Aves; order Tinamiformes; family Tinamidae; genus Nothoprocta; species Nothoprocta perdicaria. The sequence goes on from NW_020456099.1 coordinate 2,724,231, forward strand.
CTGCATATGCCATTAGCATTGCACTGTAAGAGTCACCTCGAGGTGCTCTCCATCCCAAGGGCAGTGTTGCTCTAATACTCACGGTCAATACCTGGCCATTAGTTGTTCACCCTATCGGTGAGTAATACCACTTACCTGGGGCTTGTCTTCCTGCACGCTGGTACAGTTGCTCCATTTCTTTGCTTCTGCACAACTGCCAAAAAGCCACCCGTGCTAGCCGACGCTTTCACTACACCCATGTACTGAAAAGCTTAATAGCTATTAAATGGGTTACACCCATTGCTCYTCACCTCTCTGACATGCACGTTATGGAACAAATAATCTGCCTTCTTCACTTAGGAATCCTTAAAACCCAAAGGAAAAGAAAAAAAATATTTCCTTGTAAAAACTAGAACATAAAGGGCAAAAGCAACACTAGGAAAAAGGAGAAAAGCACACACTCCTTTTTTTTTTCCTGTCATAGATCTCTTTGCTGCATAACGCCAGAATGCTCAACCTGAGCTGGAGGGAAACTGTGCTGAGGCTCACAGAGCAATTTAGCTTCCAGACTAGTTCAGTCCTGCTTGACTCTTCCAAACTGTGTTTTCGGATTACTGCTAAGTGAGAGAATCAAAGCTTCTTCATGTAGGTCCTGGGGCTGGGTTGACCCTGTGAGAGAAGAAGGGAAACGCTGTCCTCCTATCCTCCATTCAAACAGCCACCCTCTCCTGCCCTACCTGGCTCCTTCCTTCCCTATGCGGGCCTGCAAGGCAGCTGCTAGGACACCAAGGGAAAAAAAAAAAGTAATAATAATAATTGTTCACACCCTTTAACACTCTGACTGACAGAACGACTTAGGCAGCAGGATTAGGTTTACGGTTTACACGCTTTGGGAAGAGACTAGATAAATTCTTGCTTTGCTCAGACTTATTTAGGAGACCTGGGGAAAATCCTACAAGGTAACAGAGGCAGCCGTGATACACAGGGCACTTCAAGCAACAAATATCACAATATTAAACAAAAATGGTCCTCTGCCTTTCTGCACCAGTGTCTCATTGGTATCAAACTGATAATCATTAGCATAACCATGGACGTTAGAGGCAATGCTTTAAAACTGCAGAATTAGCTTGCAGCACTAGAGCTCCATTTCTTTCAGCACAGGAAAAACTAGCCCAACAGTCAAAGTGCTCTTAGCACTGACTAAAATGCGGAAGGCGCTTGACTTGGGCAAAGAGTGCTTATTTTGGATATGCAACTCAGGGGATGGTTTGGTGCTAAGTTCGCACTAATCCTCAGTACAAAGCTAGGCTCATAAATGTTACTGAAGTCCAGACACTAAAATAAAGCCTTCAGGAACAGCCCCAATTAGCTGGTAGGGTGYAAGTGCTCTGTCCTTGGAATAGCTTGGCAAGGAACTTCTGGAATTCCTCCCTCCTCATCCCAGGGGGTGGATCAGTGCTGTAAGAGCTCCCAGAAGGATGACACTCCCTTCCTTCCGCTGCCTCTCAGCGCCCTACGGGCAGGACAGCAAAGAAGGGCATGGAGCAGGGGGGTGGGGGCATGTTCCCATTTTTTCACTGCTGGGAATACTGTAACAATCACAAACTAAGCCCAAATTATTGATTTGAAACACTGCCACAAGTGGAGCCACTTGAATTTTGGCTGCATCRCCAGGCGTGTGCAAGCAGCAGTCAGCGAAGCGCCAGGGGCGCCTTGTGCTCGGTGAAGTCAATGGCTTGACAGAAGTCAAGTGCACAACCCCATCTTCCACCACAAAATTACTGTAAGAGCTACCAGCATTTACAGGCAAAAATCTCCACGTGCAAACAGTTATAAAGGATGAGCACATTTTAGCTCATGAAGGCCTCTGAATTCACTCCACACTTAAGATTGCCTGACTCAGGGGCTATATTGCGCAGGGGAGTAAAATAACTTTTTGTGAACCACATAATTCTTGTTTCCCCTGTCACATCAGTCTTATCACCCTACATTTGCTGGTGATGTCTCTTTCTCCTAGTTCCGCCCTCGCAACCCTTTGAGGTTCCAGAATTTCAGCATTTACCCAAAGCTTCGGCATCACACCTGCAACCTCAGAAGAGAAAATACACCTCAAGTGTGACACGAACACAACTTGAACAGCTTCATCTTAGCCTGATGCCACWCAAACGAAGCTCAACCATACCAAATGCGGTCCCTCCAGACCCTGAGTTTCCTCTAGTTCTTACAAGCAAGCCTGGTGGCTGCACCCTGTGGGTTGCACATCASAGCCCTCCGGCTGCAGAGCTGCATTCGCCTCCACACACTGCAGCTCGCAAAGGACACAGTGAAACTGCAAAAATGAGAGAGGAAAGGCARTGTGGAAAGAACAGTGAGTTTCTGGACAAGAAACTAAATTGGGACACGCTWGCTGACTAAGAGAGCATGGGTTCCAAGTCTAGAAAATTAAGACTAGAGTGGAAACAGTAAAAAAGGGGGACTTTGCTTTCTGTATGCAATAATGGAAGCCAAAGGAACCTGGTTTTAAACGGGTAATAATTTGAAAATGGAAACAAAGGGAAGTGCTTTGTCATATAACAACTGCAATGTAGAGCTCRGTGCCATGGGGGCTGCTGGAGGCAGAAAGATCACATAGGTTCAAATGCAGATTAGAGAAATGRATGAAGGTTATATCCAGCAGCAGCAGCTATTAAGCACAGCAGTCTGAATGCAAACTTCAGACTAGGAAGCTGCTAGGCACCTCTTTGTCAGAAGCTGAAAAGACAGACCAAGGGAAAGGGGAAATATTTCAAACATATACCTCTTCTCTTACGCTCTTTCCCAATCCCTTTCTCACTGGCCTCTGCTGGAGACAGGATATTTAGTCACCATAACCTTTGATCTGACCTACTGTGACAATTGCTCTGTTCTTCTAAGTTTCATTACTGGAGTAGAACTCACACTGAACTTCACAGATCATTGAATGATTTCTAATGCTTTTCATTACAGTGAACGWCAGGACACATTCCTTCTCTCACAATTTCTTCATTTTCTGTAAGCAATCTCCAAGTGCAAAACTGTACATTTACATTCAAGCAAATCTTAGCGAGACCAAAGAGAGCCTCCTAAATATTATTCAGGTTTCKCACATCAACACGGAGGACAAAGGACTATTTCAAAACTTCCTATGGAAAAGATCTCGTCACCCCTGCATCCTTTTCCATCGTCAGGTTGCGACTTCAGCGCCAGGACCCCGTTAGGAACACTCTGTGCAACATCCTCGAGGCTTCCCTGGGCCAGGAAGCTGCTTAACAGCCCAGCTGCAGAAAGCCTGCTCAGATCCTTCAGCTTTACGAGCAGTAACTTCATTTGAATGCCTTTTTTTGTTGTTGTTGTTGTTGTTTACCTGCCATTTGGCCTCATGGTGCAACCCAGCCTTCTCCAATCACCTCACAGGGCCTGCAAAAGGGAGCCAGAGGTTTTGCGACCACAGGAGATTGTGGTTTTAGCACATTAGTGCAGGCAGCCTTTGTTGAATTATTCTCACGCACAAAAAAAAAAAATATATGGACGGGGTCACAGGTTTTCTCCTTTCAGTGCAGCACAGCTGGTTAAAGGGGCGGGCTGAGCACAGCAGCCTGCTGCAGGACAAGCACCCTGGTACCAGGGATGCTCTTTGCTCACAGGCAAGGCAATTGCTGCTGTAGGTCACGGGTTGTTTATTTGCTACTCTGCGCTTTTCTCCTATAGTCTCTCCTCCCCCTGACCCCCAGGGAATTTTTGACTAAACATCAGAAAAAAAGCATTAATCATGAATAACGCAGTTGCAATTACGGTATTTGAAGCGTTCAGCTCAAAACTATGTTCACACTGCTTCCTTCAGCTTGCCATTTAGAGAGGCCTGGTATGGCACCACAGTACGCATTTGCACGGCATATGAAGTGATCAGCACAACTGGAAAGATCAAAATTGCCTCCAAATTCTTGGGCTTTCGAGGAACTGTTCGGTTTAATGATTAAAACCACATTAGTGCTAGAAATTGTGTGAACACCTGTCAGTGCACTGTGAGGGGAAAAAGTGCTATTTGCCTGCTTATTTATTTGAAAACTCTAGGTATATATTAGAGTCAAAGGAATTTTATTTGTTTTTCACCAGAGGCGAGATGACAGTTCGAGTGGGAACGTGAAGCCCGAGTACAAAAGCAGCACACAAGCTCAGTGCTCATTTTTCTTTTCCTGTATTTACTTTCCTGCAGGGGAAGCAGCTTGCACTTTAAGTACTGCACCTTTAAATTTGCTGCTGCTCTGCCTTTGCAGGTAGCTGAACTAATACCCCACACCCACAGGTATCCAGGTCTGCATACTTAAGCCTTCAAAAAAGAGAGAATCAGGATGTTAAGCACTTGGGCTTCCCCTGTAACCCTAGCTATGCCTCTGATGCAGAACATTTGCATTATTTTTTGCACAGATTATTCAGTAAGTGCTCASCAAAACCCTTTTCCCTCTTTGACAGTTACAGCCAGGCTGTCTTCTGTCTAAAGACCTAAAGATCATTTTGACTTTCAATCTATTTTTCAACAATTTCAAGAGGTTTTGTTTGTTTGTTTTCCTGCAAATAGGCAGGAGGGGCCCCATTTCCTCAACTTTCTGGAATATTCATATTCCTTGCTTGGAAAACCCAAAGCTGTCACCTGGCTGAGAACACGCCAGGAAAGTACCAGCCCCAAAGAGGCAAATTTTGTCAGGGCAAACACAAAGGATTACAATAAAAATGCTTATATCATCTTAATTGTAGATGATGCTTCTTCCCTAACCACAATGGCACACACATGCTGTACAACTGCATGCRTTGGAGACAGCAGCAGCTATTCCCCTGGCCTCCTCCTACGCTTACCTTCTTACCAAAGCTTACAGAGCTGAAGAAATGATTGAAAAATCTGCCCAAACCAAAGGTAAAAAACAGTAATTGTGAGAGGAGAGGGAAGCGTTTTCCCTACTGCATATCAACCTAAACAACCCTCACACTGGGCAAATCAATAGGATTTTTTTTTTTTTCTGGTTGCATAAGAACAGCCACCCAGTGTTTGCTCAGGGAAACAATCAATATGAATTCCATCCAAACACGGAACTGACAGCAGCAGGGGATATGATCTAAGGGAGCAGGCGGGAGGAGGGAAGGGGGCTGCGCAGGAGGAGAAAAGGAAAGCATCAAAGGTGCATTGGAGGCAGGAAGGCCCTTTTGCGTTTCAGTGCCTCTGCACCCTCCATTCATATCTCGGGAAAGGAAAGAAATCAGGAAATATTACTTCGGGTTGCATGCTTCTCTCCCGGCCTATCAAACACGCAGAGTAGTAACAGCAAATTACTGGAAACTGCACTTTGAACTTAGCCACTGGCAAGGATCCCAGTCAAACAGAAATGCAAAAGTTCCCTTCCTCCGTGGGGCCTCCTGTACGGGGGTGTCCCCACAGACGCTCCATAGCTGGTTGCAACAGGTTGGAATGAGGCCCCGAGCCAGAAAAACAAGCCCTGACCAGTATTATTTCCTGCTGCCAGTGTTGTTTATTAAAAAAAGATATTTTGGCACATCATGCCCAGCTTTGTTGGGCTACGCTAGAGGTTTGAGTCCCATCGAGGAAAAACTGGCACCATGTGCACAAAGTGTTTACTCCTTTTTTTTCTTCCAGGATTCTGCCTTGTGGCTCTCCGTGGCACAACTATAGGTGCAAAGATGTATTTAAAGAAGAATTAGAAACAGTCAGGCTGGTTGCTAAGCAAAGACTCTGGATTTCCCGGGAATAGAAAAGTAATAAGCCTGTAAACCCTATCAATATTTCTAATATAGACAGAAGAAACTACACTTTCCAGACTTTACAACACGGTTAAAAAAAAAAAAAAGTGTTCAGGAACAGTAACTTAATGTTATTAACAACCCAGAGAGTGCCCAGTGAGTGCAGAAAGGCATTGTAGTTTCCCCCTTCCGGAGCTGAAATGATCAAAAGATTGGCCTCTTTACAGTCTGTTATGCTTCTGTCTAAGAAAACCCAATTTGCGCAAGCAAATAAACTAGCTCATTATAAAACTAAGGGGTCAACTGGAGTCAGATAAACTCCCCAGTCAGACAGCTGAAGAAACAAACTTTTATTTAAGCCACAGCACAGGTGATCCTAGAAGGAAGTGGCAAATCCCCACAGATTCACAGCTTCTGCACTGGGAAATGGGAAAGCAAGGCAAATGGAGGTGTGCCGAGAGAATATCCTGCAGGTTTCTGAGAGTACACAGCTCATCACACATTGAACCATAGGCAGCAGATCCCACCTTGCTTTCGAAGGGAAGAAACAGATAAGAAGTCAAATGCTGTGGTCACGAGACAGCAAATTGGATGTTACCACTCATCCCCCACCATAGTTCTTGACCCTATGTGTAAATCAGGAAGTATAAGAATAATTTCCATAGTTTTTGGTTTTAAGAGACTTAATTTCCTCTTTTTTTTTTCCCCCATGCCCTCTGAGGAAGAGAAAAGGGAAAAAAAAACAAACCAAAAAACATAATATACCAGCAYAGAACAAGTACCTTTATGCAGGGTTATTAACTTCCCTGTTCACGGATCTGTCAATCTTTTTGCCCCCAATAGACAGCAGCATCTTCAACTATATCTCAATTTACTTCTGTCCACAGATCATCTTCAAGTTGCATATAGCCACTCTTCCTACCAGCATAGTAAGCAATGAACCATCAGTCAGGTCTGCAACCACTCAGCACAGATTCCATTTTCTCCTGACTGCAGAAGCCACATCAGAATCAACAAAAAAAAAAAAAAGTAATTAAAAAATAGCAGAAAAAAATCTCAAATTCCCCTCCCATCTTTTCTGATAGGTTTAAATATAACCTGATACAGCTTTTTGTCAAAGTGGTGTGCATTCCATTTTCAGAAACAAACTTGTATCAGGAAATAATCCACTAAGCCTGACAGATGTTTCTGTAGAGATTCCAGATCAATAAATCATATTCCCAGTGAGACTTGCAAAGGCACAAATCCTGACCTTGTRAAAATAAAGAGGTGTTTATAACAATTTCAGCCTGTTACTGATTGTTATAAGGACAGCACCATTTAGGCTGTTCTCTGAGCCTCCTTTTCAGAGGGGATTATAAGGGAGGTTTCTTTTGCTCTAAGCAAAATTTTTCTCCATTGCATGTCTTCCTTGAAAATCTAATAGTCATTATTTAACTGAGAGTTGCCACAACGTCAATAAAACATCAATTTACAGTGCATTAACACGCAGGCTAATTTGGGGCCAAAAATAAATCACTGCATCCTCTGCACTTGCAAGTCCAACATGTGGAAAAAGTCTAACATCTGAACTACTGCAAGTGCTTCCACAGAAAACATTAGCTCCCTGCTCTTCTATGACACTAGATATCATTCCATGATACATCAACTCAGTGTCACTTATCAAAATAAGTCTAAATATTTTGTAATGCCTACATAGCACGGGACAGAAAAGTTTAGACACTTCAGAAAGATAAATAAAGGGTTGGAGGCACTTACTGACTGCCTTGAAAGCACGGAACATGCCACAGCTGGCAGCAGCATGCCTCCCATCTCAGGTGTGTGAAACGTGTTAGCTCCCTGCTTCCCCAAGCCCTCGACATACATTTTCTTCAAGTACAGTCAGCAACTGTAGTTTACAATGTTCATTTGCACTTGGGTCTAAAAYCTTTGATTTGCTATAATCCTGATAAGCTTTTAATTTCACTCAGGGATGTATCATATATAGAAAGTTTTGCTAATAGTTTTCACATTATGTACAAATAATTTCTACATGGTGATGTATTCTCAAGGGCTTTAAGGAGTTAATGCTAGGTTGGGGTTTGTTTGCTGTTGAAGTACATTAGTAGCTTGTACAGCTACCTGGGTTTGTTTATTGATAAGCCTACAAAGCAAAACCTGAAAACTGTTATTCCCACAGTGTTAAATTATGTATCTCACAGATCAGACCTGAAGCTGCAGGTGAGCAGGTTAAGTAGAAAGGATAAACAAGAATTCAGTGAAGCATGTTTTTATTGGTGAAAAAAAAGTTTTAAAGTGCTACCCACCTTCGGCTCTACTCGGACTTCATGGATCACTGAATTTATCCCAGCAAGTAATATTGGATGTCAACACAAAACTCCACAGGTTACTCATTGCAACTCATAGTAGTTGAGAAGTCACAGCCAACATCATCAAATGAGAAAATCCACTCAAAACTGGAACAAGCTTTGTTCTGGAGGATGAAGAAAGAAATAACCATTAAAAAAGTGAGTTCGACCACTACCATAAACCGTAGCTATTGTTATTTTTCATTATTACAGCTATTAAGGTAATGACTTGCACCATGGAACCTGTATTATGCAGGATGTAAGTACATAACTTTTGTTTTCTCAGTATTCCCTTTTAAAAAAAGTCATACAGATTGAAAAGGCAGATGGGAGCAGGCAACCAGGTTTACATTAAGGGCTTGATAACAGTTGCACAGAGCTGATGATCTGTATTCTCCCATCCTGACTTGATGGTAGCATTACCAAATGAATCCTCTGCCTTTTCCCCTTATTAACTTAGGGCACCAATTATTCCACAGTTGTATTTCAGAAGATTTACAAGATTAAAGTTTCCTTGCCCACCACAACCTTTCATTTCCTACCGTCAAAACTAGGTCTGACTCCCTATAAAGTGTACTTATGGAGTTTTCATTTTTTTTAATTCTGCTAAAGCACAAGGTATATATCTCACTTGTCCCCTAATTTCCTGAATATGATATATATTTCCTCATCCAAGTCACCTGGCAACACAGGCTTGCACGACAGCAGCTTGCTCTATCCTGTCAGAGGAATCGAGTTACCAGGAATGTTGATGCACTTCTAAAAGAGGAGTGGGTCAGAGGAGAAGAACAAATACATTTTGTAGGGTTTTCCCAGAGAACACAGGCTGCTCTGAGAAAAACACTGAAATATGCAGCTGATTCCGTTTGTGCAGCAAATGAAAGAAAGCAAGAGGAACGGAGGGGTTTTCATGCAGATTCCCATTCCCTGAACCCAATATCTATCACGGGGGTCAAGTGAAAATCTCCCCAAAAACAAGGGCATAGAGCCATCCCAAATGCTGAAGCACGGTACGTAACAGCACAGCCGTGCCACACCAGCCTGCTAACTTCCCAATTATGTCACTTCTCGGGCAAGGTCAGGAGATCAAATTCTGCTCCCGCTTGCCCTAGTAAGCAGATAAGGAGCGCGATAGCTCTGCAGAGCTCGCTAGGGCTAGCTCAGCTGCACGAGGGCTAACGCAGGGCCGCGAGCCCCTTTTGCAGGCAGCTTGGTGGGCTCTCTATGCCGTGAAGCACACGGAGCAACGCAACAAAAACACTGACAAAAGGAAAAATAACTGGGGGGAAAAAAAGGGGGGAAAAAATCACAGCTGATACCCTTTCTCCCATACACTAATACCTTGAGGAGTTCAAAGGTTTTCCATGCCTATGGCATTTGGCAATTATAATCGCCCAGTAAAATACCTCAGGTTAATGAGTAACCTCTAGAGGAAGTTACTTCACATAATGACAGCAATTTCTCTGAACTAAATGTTAATAACCAGGCCTGTAAGGCGGCAAGGAGGAAATGGTGGGCAATTGGCAAATGGGCCTCCGTTACCTAGTAACGAGGCCTTGAGGTATGAGGCGAAAGAACCCGCGCGGGCAAAACATTTCCAGGCTCGACAAACAGCCAGCCTTGGGTAAAACCAGCCGCTGGCCACACCGCGGACACTGGAGGCAGGTGGGGCACGTGGTTTCAGCAGGCTGAGGTGGCCTTGGTTAACGGCACAGCGCAGGAAACGCTGTCGTGTAATCAGCGATGAGCGCGGGGCGGCAGGGGACACGTCTCGGAGCGAGCCACCGAGCAGCAGCACTTAAAAGCAGAGCATTCCCACTGACTGCGGCTCGTGCATCCGTGTCCCGTCCCGTGCCTGTGAGAGCGAGCGGCTCCGCTGTCGCTGCTCGGGCGCAGTACGCGTGAGGGGCCCTCGGTGCTGCCGCGTCACCCGCCGTGCTGCTGAGCCAGGTGAAGCGGCCACTGCTCGGAGAAGCTGCCGCAGGAGGCGTTTCAACACCTTTATCCTAAGCGGTGCAATACGCACTCCGATCCTGCCCAGGGTTATTGCCGTTTGTGACAGGGAAGGACATCAGAAATGGCCACGCTCCATCGCCCGAAACGGAATTCCACATTTCTACCTTTACAGCAGGAAGGAACATACTAGTTGCCTCAAGCTGTCCTTAAACCCACCTCCTTCGTTCGCAGCGAGGGAGACCATCTGTCCTCCTTGCTCTTTCTCATGCACTTCTGTTGAGGACTACAGGAACAACATAGGGCAAAAATAAACAGCCAGTCTTGTCAATCACCTTCGTGCCTTTTTTTTGTGACAAGCTTTTTTTTTTTTTCCCTTCTGCAAATATAGACAGCCTTTCCTAGGAGTGAAAGCCCGGAGTTACTGGCCAGGCTTCTACACCTTTATGCAATTCTCTACTGCCAGCAATTAATTTCTAGGAAATGCTGTATGACTGTTAATATTGCCAGAGTCTCCACACAGGAGCCAAGATCAGATGTTTTGTTCTGTGAGGAAAAAATTCCAAGTGCAATTGCGTGTTGATCTACAACCCATCAGTGAGCAGGGTCAGTTTGTTTKTTTGCTTGTTTTAGTAAAACCTAATCAAAATTGGCTTCCCCAATTSTTTCTTGGGAAGGAAAATCCTTTTTCTGATCCTCTTTCTCAAAAATAAAGAAGGAAAATCAATTTTTAAATGTGATTCTAATATAAAGATGAATTTGATTTTTATTTTTTAAAGCTACAACAGGCAGCAAGTTCAGTTAAACTTAGTTTTAGCCTCCGAGCACAACCAGCATTTTCACTTCATGATCACAAGCACAGAAAGCAGAGCACTGCTCCAAACTCTTCTTTTTGCCTAAAAATACTCTGAAAAAGAAAAACTTGGAAAAGAGCCCACAGTGACCCAAACCCTTAACTCAGAAACTGGTCAAAGACAAGACCCTCCTTGCTTTTGGAGATAACAGCATGGGCTACAGCCTCCTCTGGCTCCCCTGGATTTTGCTTAGTAATCCTTGCAAAATAAGGGGTTTTTTAGCTTGAAGACAGATGATACCCTATAGTCTAAGCTAGCACCTCAAACAGCAGAACTCTGTGCAAACTAGTTACCCACCAGGCAGCCAAGGGCACGTTCACATGGGAAGGGGAGCCCAACCACATGGATTCTCGCTTCCAAACAGCTTTCCCTCGCGAATTCCACTGGGGTAGAGCAGGCAGGAATTTTTTATTCCAGCAGTCACAGATTTTTTGTTCTTCTTGTGATAACCAAAGGCTGCTTCTAACAAGCTTTCCTCTCTCTAGTTACAGCACGTGCCACCAGATGACTTTGTGCTGCATCTGACGAGAAAGGTGTTCGAGACAAGTGGGATGGACAGACTCTTCGTGCACACCTAGGCCTGGCTCCTGCCTTTGCTCCCACCACTTTTACATCAGCRGGCCTGTCCAACCAGCACTCTCAAGTGACTCATTTCACCCTCATGTTCAGGAGATCAGGAAGAAGCCTCATGATTTATACCCCATAGCTGCAACAGCAAGAGCATAAAGACAAGTCATCTAACAAAATGAAAGTTAAACAAATACAGGTGCCTTGTGGCTGCTACTTGCTGATCTGGCAGCAGTTGTTAGTCATTTCATCAGAAGGCCCATCTGCAAGGATCTGAGAGGCAAAAGCTTTGATTGCCTGCCCTTCATGTCGTCTGGCTCCTCTTCACTCATTCTCCAGAGCCAACGAAGACTCAGAGTAGTAACAGAAACCTATCCAAGCCATGCTGCTTCACAGATGTTTGAAAGATAAATGCATAAACTGTGAAGAAGCTCACACAATGCATGGCAAATGTTTTGATTAACTATTGTGGTGAACTCAGACTCCCAGCTCTCGTGGCCTGTACTTTGACTTTTGAGAAAGGAGGTTTCGGATGGGACTTCCTGCAAGTGTCCATCCTTTGGAGACAGCTTAGCACCGGGCTCATCCCACTGCTGCGCTGCAGTGGCACRAGGGCAAGGCTGCTGCAGGGCAAAGCAGGCACGACACTCCTCATGAGGGCAGCACAAGGGCCCCACAGAGCTTCATCTGCCACCGGACACCACTCAGGTCCAGTGGGGGGCATCTCCACAGTCATTCCATGCATTGGGAGGAAATCTGCTTCCTGCCCCTGCCTCCTTGGGCCGGGGTCACCCAGCTCCGGGCTTGGCTCTTTGGGGACGAGTTCCTCCAGCGTGGACCAAGGGGAACACACAAGGCTCACACAGGACTCTGYGGCTCAGCGTTTGGCAGAAACGCAAGTGACACAGAGACGAACGCTTCTCAGCAATCCAGGATGATCCTGCCACAAAGGCCACTGTGCCAAGAGAGGAAAACAGGCATCACATCCGTGAAATGCCTTTGAGAGTCCATCAGGAATGCCCTCCAAACTGCCCCGTGCACGGAGTGGCTTGTGCCAAAGAAAAGGTCACATCCATACATGTGCAGGCCCATCCATACAATTCAGGCACTTGTTGTTGAACCTTTGTCCCCTCCATTTCCTGCACCAAACAATATAGGATGGCCCCAGAGACACACTAAGAGGTGTTGGCACAAAACTGATGAAAACCAAAAGAAATTCAAATTCAAGGCTGAAATGCTTTCCTTACCTCATCCCATTGTACGTAGTTATTTCAGCACATAATTGCTAACATCCTTCAGTGATCTGAAATTCCTGCGGATACAATAAGAGCAGCCACGGATGGATGCTAGCCTTCACTTTGCGTTTACGTGCCTTTGTTACAGCCTTTTGGGTCAAAACGTGTAACGCTTTCCAAGTGTCAGTGACCTAAAAGCGTTCCTGAAAGCCCCGAGCATGTTTGTGGGTGCCCCTCACAAAGCCACGTCGAAAGCCCTACGCTGCCACACAACAGCTCGTGTCCCCAGGCCTGGCTCGGTCTTCACATCACTTCAGTCATAAAATCATTCCCCTCTTCCTGCCGAGCTCCATGCTGGCCACGATTAACTGTGAGGAGCAGAACATCCCGCTTGTAAAGCCTCTGTGCAGCCCCACAAGGGGTTGGGTGTCAGTGCTCACAGGCAAACAGCCCCGGAGCAAAAAGGTGCTGTTATTCTGAGCGCTGGGCAGCTCTGGGGGCGACTCGTGCACCCYCAAGGTGCACGCCAGACACTGACATCTGTGCATCGCACTACTGCATAAAGAATACCATTGCCTAAGAAAAGACACACTGGGAAACAGGTAGGAAATAAAAATGTAGCTATATTCCCATATACGACTACATCCCCTCAACAACTGGGCTTACAAAGTAATAATGGGTATTTCTCATATTTAAAGAYGACGACCAACATGTTATTTTTCTATTGTTTTCTATTCCAGCACTCCCTTCATAAAACTCTAAAGTAAAGCAAATAACTGAACTAGCATAGGGGAGGGGAAAAACAGGAAAAGAAAATACTAGGAGGGATTTTGCAGTTATTTCCAATTAAGATACACTGTCCGTGTTTGAAAATATTCAACCCCAATAGATAATAGTAAAGCATTATCTTTAAGGTGAGGAAGAAATATTTTTGTAAGGTTTTAATGTGGTTTTGCAAAAACAGCTTAAAAGACACATTGGTGAAAACATAACAAAATTGACAGTTTGGAGTTTATGAGACCAACAGGATATAGTAAAAAAAAAAAAAAAGGAAAAAAAAACTATATGGATATAGCAGAAACTTAACATAATTAAAAAGCATGCCTTATTGCCAATTTTCCTTGTTAGGCTAGAAGTCCTTAGYGGAAAAACATATCCAAATCTGCAGTGGATCTGCTCTCCCAGATAAAAGCCTAAACTCAAACAAATACCTGTCTTCCAAGGAAACTGTGAAATCCTGATTTTAAATAGCTGCTCATGCCATTCCTCCCCACAAATCCATCCTTAGCCATTGCAGAACACAATAGTCAGATATTTTAAAATATTCCTCTAAACCTAGGTTTATCCAACCTGTGAATCTGCCAACAGGGAACAAAAATATTGGCAAACAGCACGTTGTACACRACACTTTTGTAATTCATTTCCATGATTTTTTATGCTGAGTTTTTAGTATTCAAACACTTTTTGGGTTGAAATACGATTGAACACAGTACAGGATTCCTCAGCTGAACACAAGTCGTCGTAAGTCCTGCTTTCTTTTCATGTATCAATGCTTTTTAAGGAGTAGGAGAGGAGGGACACAGCTCAGATCCAGGCTTCCCCAGGGCTATGTGCACTCAGCAACAGCTGGGAAAATGGGTCACTGGCTGACAGTTGACTGACCCCATTCCAGGCTGAATTGGAGGATGTGTCCCAGCATTTGGGGAACCGGAGGGTTTATTTGCTGCAGGGGAGGTGAGGATTATCAGCACGGCTCCAAGCACATCTCCAGGGAGTGGAAATGACCCAAATGTTCAGCTAAGCGAATCTGTCAGCACAGAAAAGGCTCTGGCAGTCCCAGCCAGCCTCTCACTGCTCCTTCCTGTGACAAGGACATCCCAAGGCACAGAAATGTTTTAACTTTCCACAATGTGACGCTAAACAAACACGCAGTGCCACCTCGCCAGCTGGAAGCGGGATGCCATCCTTCCCGCAGAGCCAGCTCAGTGAGGAAAGCCCTTCCAATCCCTCAAAACATTCCTGAGGGACATCATGGAAAGATACTCGGGAAATTAGGCTGGAAATGGCCATTTCTGTCACATCCCTTTCCACACAGCCAGAGTTGGCCCAGGGCAGTGCCATGGAGTCAAGGTGCAGGGCTCCTTCACATGCAAATGGTGCCGCTGCCACCAGTGGCCCTAAGAGGCCACCCAACGGCCCTAGAAGGGCCACCAGGCACTGCCACCCGCTCTGTCCTTCCTCCTCAACTACCCTGAGATACAGCTGGATGGCAAGTGCTTTTTTCCAGGCACACACGCCTCTCCTAGTCAAGATTTGGAAGGAATTGCCTCCCCCAGGTGACTGTGGCCGCCCACAAGTGCCAGGAGCCACAGGCCGTGACCATGGGGCCGACAGTGCAGGTCGCTTCTCCCCTCACCCTGAGGGACAGCAGGCAGGGTAGGGGCTCAGCAGGGAGGTTATGCACTCCACCCTCAGGATTCATGATTTCCAAAGCAAGGTTCACGTGCAGGAATGGAAAAGGGGCTTCTATTCCATCTTTGCATGGACTTAGTTCTCAGAGARCCCAAACCAGAGCACCACAGACAGTAACTACTGACATGCCACGTAGAAAAGGCAGTTGTGTGCTGCTCATGACAGCAATTTTGCAAAGAAAAAGAACTATCAAGTCACTAACAGCACCATGAAAAGCAAAATTTTGCATTATAAGTGSATTGTAGTTTTCTGACATGTCATATGAATGCAGACATGCTTCCTCCTTTCCTTTCTAGGAAAGCCATTACAAATCTCATCTGCCAAGCTTCATACCTCTTTTCCCAAGTCCCACGTATAAGGAATTAAGGCTCGGGAGACTTGCCTTGT
>NW_020456099.1:2739833-2755407 GCF_003342845.1 Nothoprocta perdicaria
AAAAAAAAAAAAAAAAAAAAAAAAAAGAATAAAAATTACTATTTAGGTGCAAAATTTACACATCTTTGTTCAGTTTCAATGTGCCCATATTAAAACAAAACTGTCAATAAGTCAGAGCAATGCCGAAGATGTATGTTACAACTCATATCTGAAGGGGAAGAGATTGATAAAATACAAATTGTTGCGTCTTCCTTGGAAACCAGATTACAAGTGCTCAAATGAGAACCAAAATCACCTGCCAGATGACTCAATTTTGCATGACCTCAATATCCCCCCCGCCCCCAAAATAGTCAAACACACACCCCACACCAACAAGAACAATTAATATCTTAAGAAGCAAAGACAAAACCCTTCTCCAAAGCAGCTGACAGATGCTTTGCCACTAATTTGGTGATTTTAGGACTTCAGCAATCTAAAACATTAGGATAAATGGGAAAGTTTTTCCCCACTGATTTCAGTGAACTTCTGCTGACGTCAGGGCAGAGTTTCACACACCTAATTTTATGCCCGTAGTGACTATTTATAGCACTGGATCTTTTCTTCATAAAAAGCAGTTTTAACATGAAAGCAGATAACCCTTTAAAAAAACCTCAAACAGATATCATTTAAGGACATGCAATCCATGTTACCTGTTGGATACAGGGCTGAGAGCCACCACATCTCTAGCATGCTACAATCCATTCTTGGAGGGATTTGTTTCTGCCCCCAGTCATGTACAGTATCATTTCAATCCCAAGCCAGGAAAGGAATGATCAGTATGCCAGGCAAGGTTTTTGTGGGAGATGCCAAGGGATTTTCATTACCACTATCATTACTCCCTCTCCCTTTCTTCCTTCTCCCTCTTTCCCCTGGGATAAGGTTTCACATGACAATTTTTCAGGTCACCCTGAAGATGTTCAGTTGCTGCAGTGCATCTTCCTCCTTGAGGGTTTGGTTCAAGTCTTGGCTAGGAAAGTGATAGATGGCCAGAAAGAGACCCTCACCCTCTAACCTGATTAGAGGCCTTCGCTGTTCAGCAGGGTTTCAAGAGGACAGGAGCCCGAGGCAGCTGSATGGGAATACGAACCATACCATGCTCCAACAGCTTTCTCATATTCATTTTGGAWCCAAGGCCCATCTGTTTATCATCAGCTGCAATACGGTCTGAGACAAAGTGCATTGTTAATAGGGTGTGTTTGAGAGAAAAGTCACAAGGCAGTGCCCTAAACTAAGTGCTTTCTGAAAGTAATGGCTGCAGACCATATACCACACAGTAGCACTGCTCTAATGGATATTTCACTTCAAACATAGCCATTAATTGTGGGGTTTTTTCCTGCTGGTGAGATTCAAAAACAACAAAAAAAAAAAGGTGTCAAGACACCTTCTGTAGCTAAGAGATGCACTAGATTCTTCAACACTGTTTGTAAAATACAGCACACAAAGATGCCTACAAAATAATGGCCTTAAGAACAGAGAAAGCAGAAAATGCATTACAAGGATTTAATTCAATTAAAGATGCAATCTTTCTTCTAGGGAATTGTGGAGGTTCTGGCTCCACACAAGGACTGAACACTTGATCATTTTATCGGGACAACTAAAGTATGCACAAGTGAATGCTTATATAAATATAACAGATGTGTACATGTGTGCCCTGAAATAAACATGTAAAGGCACTCAAAAGCATACACAGGCACATGCACGTTCAGGGATTTGAAAGCCTTGAATTCCTTTTCTGATGCTTCCAGGGAACATGACATTAGCCATACTGCATCAGAATAAGTGCTCATTTTTGTCCACAAGTTTGTCTCCAACAGAGGACAGTTTTAGAGTATGGAAAAGATTTTTCAAGTTAAAAAGTATTTTGCCATTCCTTGCACTAATGAACCATGTAATTAGCACCATGTATTAATTCCAGAGCATTACTTGACTGGGGGATGAAGGGTCTTCTCCAAGTTGAGTTCCTTCCTCTCTAAAATATTGTCGATATATGACTATCACAGCRTATGACTATTGCATATTATTTCCATAACATGGGTAACTAGTGATCATGATTCCAGACCAGTCCTGTTCAGCACTGTATGAAAAGGGAAACCCAGAAGATCTCGTGCATTTTGGAGACATTGGGGTAGTGCAGTTGGACTGATGCAACCGGCAGATGCTCCACTGGGAAGAGATTGGATACTAGGTTGGCTGAGAGCTACAGGTTCTCTGCTGCCGCAAAATGAGGATACCTTAAAAAGGAGCAACATGAAGCAGTCAAAGTGCCACTTAGAGGAAAGCAGCATTAGCAAGAACGTAGAGGACATTAGAGTTGTTGCTTCCACCACCCACAAGCTCATTGCTGTTGAATTTCTGTCAGCTCAGTGCAGTGCTACTAGGGATAGACAACAAGAGCAGGCCACCTGAGCAGCAGATGCCTGSTAGCAGGGGTGGGCTATAAAGCCTACAAAGCACAGTCTAACCAGCAGGATGGTTTAAGTCAGCTCTTCCTGAAGCGTCTGTGCCTCAGAAATTGAGACATCTTGCAAGCAACACACCCATTAGTTTAAATCAAAGGTTAAGGAGCTGATTTTTTTTTTCCTGTTGCTGTTGTTTCAGCTTTCAGAAATTTAACTACATTCTACAGTATCAAAGCACTCATTCATCATCTTGATTTCTAACCCCTCCCATTGTAAATGCTGGTCTTGCTACCTTTTACTACCAACGCACAATTGCTGTGCTCAGCAGACTCACAGAAGATTGTCTGGAGCCAGAGAGGCACAGCAGTAACTTCAGCAAGGTACTTTCATCTGCTACCATAGATTTTAGCCCATGCTTATTTTATGAAAGGCTGCATCCGTATAAGATGTTGCTAGTAAAAACGAGCAGCTTCCTTTACTATAGGTGCATGCACATGCAGGATGAATTTGTTTGCTAATGAAAGTTGGAGTTACAACTTTGGAGTCAGAAGAAATAAAAGTTCAAAGCTGGATCTTTTCCAACAGGACCTAATCCCGGAAGAATTACACTTAATCTTGTGATGTAGCACAAAGTTATGTAACAATTGCCTTTCCCTTTTAGTGTTGTCTAAAGATGACTTCAGCTTGCTCTATGGACCTCTCCGGATGAGAGGTAATCTCACATCAAGCTACTACCTATTAAGGGAACCAACGACCTCAACATAAGTCATTTTATTTTGCAGATTCATGGAGTTCAAAGCAAAACATGACCATTACATCCCCTGAAATCTCATGGTCCATACAAGAGGCCATTCAGTCTGAAGCAGTTGAGACTAAAGCATCCTAGTAGCTTGCATCTGATCTAGACATATCTTTCCAAATGCATGCAGTCCTAATCTGAGCTGGGAAATATCAAGAGCTGGGAAGATTACCACCTTGCTCAGTTTATTACAGTAGTTATTAAACTTSTCTCCTAAAGATACATGCCTAGCCTTTCCGAGCTTTTTGGTTACAAACTCTGTCTYGTGTCTTCCCCTGCTAAATTTGAGCCTTTTGGTACCTATTTCCTTCCCTTAAAAGAGCTTAAGCATTCTAACCAAGTCACTCTGCATTTGCATTAATAAGCTAGATTGAAATCTTAACCTGTCTCTCTATCTCAAAGGTTCATAATACATTTATATATATGCAGATACCAGTATAAAAGACTCAAGCATTCAAGTTAGCTTTCAAGCTTTGTTATACTTTTTTCACTGCTTGTTTAAGAGGATGTTAGCGTGCTGTGCTCCAGTGCCAGCCTCACCAATGCTGTTCACCCCACCCCAATGCTGTGCTGTTTGCGCTTCAAAGACTACCTTAACACTTTGCCCCTTCTGAGCACMGATCTTTTTCCCTAGACACTCTATGAGCTAGAGCTCCCACTCAGAATTCTAAGTCTATACTTTTTCTATGCACATAAGTTCGCATTCAATGACTGCTTTTATTTGAATGGGACACGGTCCCTAAGCCACGCACGTTACTCCGCAGGACAGAGCCTCCCCTTTGCTCCTACCTTTCTCTCAGTTTTACATCCTCCTTCCTGGCGCTAAACAGGGCCAAGGCTCACTCCATGTAGGTTATGTCAAAGCAGAAAAATGGGCACATACAGACCTGCAGCACAACATAACCTCTGTGTGCACATGGGAGGCAAGAGGGTCTGTGATACATTGTGAGAAATCACCTGAACTGACTCGCTATAATCAGTCAGAGAGGCAGGAGACCTCAAATATAGAGAGAGACCATGCCTAGAGAACGAGTTTAGCATTTTTTCCAGGCATTTGTCCCTACTTCTTAGTCCCCAGTGCTCATTAAAAATGGAAAGAGGGAAAACACACCTCACTCCAGCCAGCTTGCATAGATGTGAACCTGGACCAAGCTCCATCAATCCCTTAAGTTTTGTATTCCTCTTCTTCTAACAGCCAAGGAATCCTCCTCACACATCTTGTAAGAGGATAATACTGCACAGCTGTGGCGTGCAAGAAAGGCCCTTTGAGACTGTTTTTTTTTTTTAGGGGGAACTAAGAGCTTTGCCACAGATTCAGAGAAAATACATCAAAATAGGAAGAGCAGCGTTCTGCTTCAGTGAGGCTGCACACAAGGAGCACTAACACTGGGCCGGATCTCCTAACAGGCCTTATTCATGAGAACAGGCTCATTAGCTTAGTCAGGATGTGTCATAGGATGAAACRGGAGGGAAAGAAGCAAGGGCACTGTCATTAAGTGTTGATATCCTTCTCTGCCAAGGCAGGCAGAGGGAGAAAGGAAAGGGAGAAGAATTAAGCCATTTTTAACAAGATCTTACTGATGCATTTGGGCAATTTTTTTTTTTTTTTGCCTCACTTCCTTGGGCTGCATATTCCGGCCCCAAATCCAAAACAGTTATATCTACCCAGAAACAAAACCCAGCTGCAGACCAAAAAAATAAAAAGAACTCCTGCTCGGTTTGTGGACAGCATTTAATTGGGACTTATTTTTAAACAGACCACCCTTTTCACCCCCATTGCAACAATCTTGACACTTTTCCCTTCAGCTTCCACTTGAATTGTCACTGAAACCACCATTAAATGGGCATGTACTTCAGATTAAAGGAAATAAGCTCTGATTTACTTTGTATTGCAGATGACTTTTGGAGGAAAAGCACATTCTGACAGCTGTTTCCATTTCATTGTGCTTTTTGTTTTTGAAAAAGAGAAGAACATTTGTTTTCAATTTGTCTATAAATAATAGAGGAAAACACAGCTGAGGGGCCCAGTGTGATTTTTATAGAAAGTTCATTTTTGGAAATCTGATAAGCTTATAACCACATATGTTTAAAATCACAGCAATATAAAATACAGAAACTTTAAAAAAACTACTTGTCAAGCCATCTAGTATTTATTTTATCTAGCACTTAGCACCATTTGTCAAGTATTGTGTCAGGTACCGCTTCGGACCTAAATTCTGGAAGCACGAGGGTGCTCTTTAACCCACATAAAAAATATTTTGCAGACCTTCAAGAAGGTACCGACCCAAAAAATACTAACCCGGAAGACACTAAATACACGAGTGACCCCTGTGCAGTCCAAAGCCCTGCTTGCCTGGATGGAGTTGGAGCATGGTGTTATGCCAGGACAGGCTCTTACTGCCTCTTTCTCCTTTGGGAAGCAAATGGAGACAGAACCTGCACTACTAACCAGGTATTTGCCACCAGCTGTCTGCTGCGGCTTCAAGGAACATTTCAGTCTCTCCACCTGGAAAATGGAATTAACAGATTAGGCTTTAACCCTTTTGAGGTCAAAACTGTTGGGTTTTTCCCCCCCTAGATGAGGGGAGTCTCACCACAGTCTCACTTGCTGGGGGAGAACTAGCTCATATTTATCAAACAGAAGTCGTGAAGGCAKAGTCTACTCAACGCAACCTCTTGCTGTAGAGCTCACAGATTACCAGAGCCAGATGCAACATCTGTTGCTTGGTGCCTCAACAGGTTTTGGGAGCGAGCACAGAGGCAAGTCTGTTTTCAGCTGTTTGAGAAAGCCTTAAACTGGAGTTCTGATAGAGCACAAGAGCAAACTAGATAGCCCCCTTATTTCCTCAGATAGCAGCTATCAGAAAACTCATGAGGGGGGTTACACCATGGGTGGACCAAGAGAGAATCCCCCAGCCTGGAGAATTGCACCTGGCCTTTTCAGAGGCCTTCTGCTTTACACCGGAGTACAGCAGTGCAGTCTAAGGCAAAGGCAGCAAGGAGGCAGGAAGGGCAGAAACGTGGCTCAAGTATAACGCTATGCCTCTGAATATTAAGTTCCTTCTCCTTAGTCCTCATGCTGTAAAGATTGTTTATGGTCCTGGTTTATCCTCCATTTKCCGTAAAAACAATCACTGTGTGTCATGCCCCCGCCACTTAATTGGCGTATTGCTAAGCTTTTATTGGTAATGTAACATTAAAGAGTATTTCTGATCTAATTTAAAATATTAGCCCAAGTAGTTCATGCCATTGGAAATGGTAATCTGCGGGGGAAGAAAAAAAAAAAAAATCTGTTTTCAGCTTGCATCATAGTCTGGGAAAGCTACAGGAAGCCATTAATAAACAGAAAGGTTTTATTACACAGGCTCTGCTTGCTACCTCAGAGGACTGATTGTTTTTTTTTTTTCTCCTCCTATTCCAGAGTTAAAAATTCAGTCCCGTCGTGTCAGCACAGGGCTTGGAAGAGGCACAACGTGCAGCATGGAGAGGTACCTAAGTCCTCACAGGAGAGGCTGCACTTCCTGCGTCAGGAAGGCTGCTCGGTCAGAGGCAAGCTGGAGCTGCGGGAAAGGGCCTGCAGCAGGTTTAAGGCCACAAGTGAGCACTCCGCATCAACCCGTCGGAGAAGGTTAGCTGGAACCACCACCGGAAAAACTCCCAGCAGCTCCTGAGAATCACTGGATTCTCAAAAGCAAGCCAAGGGAAAAGATGACTGCTGTAATCAGCATCCACTCAAGAGCAAAGTGGCTGGGTACAGARGAGCCCAGAGGTGGTTACAGGGAGTCTGAGTAACCGGGACAGGAGGTGCTGCCACTATTGGGTATACAGGGTAAGCTCCTCTTACACACTTTCCAGAATCATTTCCTTTTTTTTTTTTTAGTCTTTGTATCAGAAATGATAGGAAATGCTGGAAAGTTAGCAGTGATAAACAAAGCTGGGGGATTTAAAAAAAGCCTTACCAGTATTTCCCAAAGCTTTACTGCAGCTGTGGCCCCCCAGCACGCGCCACCAAGGGGACCCTTCTCACCCTATGGCCTGTGTAGCTGACAATACAGGCTGCAAGTTATAACACATCCAGCCTTAAGGGAAAACACAAGGAGGAAAGGGAATTGCAGCCTTCCCAGCCTTTCCTACAGGTGCACTGCTGGCAGCAGGCTTCAGGGCTCCCCAGGGAGCCACGCAGGGCTCCTGACCGTAAAACTCGTGTTAGGAGACAATAACCAGTCATTTCTAGACTATGCTCTGTTTTCAAGAAAAGGAACACAGCCCAGGCTGCCGGACAAAAGATGGCTTTTTCCTCCCCTCAGGGAATATCCAGCATTGTGCTTATGGGCTTGATCACGCTCACTTGCACATCAGGCAAAAATAGCTTTGCTGAAACCAAAGGCACTATTTTAGGAAAAAGGCATCAGGGCAGGTGGGTGCCTAGAAAGCCCTCAGCATTAACCTCAGTGGTTTAGACGCAGTGAATTAAAAGCCAGCCCCCAGAATCCCCATGTTTAATATTGATTCATATTACCCACACACACACACCCTGGTAGGACATGACAGACTTGTTCCCTTCATCTTTTACCACTCCTTAAGGAAAATACGTAGCCAGCATCCCACCTGTCATATACTGAGTCACCTTCCAGTTAAACATATTTCTTATTATGTAGCCTTTTTTAAAGAAAAAGACAGATAAACATGTTTCCTTTGTCAGCACAGCTCACTTCCTCAGGAAAAGCTGAAGGTTATGCTCAAAACAGGACGCTAACGATCCTCCAAAACACTTGGAGATGAGTGCTTATCCCATATCCCTGGGAACAGCAAAAGGCATTGGGACCCAATTCAATCAGACTCAGTGGGGAGAGGGTCCTCTCATACAGAGGAGGAAAGGATACTTCAAGCTGACTTAGTGGCTGATTTTTGTCRCGCAGAACTAACAACCTGCCACCATGTAGGGGTTTAAGCCTGCTGGCTCTGTGCGCTACAGCGCGATTTAACCCATGGATTAAAAGCTGGAGGAGGGCAGCAGCACCAGGCGGCTCCGTGCCATGCAGAGAGGCTGGATCCCTTGGGCGCCAGCACCGTTCCCGATGCCCTGCAGCATCACCACCCCGTCCTGGCTCATGGATCAGGCTCTGGCAGCAGAATTAGGGACAAACACGGCAGTTCCACTCTTTGTGCTGCCATCAAATTTTATAACAAGACCAAGGAGGCCCTGGAAGAAGCCTTACTACCTCTAATGTCAGGACCTGATTACAAAGGCACCAGTGGCTCTTGCTCTTGCCAACACAGCTCCAGTCTGATAGAAAATCACTTGACTGAGGGCTGGTTCAGAAAGGAGCCATAAACTGATAATATCCACATTACTACAGGAAACAAGAACTTAATCTCTGATGGCTATTTCCCATTGTAAATATTTAAATAAACCAACATCTAAAAAATAATCAGAGATAAGCAAGGTTATAAAACTTATTCTCATAAATTACAGGAAATTTTATTTCTAAATCCCCTCATCATACGATGGGATTAGAAGTCACTAGGGCAGGTAGAACAACACTATAATCTAAGACCAGTTCTCCTGTTAATACCCAAGCATTTCCTGCAGTGGGAGGCGATCAACACAATCACTCCACAATAAAACAGATAGAGTTTATTTCAGCATCGCCTTTGAGGAGCAGAGCACATTTGGTTATTCTGCCTGTGTGCACCTGTTTAGGGCATCCAGATTGATTTGCCACAATAGAAAAACCTTAAGTCATTTGTTATAAAGGGCATTTCTTATCCAAGAGAGTAGGTGCTATGAGCCAGCACACTCCTTGACTCCTGCTTTTTTATTTCAAGATGAGAAGCATCTGTTTTCTGTCCTTGGTCCCCAGTTCCTGACAGCTACAGCTCTGGCTTGAAAGCAAGCACTCATCTGTGGGCTCTGCTTTGCTCCAGCCCTCCGAAGCCAACCTGACACCTACAACAAAAGCGTTTTTGTGCAAAACTCAGGGGTGCACATCATGTTGCACCGAGGCCCGGGCAGGGCATCAGAGTGGATCCGGGGGCTGCCGGCTCCGGGCGGCCGAGCTCCGGGAGGAAGAGGAGGAGCAGGGGCTGCGGCAGGTGCAGCGGCTCCATTCACAAACACGCTGCCCCTCCGTAGGAGCGTGGCAGGAATTTCAAATGGGATTAGCCACCCGGACAAGGGAAAGGTCACACTTGACATTTCCACTGGAAATTCTAATGCAAATAGACCTCTGATACTCATGACATTTTTTTTTTTTCACACACATCTAATAGGCATACATATGTAAAAGGAAAATGATAAAACGTGATGACTAATTTATGTAAATCTCATAAGGGCAATAGCAGTAAGAGCTGACTGCATAGAAACAGTCAGGCAAAGGGGCACTGTATTGTGCTCCTTCTTTATTTGCTGCCGTTTATACTGGTTTATTTTGATAGGGTTGTTATTTGTTTAGCCTTCAAAAAGCACTCAGGGCTGCACAAGGCGCAGACCRTAGAGCCCTTGCTTGCGGGAAGGAGCAGAGAGCTGGGACAGATTTCTTGCCTTTATTTTGAACGTTTGGGGGTTTTGCAATGAGAGATGGGCTGGTGCTATACCCTGCAATGGGAAACTTGTTGTGACWTCTCTGAAGCCAGTAATTTTTAGCATATCTTACACTTGATTTTTTTTTTTTCTTATTCACTGAGAAATCCTCCCTGAACACCCAAAGGAAGCACRAGCTCTTGGAAACAGGTATCAGTGCAGTTGAAGTATAATATTCATAACCCAAAGGTTAAATGTAAAAGTTCTGTTAAAGCAAAGCTTTCCTCCCCTCAAGGAGCTTTGAGAGCACYGAGTGATGTCTAGCTGCTCCCAGACACGGCAACATCAGCTGGCACTTGCAGCTATTTCTGCCATATATCTTGATAAGCAAGTTTCCTGCAGCTGCTGTCATATTCTGTCCTATTGTGGTGACTACAAGAGACAAGTGCCTTGGTTAATCCGCCTAAACAAGAAAGTCAAAGGTATGAGGCTAAACAGCAGAGACAGGGGCGATACTTTGCTTATTTTATTTTTGCTGTTGAGCAAACTAAGCCATATAGCAAACAATTAAGAGTACGCTTTGGTATTTGCAATGCATCCATACGTAGACATGAAGAAGCTGAAGCTAAACAAACTACAGAATCTGTAGTCATCTCATTTTAAGTTTTACTTATATTACAGCTAAGGGCTGATTTTACCTCAAGTTCACAACATCATCCATTGTATTTCGATAGAAAATTGTCTAAAGAACAACACTTTAATAATTATTTTCTTGAACAGAAAAAAATATTTTAAGAGCCCCAGCACCTGTAAAACTCCTTAAAGCTTGCTTGCTTTAAGGCAGCTTATGTGCCTACAGTGACTTTATTTTGTTTATTACGAGTTCTAAAATGACAAGTTCATCCGAGACCGGAAAACAGCGCTGCTTAGGCAATGATAAAAGGCCACAATCCTGAAAGCACTTCTGCATATGCTTCACATTGTGCATGTAAATAGTCCCATTGACTAAATCCCAGTTCTTTGAAAGGGAAGAAACTAGACTGAAAGAGAATCATTGTCTTCCCAGGCAAACAGAGCTGCAGAAGAAAGGAACAAGTTAGAAATATAGAGAATTAACTCATTTCCTGTCTCCCACCATATGCATGTATGTCCTGAAGTCTGTAAAATGATTTCAAGTATCATCTTATTTAAAGCTTCTTTATTCTATGCAGCCAAGGTTTGGAAGGTCTTAATATTTTGCTCATTCTTCCAGGCAATTTATTTAGATTCTAACATAGCAAAAACAGATTTCTGAAGACAAAACCATCTCAAGCCAGCAAAGAACACTGTCTCATATTCAGCCTCCCTGGAGCATTGTAAGAAAAATGAACCAAACCAACCCGCCATCAAGGAAAATATTTGAAGTCTGCACAGCTGGAATAAAATAATTAATCCCACGCTTCCCTTGAGCTTCCCAGTCAGACCCACAGCCTTTTCCTCGGTGCTAAATGACCGCAGGGAGCAGCGCTGCAGCTTGGGCTGCACRGGGCTGGACTGACCCAGGCAGTGTGGCAGCACCCAGCCTTGCAAGCATCAGGGCTGGGACAATTAATRAAATTAATGAAAAGGGATTTACATGTCGGAGGGAGAAGCAGGGGATAAGCAGCAGAGCCAAGTRTCAAAGAAGGAATTAACAGCCCCACTTAAATCATTTCCACCCTAACACAAGCAGGTTCCAGACAAGGAGGAGGAACAGTCCACAGCCAAGGCCAGCAGTGCATCCCCCAAAACTGATGGGAACTATCAGGTCTTGGACTAAGAAGGACATGGCTTGAGGCTCTCCAGAGAAATGGTACAGACAGGTAGCACTCAGCAGCAGAGCTTCATCAGGAGCCGTGGCCCAGCAAAGCTCACACTAAGGCTGCTGTGCTGAAGACACAGAGGAAGCACATGTTGAGTGTGACCCAGAACCAAGAGCAGGTGACTCCATGCACCACCAGGAAGCAGCAAGACGGGAACAGTGACTGTGCRAGCAAGCACCAGCTCCTGGAAAGAGGCATGTCACCCTAGGAAGGAGCTAAGCTTTGATGCACAGCGTGAGTGACCTGGGCTGGACGATGACTTTCTCCTTGAGCACTTTATCACAGCGGCTACAGGGAGGCACAACACAAGGCAGCCCACGGCAGAGCCCACGCTGCTGCCCCACAGCTGCACCRCAGCCAGGAGGGCTGGCACTTACCCCAGACCCTCTTTGCAAGGGCACACCGTGAAAGGAGGCTGCAGCCAAGCCCAGGGGCCCACAAGATGAATTCAGTGGGTACAGACTTGCCGCTATCTGTGGAAAAAATCTGAAAATGTGAACAGATAGCTAACAACAACAACATTAAACACAGTCACAGGCACCTCATTGGCTGCTAACTGTGGCAGAGGYATTAGTAAGTGGAAATAGCCCTTCATTACACACTCGTGGGTTCCTATATAGGACGATGAGAACCAGATATACTATACTGAAGTATATTTTTTCCATTTGATAAGTCATGATTTAAGTTTGAAAGAAGTTGATAATACTCTGAAGTTCCTGCTACTGTCTTCTTATTAACTATCACACTACTATCAGTGAACTCACACAAAAAAGATATCAAGTGGAAACAGTTAAGTATGCTAGCATGAATTTTCCTATAACTGTTCTTCATCAGATTCTTATCACAAAAGTATGCAGGACTTGCAGAAATTAAGTATTACAGAAAGGCAATTTAGATCGAAACTGTTTCCTTCCAGACTAAAATATTAAGATTAAAATTCCTTCTAAGAGCAATAACTTATGCATGACAAAGAAAAAGCTAAAGGAGCAGTCATTACTCCAGCTATAACCCAAAGACATGGGGGCAGGCAGCAGCACGTGAAGTTCTAGCACCTGTGTTAATTGAACCATTTCCTTTAGCCTCAAAAGCTACAGCTAATACATCTGCCTCTCACCTATACTCAAGTTATCACCTAGCAAATCAAAGCAGCACAACAGAACATATMYAAGTATTTTGTATATGTTTTGGTATTTGTTACAGTTCAAAGATAGCTTTTTAATGAACAGAAAAAATCTGTGATGGAAATGCATAAAAGAAGAATGAAAAGCAAAATTCACTGCTGGGAGAAGTCCTATGACTTCCAACAAGGGTGAAACCAACAGACTTTAGTTCTGAGTTAAACCTGCTATTTAAATTTTGTTCCTGGCTTTTCAGAGCTTGAGAAATGTAACAAMCAACTTGTTTATTCCAGCATCACATGCCAAGCACCAGCTACTCCACCATTGAGACTTCACTGCTGAAAAAGGCTCACATTGAAAACCCAAGTCACTAATATGGTCCCAACACACAAAGGAAGCCCAGATCTCACGGAGATTCAGAAGATGCAGCCTTGAGCCCCCCTCCCACCCCTGCTAATCTGACCCCACATTTTGCAGTAAATTTGTCATCTTCAGACCTGCTTCATTTTAACAGCAGTGTTTTATTAATTCTAAGTGATTATACTTATGAATAGGTGACTTTATCTAAGCAGAAGATTTCAGAACCTAAGGCTACAATTACCCCCACAAAAAAAAAAAATCACGTTTTTATGGGTATATTTGAAAGACTATGACAAGGCATAGGTGGCTTTTTTACATGGAGATGTAGGACTGAATACCTTCATATTTATACTAGCTTGCATTACTTAAGTAGCTACTCATAAAGTACTACAGAATGAGGGTGCACAAAGAAAAACACCCCAAAGATCAGAAACAGCAACACTGACATGGCACTAGGTTTATTGAACCAAGCCATATGCACCACACAGCACATAGTAAATCTTGCATTATATGATCAGGCAGACATTGTTGCTTCATTATCTCAGCCTCATATTATATACACTTAATGGGAAGTTCCTTGACTTGCTTCATATTCCATCAGAGGTTTTAAGGCATACTATACAACACTAGTCCTGTTCTGAAGGCAGAAGAGCTATTGGCTTGCCAAATTTCCCTGCGATGCTGTTCATCTCAGTATTCACTTGCTTCACTTCYACTCACTTGTCTTAGCAACCCACAACAGCAACATTAATATGCTTGTTTTGGGGGTAAAGTGTACGGTTAACGGGCATTTTGAGTAGCAAAATTCTGGTAGAAGCAGGTTGCAAGTGTATTTGCCCAAGAGCTAGCTCGAACTGTTACCGGCTCAAGAACTAGTATATGTATAAAAGATAATTCAGTGTATAAAGAGCACACACYGGTAAACAAGGAGGTCACTGAAATCAGCAAGTGTTCCGCTGGAAAAAACTCCTACAAAACTGTATACCGAGTGACAACCCAATAGGAAAAATTCCATCGGCATTCCTTAAAAAGCACAAAAAGGTGATCTTCCCTTTAACTTCTACAGGACTGGAAGCCAGATGTACGCTTTTTTATTATTATTATTCTTTTTTTTTTCATACTGTGCTAAACTGCTTGGGACTAAGCCTTCCTGAACACATGTTGAAACTGTAACTCACAAAAAGGCTCAGTTATAGCTTTGGGATCACGGAGTGACCTGCAGAATGACAGCCTTTCTCCTGCTATCTCTAGGTCAGCTCAGAGAGCACTGCGGGGTGGCAGGAAGGAAGGAAGATGGGGTTTGTTTGTGGGGGTGGGTTTTTAAGCTTAAACCCGATGCCAGTTTATCTATTTCTTCATGAGAGAAGGCCTTTTAGCCCTTCAAATAGACGCCACCCATTTCATGTTTAAYAGAAAAATAACATTAGAGCACGTGATCCATGTGTCAAGGGCAATATGTAACCAACTCTAGAGGCCCTTTAACAATTTGTGCAGAAAGCCTCATTTTCCTCTTACTGCATTCTACAGAATTTCCTCCCGCATAGACCCTTTCCAATGTATAGGTAAGCAGAAAGCCTCTACCTGCTGCATCCAAACTTAGTTTTGGGGGATGGAGAGGCACCGTCCCCAGGGAACAGGCACCTCACCACACGGGTGGTTTGGAGGCCGAAGGGCAGCCGGCAGGYTCGGGAGCCTCGGTGCCTTGGAAGGCAGTGGATCACCTGCCTGCACACCCACACGTGGAGACCCCGGAGAAGCAGGAAGCCTCGGCCCACCTCCACGGACGAGCAGCCGACGCCTCGGAGAGGCACTCCCCACCACACACGGGGTGGACACGTATTGAAAAAGCCCCATGGAGGGCCCCCTCCCCGCAGCCGTTTGCTTTGCCGTTTATCCAGGGAAGTGTTTTCTGCCTCCCGCTCGCTCGGAAGGCGAGGCCGGGCCTCCCTGCCCCCATGGGGCCCGCGCGGGCCCGGGATTTCGCAAAGCCGCGCATTGTTCTCCCTGACACCGGATCAGCGGACACAAAAAAGCAACTGCCAGCTCAAAAGCAATCCGGTGATAGAGCCTGGTGCTATCTAATCAAGGGCAAAAGGTCACTTCCGAACAACTGGGCAATAAAAGATTATTTCCAGGCGCGGAACAGAAAGGCCCAGTGGTGGCTGCTTGAAAGCGGGGGGTGGGAGGAGGGCAAAAGGGCTCCCGTCTGTGGGAGGAAGTGCATTGAATGGAGCCAGCAGACGGGAACCATCTGGCTTTGTGCATGGTCTGCTCTTAAGAAGAGAGAAAAAGCCCCCTCAGCGGGGCCAGTGACTCCGTGCAATGATTCAAACTTTTTTCTTCTTTTTTTTTCRTGATTTAAAAAGCGGCTTTCCCAGGCACTGAGGAATTGGGAAGGGGGGAGCTTTCCCAACAAGGCTTATCAAATACTGCCTGTGAGACGCTGCCCTCATTTTAATTTGGTCCTCAGCAAGGGCTTATCAGCAAGCGAGGCCCTGCGGAAAACCAGACAGGGATTTTTTTTTTTTTTTTTTTTTTTTTTTTTTTTTTTTTTT
>NW_020456099.1:2755447-2771583 GCF_003342845.1 Nothoprocta perdicaria
TGTTGTTTTTAAAGGCAGCCTCAGGAAATAAACCTCCTGAAGACCTCGCACACGCCAACTCCCAAGGACCTGCCTGGGGTTTCTCTTGCAGCAAATGGGATCTTTAACAGCGTCGCCTTTATGAGGGATCCCTCATCCCCCCTCCTCCTCCCTCTCTCCCTCCACTTGCTACAGGGCCTCACTGGAGGGCGAGCGAGAAGATACARGGGCAGGTGACACTGGGCCCAGTTGCCACAGCTGGTGGGAGAGGGGAACCRGGAGCGCCCCGCGGCAGCAGCCGGCGCCACGGCAATGTCCTCGCTTTGTCCTGCGCCACAGGATGCGCCAGGAGCCACCCGGATCCACACAGCTCTTCAGGCCCCAGACACCTCCCCGGTGAAGCCCGTTAAACATGCAAATCCTGCTAATCCCGCACAGAACAGGATGCGGGAGCAGGAAGTGGGGAGGCTCCTGGGGCTGTGGGAAGCACTTTCCTCCGGGAGGGAGAGGGGCCGGGCAGCCCGTGCGACACCCACCTCCTTGCAGAGCCTGCGCGCCCGCCCCGGCCGTGTCCCCAAACCCCAGGGCAGGGGCCTAAGCAAGGAGCCACCAGCTGATCCTGCCGCATGGCAGGCAAGGGGGAGGCAGAGCCRTTAAATGTCCGGTTTAACCGACGGAAAACAACAACGGAGCCTTTGTCCTAACCGGGGGCATGGGGAAGCCACTTGGCAGGACTCGGCAGCGCGAGGAGCCGAGGCAGCTGGGGGCAYTGACACGTGTTTGGGATCCGGGAAGGCATTGGATAAGGAAGATGCTCCCTACACTGGTGTTTCTGGAAGCTCCCCTTCCGAAAGAAAAATCCCAGAAACCTGGATACATCTGACGCTATTTTACACTGAAGGGTTTCTGCTTAAGAGCAGAAACAAGGCAAGAGTTCAAACCGGGCAAGGGGCCTGTCCCGTGCCACAAGCCACGCGCTGCAGAGCCACCAGCAGCGCTCCGACCGAATGGCCGGGCCRGGCACCCAACAGCTGCAGCACCCGTTTACCCTGCCGTGAAGGCAGTGCTGCAAAGATACTCGCGTTGCTACTGGGATCTTCCCAGAACACTCTGGATCAAACTTGAGAACACCACTTGGAGACACAAGGCCAATGGAGGAAAGAGCTGCCGCTATCATGGATCACTACCAAGGAGAAAAAAGCAGGATGTCCCTTCCACATCAACCCACTCACCACTCGGTCATGCTCTGCTCTCAGCATRGGCACATCTAGCAGCATCTAGTGAGGCCAATAAAGTATTCTTGGGAGGATTTCAGGGGAGGTTGGAAAAGCACAGGCAAAGGGCTCTCCATCTGCACGGCCTGCTTCTTCAGGAGTTAGGCAGCTAGCACTGTGCTGTTCATCAGTGACACAAACAACTCAAACAGTGTAAGAGGAAATTGCACTCCACCACACTGTGCAAATCTCATAGGAAAATAACCTGGATGCAGGGAAAAAAAAACCACACAAGTTGCACACACTTAAAGTACACTTAAGTTAGCTCTAGGCCTGCTTTAACAGGGACTTCCAACACTGAAGAAAGCAGAGCTAGGTACTGGGAAAAGTTACAGCTCTGTACAAGAAGATACACCAGGGGCAACACGGCCAGCCATGAGCTCCAGAAGATGAGGCAGACACCAGCACCTCAGACACAACCCCCAGCAGGAACATCCAGATAGTCTTTAAGTAGAAGCAAACCTGGCCTGTCCTCCAGCATCCTGAGGAAAGCCARCTGGTGGGATGCTCCTGGACCAGCAGCACCACACTCGTGTAGCAGGCACGAGGCCCCGAGCCTCACAGCACCGATGGGAGGGCAGCTCCTGCCCACGCACCGAGCCACTGTGAGCCCAGAGACTCCCCGGGGTGGTTTGGGGTCACACTAGTGCTCCCCGAGGCCGATGTGGGCCCTGTCAGCCCTGCAGTCAGCCCAGCTTCCACCCCCTCTAGCACTAGCTGCAGGGCTCTCTCTCAGAGAGCTTGCCAGCTTGGTGGTTCAAGGGGGAAAAAAGGAGGGGGAAAAAGAGCCCTCATCCTATTAAGTGTAGCCCAGCAACCAAAAGGCTCTGAAAGATAGGAAGCTTGTCTCAGCATGAGCAAACAGCAAGGCTTTAAGCATGCACCATTTGTACCATAAAAGCTCCTCAAAGCCCCAGTCCCGGGCGAGGAGCACACCTTGTTAGGCACCAAACAAAGACTGAGCAAACCCTCGTTTTGTAAATACCTTGACTTGACCTCGCTGCCAGGCACAAGCAAGTGCTTTAGAGGAAGAAAACACTGTAGCTCTCACAGCAAACACCTAGAGCTCAGCCACGCTCCACAGGACACTTCTGTCATCAAGATGCTTGCTACGGCACACAGCACTACAGCACCTAACGCTCTACCACACTCACCAAACACATGCCACGCAGCTCCAGCAAAAAGGAGGATCCACAGTCCACATGGTGCACATCCCGAGCAGAGAATCCCTGGGCTTAAAGTCACAAGTCTTCCAGCAAGCCCCCAAGAAGATCCATGCCACCTCCAACCAGCAGCAACAAGAGCAGCTCCATGGACTGCTCTTATATATGGGGAGAGCTCTCTGCCCAGGTGTAGCCCCTCAGCTATCAGGTGAGGTGGGTTTGCACCTGCTGATTTGCAGAGCCACACGGCTGTTCTCCAGGCATGGAAATGAGTCTGCCAAACGGGATAGGGCTGCTCAGAGCTTTCAGGGCAGAAATTTTCCCTTTTACCCCTGTGTTTGCCAACTCCAGAGAGTTAGTGCATCATGCTGTCAGTATCCTATGCTGCCCAGCCAGCAGCCCGTGTGGGAGCTGCTCTGCCCTGCTGACTTTGGATCCCTCAGGGTTACACCCCAAGGAAAATAGATTGCACTAATCTAGCCTGCAGATTAGGTGGGCAATTGTGATTTCTTACGTGCAGTTGTAAATCTTGTCGTTTCCTGCCTTGGTCTAGATAAGAAGATAACCCCGAGGCAATGCACCCGCCAACAATATCTAGTCCTTTTGTTACGGAGATGATTGCAGGCACCAAGCACTTTCACCACTTCCCTTTGCCAGGTGGCAGCTCCTCTGGCTCTGGCAGCCCCTAGCCAGGCTGCTCCATGAGGACAGGCTGCCCTGTGCCTGGGGAAGGAGCTCCGGATTCCCAGGCCTCCTGGGGGCCAGCACTCCTTGAGTGCACGCCGCTTCCCACATGCAACCGTGCTTTGCAAGGAAAGCCTTTTATTTTCTCCAACAAAAGATGTGAGGATACGAAAACTGGTTCCACCACTGCTTCTTTTCAGAGCAAGGAGGGAAAACAGTCTGTGTGCAGGAAGACCCGCAGTCTCAGAGCACCTGCACCTGAGCCAAGGCTCAAGCAACCTGGGGGAGCTTTAAAACCCGCTTGACCCCCAGCTCCGATGCATCATCCTACGTCCTCGTCCAGCTCGTCCGCCGTCTCTTCGGTGTCACTTGCGCTGCTGGCGCCCTCAGCGCTCAGTGCCCTCGGTGGGGTGCTCGCCACGCCGCCCGCGGGGCCCACGGCAGCCGGCTCGCCCCACGCACCGAAGAAACCGAGCAGGAAACCCTGATGTCATGTCTAGTAAAAAATCAAAAAGCACCTTGTTTAAAGCAGAGAGATCAGATGAGATCATCACAAGCTTTAACTATTCTATTTTTTTGGCAYGCCACCTACTTATCTGGGAGACGCTGTAAGCGGATATTGTAAAGGTTACATAAAATGAAAACAGAGTAGTCASGCATTCCTCTGCCCTTCATTTGTTTTGGCAAATCGACCTCCCTTTTGCAAAACATGACGGAGGCATCGTTTTCTGTGGCAGAACATCATGTACAAGCAGGGCCGAGAGCGGTGCCCAAATTCGCAGGGGAAAGTTTAGACACCRGGGAGAGAAGCCCTGATTTATGCTGTGTGGATGTGCAGATGTCCCCACGTACCGTCTCRGTGCCCGCAGAAGGCAAAAGCCAAYGGAGGAAAGTGTTAGCTMTCGCGCAGCTACGCGCCTTGTGGCACCGCGTGTATTTTTATTGCAGGCTGTGTTTTACCTGGGCACCCCAAAAGAGGCAGAATGTCACTTTTTCCACGTGGTCTCGACCAAGGTGAGACGGGCTGCGGAGCACACGGGGCCGGGCACCGCTGCTGCGCCTTGGTGGCCTCTTTGAGCAGGGCTGGCTTCTCCAGAGCTTGTGTTGGCTCAGCTTGTCCTTTGGTTAGGTTCAAAGTAACCGTCTTCCTCCAACRCACCTACAACATAAAATTGCTTTTCTTCTCATTGCTTTAATTAGCTCCAATCAAACTTCAAAAGAAGATATGAAGAGCGCTATGGTTTGCACAGCCTCCAATGCTAAGCCTGTAGAGAGGCAGCTCTAGCAAATGCCAGTGCTCCTGCTCCTGGTGCCTTTCCGGAGCCGTGTCCCACCTGACAAGGACATTCACACCCTGCAACTGCCCCTTTTCCAGATCTTCTCTCTCCAAGGCAGCCCTTATACRTCCAAGTCCATGCTTGGCTTCGTCTTGATCATTTTGATCAGTTCTGTTTTAAAGACAAAAGTGACTTACAAGCTCTAGATTTGAAAGCCTATAGTTAGATTCTGGTAGGTAGGAATTCAGCTRAACTACTTGATTTTCAGAAATCCTGAGCTTGCCTTGCCTGGGAAACAGGGTCATACCCTAGGTAACTTTACATGTACTGAAGGGTTTCATTCCAGGCTCCTGTCTCCTGTTTTGGGGCTGGACTTGCAGCTGAAGGCAATGCACTTCTTCCTCCTTTCTGCATGGATCTGCTGAATAGGCAGACCCAATGCATTTCTTCTGTGCACAGAAAGAAGTTGGTTWAGGYGATAGGCACGTGCACACACTCTCGAGGCAAAAGAGTGCGAATCAGGGTCTCCTGGGGTTCTCTGGATTAAATTCCATTTGAAAGAAGAAGAAAATAGATAGGACTTGGGCAATCCTTCACCTGTTTTATTGTGTTTGGGCAATCCTTGCCAAGTTTACTCACATGTGCTAGGAGTTAGGAATTGCAAATTGCTGTGGTTACTGTAGCTTTCTACAGTTTCTTTTATTTACAAATGCAGCTATACTGTAAATGTAAGTAATATTTACAACTTGCTACTGCATCTAACTCAAGGGTATGAGATGCAGGAGCAGTTGTGATAAAAGCCAAAATTAATGAACGCCTACTAAACTGCACGTTGGTTTTCCAGAAGAAACGAGCTCAAGCTCAACACACACTTCCTAAATTACCAGCAAGGAACCGAGGAAAGGAGGAAATAAGCACAGCCACTGAACAAAGCTACCGGTGAGGCAGCTTTGCAGCCTGGCTCTAAGCCCCTGCTTAAAGTCCATCCCACCCCTTCCTCAGCGCTTGCGGTGAGGACCAGCAAGGAGGGCTCGTCCCCCAAACGCAGCAGATTTCCCCGCTCCGAGGAGGATGCACACCCAGAGCGCTGCAGGGCTTTCCCCACTTGGGATCATTTCTGTTGCAAAATTCACACCCTCAAAGAAGTCATTCAGGCCGTAGTGGTACAAGGCACCGCTACGCCAGGAAGGAGGAGAAACGGAAGATCATCGAGTCAGATGTTTTTTCCCAAAGCCTTTGGGATGGTGGGAGCGAGCAGCAGAAGTCAGTTCGCAGTAACAGCTAATGAAACACTACACCCTTCATGGGAAATTCAGAATCACATGAATTACAGAATGGTTTCTTGTTTTTATTTCTGGATGGATTTTGTTTGTTTGTTTTCACTACACCTTGCCCAAACGCCCACGCTGGCAGGGCACATACAGCAGCTCGTCAGGCTCTGCTGGATGCCTCCTTTTGGGCCCACTGCCCTCTATCCACATCCACAGTCTCAGAAACGACCTCCAGAGCCATATCCTCAGGCAGGGATGTAAGGACAGAGAGCAGCCGCCAAGCCTAGCCTAGCCCATATTAGGCAGGACTCACTGGAGCCGGCTGTAGCAGAGCAGCCCTGCCACCTCTGCGGAGCCCTGCAGATGCGGGGAGCACGCGGCAGGGAGGGCCGGGCGAGCGCGCGACGTGTGCGCCCCGGCATCCTGTTTTCTCAGGAAATTTCCACACACGCAGCAAGGTCAGGCAAACAGCGAGCGCCGCGCGCCCGCYGGGCCCTCCTGCATCAGCACGTTCAAAGGTCCAGCGCGGGGTTTTTTCCCCCGTTTTTCAGAACCTGCCAGCGTGTTAGCTCACGGGCYGCGGGGCAAGCGCAGACTCACTTCTGGGGCTGAGGGAAGGCGACCCCTTTTTCTGGTATTAATCCCACCCTGCGCCGCCTGTGTGGGGCCTGAGYATGTGAATTGGGCCATTTTCTCTCTGCCCCAAGCCCGTGCAGTGTGTTTTCAGATAAAAGCCGATACTCATGCAAGATCATCTTTGGCCCAGCTGCTTCCTAGGTGCCCTCAGCTCTGGATTAACCAGACAATGTTAAAACATTCGACGTGCGTATCTTCACGTGGCAAATACAAGCTTCTGTATTTGAGATAAACCTTTGACGGACAGGTGGCTTCCCAGGACTTAATGGACACAGGAAAATATTTAACTAGCCCACGTAAACGTCAGCAAGGCATGAGAAGGGTGCACCTCGGAAGGCAGRTTGGGCGCACAGTAAACAGGCCCCACAGTACGAGGAGCGACCGCTGACACGCTGGGCTGCCCAACCTGGCCCAGGCTCTGCAGCTTGGCCCTCCGGCACTTCCAGCAGCTCTTCAGCTCCCATCTTCCCAGGATTTGCTTGGGAGCACATTGGGCCGGCACCAGCCTGCTCAGGAGATGCCTGAGGTTGCATTCCCAGGACTCCCGCGCAGGAGCTACGTTGGGGCAGACTTCCACCTGGAGCAGTGCTTAAAAAGCCAAATAAAGGTAGTGAAAGCGCGGAGCAAACATCGCGTACGGTGACTACGTGCAGGGCCAGGCCGGAGCGGCGCGCGGCGTGGGGCGTGCGGAAGGCGCGAGAAGCGGCACAGCGTGTGGGGCTGCCGGGCCCACAGCCGCCCGGCTCCGGTTGCAGCTCTCAAAGGCAGCAGGAAATTGGCAGCCCCCTAAGCTGCTCCCGACCATTGACGGCAACAAAGGCCACATTCCTGYCCAAATACGCCCCATTAGAAACCCCGGGCGCATCTATTTAGCAGGGCCCGCGGAATAAATCTGGCGAAATAAAGGATTTTAATTAGACGGCCATAGGATGTGGCTGTGGTCTCGGGCCCCTGCGAGTAACRTGTATTAGTCAGACTTCGACCAAGGACCCCAGGTAGCCAAAAGCCGGAGCGCAGCATGGCCCCTGCTTTCAAATATGATTTTAACAAACTGTGAATGTGGAAGTGCTCCTGAGGGGCCGGCTGGATGATGCTGCACAGGGCGCTGCACCCGAGGCCTTTTAAACTTGTCCCTCCGCTAGTTTTCCCCCCGAGAGCACTGAGACGTGTGGGGAGCCGTGGGGCCCGCTCGCCCCATCCAGGCCGTGGCGCGTCCCCACGGCCCGTCCGTACGCAGAGCCCTGCGCGGGGCTGCCCGCTCCGCCACCCGCGGCATCCGAGGAGCGGGGAGCRCCCGAGGGAACACGGCGGCTGTTGGCACCCGCGATGTGGGGTGACCCGGAGCCTACCCGCAGGAACGGCAGGCCGGCCCCACGCCGGCCCCCACGCCATCCACGCTGCCAGCGCCGCTGGGCCGAGAGGCACAAGGCCCAACGTGGGGAACAGAGCCACAAACTCCATTTTGGAAAATATGCCAAAATGCACGCAGCAAATACCAAGAGACTTCTTGCATGTCCGCCACTTGCTCCTAGGGACAGCCCTCAACTCCTCAACGCAGCAGAATTCATGCGTTTCCCGATATACTCGCATTTCCTTACGGAGCTGTGCAGATGCTCAAGGCACAGGGACTGATGAACTTGGGCAAAGCACATCTAGATTTGAACTTGAGGTCAAAACAAGGCCCAAGATCCAGCTATGCCACATTTCCCCCTCGGTAGCACCCCCAGCGATTCCGAAGGGATGTAAAGCACACAGACACGTAGGAAACGAGCAGACACGCCAGCAGAGCACTGGCGCAGATGGCTCACACACAGCCGTAGCATTTTGCATCCAGAAGAACTTTTCATGCTGTCTAAAATAACAAACAGCAAATATTATCTGAAAAGATGTCAGATAAACAAAAGTTGCTAAGGAAATGGAAAGACACAGGGTTTAGCCACGTGCAGCTGGGAAACGTTACATTAAAAATAAGGTACCATGCACCAGGCTGGAAAAAAGCCATTGTGTTTCCTCCCAGGCAACTGGTTTAATTGTGTTTTGTRTTAAAGTGCCCTGCTCATAAAGCTCGCAGATCTAAAAGCATCAAGTCCAATTCCAGTGATGTGAGTGGTGGCACTTTGAGGAGGATCTTTCCTGGGCCAGGTAACTTCAGCTCTTCCTCATGCTTGAAGCGTGGAGGAGGCATCTCCAGAGCRGTGGAAGGAGTGTTGCGTGGGTTGGAGATTAAAGGATTCTCCGGGAGACAGGTAATTTCATTTAAAACATCCATTAAGTAATTAATCAGTTATGATGATATGTAGTTTTTGCATATGTTTAGGGTATTCCAGCTATAGAGTAGCTTGGTTTTGCACTCTATTTGCCCTTTTATTTTCTTGTTTTATAAACTGAGAACATCTTGACACTTCATGACACTTACAAGACTTACGACCTAGACAGTGCACTAGCCAACCCAATTAAGAAAAACAGTAAAAAAGAAAAAAAAAAAGAAAGAAAAAAAGAAAAACCCCTGCCACTGGTGGAACAAATGCACGTTTCTCTTCTTCAGACCAGCAGCTCACAATAATTAGAGCATGGGGTTCAATGCAGCCAGTTTTGCAATACGCCTGACAGTGTCATCCGCCTGGAAGTACACGGCTTCTCTTCCTTTCACCCTCCCGTTTTAGGCTTCATTCCAAAGGCACCTATCTAGCAGCAACATCGAAGGATCTGGGTGGATTCGTGGTGCTTTAGAAGCAAAAGGCAAAAGTAAATAAGCCTGATTTCACTCCTGTGTGTTTAAATCCACAAAATAAAATCAAGGTGTGGCCCATGGGGATTATGCCCCGTATTTACATTTACTTACTGCTACCTGAGCAAGTGCCTCCTCTGAAGACACTTCCACCTGGAGAAGCAGGAGCAGCAGCTCCAAGCACTACCCTGGGAACACTAGCAGCATCGCCTCTCTTTGCCACAAATATGAACCAAGCACTAAATAGCACCATGAGAATGAAGCCTCCGTGGCTGCTGGCGGGGTGGCCCATGCTGAGAGGGCTTCAATCCTCTTGTCACGTGGCCGGGTAACTGCGCTCGAGGGAAGAAGCCCTTGGTGGCTCTTGTCAGTGAAAGGAAACAGGTGAGAATTTACTCCACCTAGAAAGGACAGGCGTGCGAGCGTCGCTTCGAGAGAGACACCTCCAGTGCCAACAACCACCGTAGGAGCATTTTGTAGGGCCTGATAAACCCGGCCACGCCACAGTAGAAACATATATAGAGAGAGAGAGAGAAAGGGGAGGTTTTTGGAAGCACCACCATGACTGACACAAAGCTCTAGTTGGAAGAAAGCCAGCAATTAATCGCGATTCTTCAAAATTTGGAGGCAATTTTTGTAGAACAAGACAGACAGAGGTATCACCATGTCCTGAACATTCCTCCGGGACAAAAATCTATTACTTCATATAAGTCCATTAAAACACTTCATAGAGGCCTTTTAATCCCTCTTAGCAGCTTTGCTTTATCACAGGCAGAGGAGCTAATCCTCTCCCACCTGTCCTTGCAATACAGAACCATGAAGAGGGGCGAGATGCTCCACACTTGCTAGGCATTATCCCGCTTGGGATAACTCTAGTTCCGGCGCTGGGATTATCGTGACGGAGCTGCCCTCAGAAACTCATCCTGGCTCTGTGTTCCTCCAGGGGGAACCCGGAATCTCTTTGCCATCCGTTCCCAAAGCTCAGCCCTTACAACAAGCTTTGCGACACTCCTTAAAGCCCAGGTTTGAGCTCTGCCTTGCGGGGGCTTCCTCCTTGCCCTCTGTCCCAGGCCTTGCTGCGCCCACACAACCAGAGGGCAGACCTGCTCGGATCTGTCGGAGCTGACACAACTGGGTTAGCAGGTCGGCTGCACTCTCCTACTTACCGTGCAACCATTTCATGCTGGGTATTCTTTAGCTTTATTCAAAATGCAATCTCCAAGCCACCTAAAATCAAGCAAATAATCTAAAATCACCTAAATAATCTGTTTTAACAGCAGCTGGACCCTTTACACTTCGGCTCTGCACAGATAGGCAGAGAGGCACCTTGAGCTACCCCTTGACAAAGTCTGGCTTCCAGAACCAAGATCCTCACTTCCCTCTCCTAATCCTTAAAAATCCCATTAGCATTTGGCAAACCTACTCATCCCCTTAGAACAAAACTCAGTACATCTGGGTGATCGTTCCCCGCTACTAGTTTTCAGTGCAGCAG
Organism: Nothoprocta perdicaria; assembly: GCF_003342845.1. NCBI lineage: Eukaryota > Metazoa > Chordata > Aves > Tinamiformes > Tinamidae > Nothoprocta > Nothoprocta perdicaria. Next base: position 2,765,952 of record NW_020456099.1, read on the forward strand.
AGTCCTATGGAGTATCAGCAGGAGCAGAGGGATTGCAAGGGCTACCAAGGACACATTGAATGCAGAGGACCGCAGGAGGAGAACGCCTCCGCGTTGGGACCGGGGATGGCTCTTCCACACTCCTGTCGGCTTGCTCAGCTCTCTTCCCCTAGAAGGGCATTTCTGCACCTTCGTGCCAGCCTGCCTGTCGCCACGCCACAAAATCCAGCAACCCAAAAGAAGCCACCATCCTTTCCATAAGCAAGAGACAACATCCAAACGGAAAGCAGCAAAAAGCTACTGCTCTCCCTCCTCTGCTGCTGCCCAGAGGCCTGGGGCAACGTACAGCAACCAGAGAGCACTTTACGCCTACAGGGAGCTCTTAGTTTCTAATTTCTGTGCTAAAGAAGAGATCATTAAGGGTAAATTTGCCTCACGAGAAAGTGAAACATTATTCCTCTAGTTAGTAAAAAGAGCATTAATTAATCTGACACACTTGAACAAGTGCTTTTTTGTTAAGAAACCCCAATCAGTGGTCACAGGCTAGTGTGACACCACCAAGAGTGGAAGAAGTTAATGGCAATTAACTAACAGTCCCTCAGGTTTTTCCCACTTCTGCTAAGGAACAAACCAAAGCAGCAAACAAACGCCGAGGCAGTCGGGAGAGCGGGCGGGCGGGCAGGAGCACCCAGGGGCTCTGCTGAAGGAGGGCGGCCGAGGAGGGCAGGAGGAGGGCAGCCCACAGGGCGCTCGTTGTGCGCCGCGGCGGGAAGCAGCAGCGGCCGGCGCACAGGTCTCGGCTTCAGCACACGCACACTGCCCTTGGAAAGCACCTTTTACACACACATATACACACACACATATAGAAAATACAGAAGCAAACTGCTGGGCGGAGGTGAGCGCGAGGGCCCAGCCTGCTCGTGCCACCCGCGCGCCCGGGGTTAGCGCGGCAGCCCCGAGCGGCCAGACATCCACATACAGCGGGTTTGCGCTGCGCAGGCACAGGGGAGTTTCTCTAGGAACACTTGCTCCTCACTCCATGTAAAACTGCATCCATTTAGTAACCAGGTTACTTGAAACCAAGCTGTGCTGGCAAGCCTTGACCCACGTAAAGGGAAGAATGAGACTTCCCCGTTCGTCCTAAGGAACCTTTTTTTGCTGAATATGTCTTAAGCAGCCACAAGTAGCTGTGACACCCAGGTCACCCGAAACAGCCTTGACATTAAGGACAGAAAGTAGCCCCATTAACACCAGGGAAACGTACAGAGGAAAAAACCACCAAGAACAGGCGCCCAGACACACGCTCCCAAGCACCAACCTCCAAAGCCAGCAAACTACGGCAACACAGCTATTACTTTTCATCCTGCCTCTTGCTTTTTATTTAGGTTTGAACCCAGTAAGCTCATTACTTCAGTAGCTGTACCATTTAACTAGCCAAGATGCTATATATAGGAAACTCAAAATAAATTCACATGTTAATTTGGTATTCTTTAGGAAACAACAGCTTCAAGTTGAGGCTGCTTCCTCCTCCTCCTCCTCCTCCACAGCTGTTCTTGCAAATACTTTGGTAAAAAAAAAAATAAGGCCTACGTCTCTTGACACTCTCAACCCCAGTGCATACATTCAGTTGCATTAAATACTAGACCAGTGGTTTTAAAGTATACATATGAAGTTGTTTGCTACCTGACTGATGACAAGAGGAAAAAACCCCAACCTTTAGCACTATGCAGCTCACAACCTGTCAGTATAATGAAGAACTCAAGAGGCATTTTCATTAATTAATATATTTTCTGCATTATAGTTAACATATGTACTTTCTTTGTGTCATCCTTATTTCGTTAAGTATTGATATTTTGTTATATTCAGACAAGAGTACATTTTCAGTCTTTTGCAATAAATATCATAAAATAATAGAGATTCACATAATAAATATTCTTTACAATAAAAAAAGTTTTAACAGACTTTTGTCTTAAAAATAGTCAGAATTCAACTTTGTGTTTTATACATAAAATATACAAAAAAGGACCACAATCTGTGGCTAAGGCAATAAAACAGAGAACAGAATTATAAAGTACAGAGCAGAGTTAAAACGCACTAAACTCCAAGGGTCACAAGAAACATTTAGGCAACTGAATGACACCTGAAGACTGCTTGGATACATGGACACCACAGCTTTGATGTGGACGTGATACCAAGGGACACGGGAAAGGAGCAAGAGGATGGAGTGAGCCACATCCTTCAAAGATCTGGCAGCAGGGAGCGAGTACGTTGCAGTCCTAACGTCTCCAATGTGAAGACCTACACAGTGAGGACAAAACTCAAAAACCATTGGAAGGAGAAAAGGGCAGGCAGGGGAGGCGCACCCAGGTACATCTCAGGACTGAGAATATTCCAAAGGCTAGGACAACACAGGAGGGGAAAACGAGAGGGGGAAAAAAAAAATATCAAAAAAAAAAAGGCAGGTTGCTTGCAAAGGAGTCAGGCCTTGCTTTTGGTAAAGCCTTTATTTTGCATCCCGGTCCAGAAAGGACACAAATAAAATGTTGCTTCACAATGCAGCTCACTCATGAAACACTTGCTCCTTGGAACCCCAGAGGTTAAAAGGACCAAAAACCAACCCAAACCTTAACAAGAACTGCTGAGAACAAAAAACATCTTTGGGAAGATATTCATAGAGCAAGAGGGCGCAGAGGAGCCCAGGGAGCCCTCGCTGCCTCTTTCAGGAGTGGCTGAGTTGCCGACTCGGGAAGCCCTGCCAAACTGGGAAGGCAGATGCGGGTACCAGGGAGCCGCAGTGACTACGGGAAACGCTCCACACTCAGCCGAGATGACAGCAAGAGAGCAACAGGAGGAGAGCAGAGATGCAAAGGGAAGAACTCAAGTAGGAGGAATGGGGCAGAAAGAACGGAAAGCGTGAGAAGAACCAAACAAAACGGCTACAACCTGAAAGTAAGAGCTGGAGGAAGCAAACCTCCCTCCCAGAATCATGAGGGCTTGCCCTGGCCCCGCGAGGGGCAGCTCTCCAGTTTGCAATAGACAGTGTTGGAGTTCTTGCACCGGCAGCCGGGGCGATTGACGCGGTCGTAGCACCCTCGGCACAGTTTTAGGCATCCTTTTGCAGGYGGGTAGCACAGCAAGCAAGGCAAAAACAAGGACATGGCTCCCATGCACAGGTACCTAGAACAGCAATGTGCCTGGGAGCAGGAGCAGGGATTATCCGCATAGGAGTCCCCTTCGTCGTCGTTGGAGCAGTGGTAGAAGACCCCCTTRACGAGGCACATGCACGTGCCGTACTCCACCATGCTCTCCGCGGAGCACAGGCACTGCCGGTTGCAGGCCAAGCACGAGGGCAGGGCCCTGGGCGCCGTGCACTCGCCGCACTTGCACTTCCCACACTGCTCGCAGATGAACTTGTGCTGCGTCACRTCCTCTTTCAAGGGACCCTTCAGATCATCGACGATGAGAGAGGACTGCTTGGGCTGCGTCCGGATCGTCCGGTCCGATCGGTGGCCCGAGCCCGGCCTGGACGGAGGCGAGCGCCCCAGCAGCCCCTGCTCCGACGAGGCGCTGCTGTTGCTCCCCGAGCTCGCCGCGCTGCCCGTGCTCGTCGACCTGCTCAAGACAGGCGCCCTGGCATGATGCTGCTGCGCCGCGTGGCCCCCGTGGCTGGGTCTGTGTTCGTAATTATTATTCACATTAATTGGTATAATTTCGTGAGTTCTCTCATGCTTCTCTTGCCTCGGTGCTGTCCGCGGCCCTGACTTTTTCACCACAGATGGCCCCTCGGTGTACTCGTTGCTGCCCCGGATCGCCTTGATCTGGTCCAGTGACAAAATAGTGGTCGCCTGGCTCTCGCGCTCATAGTCCAACCGCTGCCGGCTGTCCAAGGAGGGCTGCTGGATCACCACCAACGAACCACCGCTGCCATGCTGACCTTGGGGCTCCATCTGTAGTGAGCTCTACTTCTGGCACTCAGTGGGAACCTGGCATGCATCTGAAATCCTGCAAGGGCAATAAAAAGACAGCATAAATAAACACGGTGTGTCTGCATGTACACATGCACGCGTGCGTATGCAAGATCAAGGGCAAAAGAGGAATAAAGAGCAGGATGTTTCGGGAAACCAGGAATGATCTGGCRAACCACAAGCTGCCCTAGCCACCTGGTACCCATCTCTTTCGGCAGGGGATTACGGTGACACGGAGGATCTGGCCAAAGTCCAGTAACGGGGGGTGTCCTGGGATAGCATCAGAGATGAGGAATGCAAAAGGACGCCCTATGCTATTCAAAAAGTAGTAAAAAACTAATAAAAACCAGTATTATCCCGTGTGCTTGCTTGGCAAGCTGTGGGAAGCTACGTGCCTCTCACTTGCTACCGATCTCAACATCTAATCAGCAACAGCGATTCCGAGTGGCCCCAAAGCAAAGCCAGAAACGGGAAAGAACATCRGGATCATACTCTGCATGGCACAAGAGCAGGACACACACAACTCCTACAATAACTCCCGTATTTGCAACATCGGAACRCTATCAAGACTGGCCTCCTAGTGCACCTCGACCACGTCTCCTTTCTAAAGGGAAACTCATGCGYTGCAGAGACTCAAACTAAGCTCTGTTGAGAAAACAAGACCTTGTCTGCAAGAAAGCTGCAGAGTATCCAAATCTAACGCTCTCCTTGTGAAAATAAAACATGGATGTAAACAGAAGCAGGTTTTCAGGTATTTTCTGACCACGGGGCAGGGCGTGAAGGAAGGAAAGAACAAGATAAAGCAGATATCAGATAAGTGCCTTTATACATCCTCAGGTAACTTCTAAATAACAGGTGACCCAAAAGGAAAAAATAAACAAAACAAAAAGGCACTCAAAACAACAACAAGCAAATCTTTGTCACAAGATAAACTAYATTGAATAAAAGTTCCTCAAATGCGACATCCTTTATTCCGTTCAGCTACTGACATAAGGATTACACGCTGACCTGGACAACGCAGCAGTGACAGCCCTGTACATACGCAGAAACACAAGGGAGACTATCCAACGCGTGCACCTTGCCTGCAGAGAACCAGAAAGCCAAACTACTAAACGTACTAGATGCGCCTGTCCCCCAGGGGTAACGCGCGCTTGCGTGACGGGAAGGACGAGCGCTGGCCATCGGGCAATTCCCAACAAATCATGGAGCGGCGGCACCGAGCGCGTCCTGGCTGCCGGGCGCGCGCCTGGCACGGAGCTGGTCCCACCTCGCGGGGACAGCGAGGGACGAGCGCAAGGACGGCTCCTTGGCGGGCGACACTGCGAGGCTCGCTCCCTCCCAACGCCCATGGGGGCTCGCTGCCACCACGCAAACGTCTCCSTGGGGACCCACGGGCCAGGTGCCCAGTGCCACCTGCACGCGCGGCACCGGGGCCGCGAGATACGAACCCGATAACCAAGCTGGGCTCCGTGGCGTGCCGGGCACGCACAGGGCTCCAGCGCCGCGCCGGCGCGCACGSCGGCAGGGAAAACGGGGGAAARWAAATAAATAAATAAATAAATAAAKAGAAAAGGACGGAAAGTGGCTGTTCCTGCCGCCCCGCACCCCAGCGCCGCGAGGCACCTCGGCGGCGGCAGCGCGGCGCCCTCTGCGCGGGGCTGCGGCGCGAGCGGCTGCCCGCGAGGAAG
>NW_020456099.1:2772635-2903094 GCF_003342845.1 Nothoprocta perdicaria
GCCGCCGGCAGGGGGAGCGGCGCCCGGCGGCCCGCGCGGGCCGGCGCGAGCAGCCGCCGTGGCCGTGTCCGCGGAGGTGTCCCGACTCCAGCATCCGTTATACTGCGGGAACTGCGGGAATTGGCAAGTGTGGCCGCCTGCAGAAAGGAGCCCCGCGAGCCCTGCACGCAGCAGGCACACAACTCTTACCGGTGAAGCCTTTCCAAACGTTTCGCGGAACTTCCTCTGCTCTGACGGACAGAAACTCCCAACGCACAGGAGCAGCYCTCTCCAGGTAGGTTTTAAAGCTCCTTCTGGAAAAACAAACAAACAAACAATCAAAAMCACCTCCTGTTTGAAGAAGCAGAGCAGACAGAAGTCCCTGAAGCTGGTGGGGCTCTGTCCYGCACGTGAGGACCATCATCACAAGGAGCAACCATCACCTCCCTAGCATCACCTCCCTGCAAAAGTCACGGTGTTTGGCCCGTGGTGGCTCTGCAGGGACGTCGCTCAACACCTTCCAGAGCAGGCACTGCCCTGAAATCCTGCCAAGCGGAGCAGCCTGATTTTCCACATACAAAGGTGGGCTTAAGTGGGTCGGTAAAATAATCGAGAACAGCGGCAGCAGTTTATCATCACCTGGYACCAGAACGGAGGCTTTGCTCGAAGAAGGCAGGTGAAAGCCCAGGGCTGCAGCCGGAGGCTCTCCGCATTACTCCTGCACCCATGYGAGGCACCGTGCTGGGCTCTCTTGGGAATGGGAGCAAGGAGAAGCGCCTGTCATGGAAAGAAGAGGTGAAATTCCGGAGAAGCTGGCAGCTTGGGAAAGGTTTGTGCCTGCGCCCTGGCACCGCCTGGGCTTGAGGACGGACAGACAGACTGTCAGCTAACATGTTTGCTGGCTGGCAACCAGCCGCTGGAGGAGCTTCTTGGTCCCTCTGATGATGACAGGAGTCAAGGGAGACCCACGCTCCGGGCCCAAGGCTAAMCCTTAGCAAAGAGCTAGCTCAAGGGATGGGATGGGGGCCCACAGCCACAGTCCGGTCCCTCTTCCCGCTCTTCCCCACRGATTGTTCTTGGATCAGGAGGTGTGTTGGGAACCACCATCTCAACACACGGCGTCTTTTCGGGCAGAACAGGTGACAAGGCTGGAAAAAGACGATATTTGCTGTTCCCATCACTCATCTTTCCTRGTGACGGGCATCTTGAGCCAACAGGGCTCTGGGCAAGGTCAGCGGCGAGCGTGTTTGCCTTTGCGCACGCCGTTCGCCAGCGAGCACCCATCCCCACAGCAACACCTTTCAGCCGCACAAGGACTTCAGTGCGCTCAGGGGAAGCACGTTCGCACTCAGCACAAGCCACAGTTACAACCAGAATTTCTGTGCCCGTGTCCTCCTACCTGCAGAAGGGGCCGGTCGTGCATTTCCTCGGCACTGTGTGCGGATAAGCTGGTGGAGGAGCCCCATGTGGGAACCCGCACGTATTTGTTGGGAGGAGACCAGTATTGCTGCACCTTTATAGCACTTGTAGGGTCTTTTTTCCCCTAACACACACACTATATACGTGTATATATATGTTTTTGCATGCCCCTATGCATGGCTGTCAGCGCACGTGTTGGCGCATGGGAAGCTCTCGCTGCAAACGTTGCAGACCTTGATTTTCTCTTCAGAAGACAACATCAGTCTTTCTTTGAGGCAGCAGAGACAGCAAAAGGCAGCAGCCAAGCAAACAGAGAGGTAAACCTTGACGTGCACCTGCTCCATGCACATCTGAACACTAAAGCAAAGTGCAGAGCGAGCACTTGGTCCATGCCCAAATTTAACGCAGATTAAGAAGAAATKAAATCCAGGAGACTGCAGGTTCGAGTCTGGGAACGTTTCCCTTCCTGTCTTGGGCACCCGGGCCCAGAAGCCGTGTTTCCTTGGATCGCCRCCACGCACGCTCAGCTCTCCGCCGTGCGGCATTCTCATCCACGGTGGCTATTTCTGAACTACTGAAAATCCACCTTTCCACACAGGAATTAGCACCACACASTGAGGTAGGCTGCAGCTTAGGTAGAACCTCCACCTCCTTCTGGCCTCCCCAYGTTCTTGATGGCACCTTGCTCTTGCTGTGGAGAAGAGCAACGCGCTGCTGCTGTTRGCATCTAAAGGCAGATAAAGCGCTTTGAGGAAAAGCTCTCCTCCTGCATCCCGACTCATCCCGTAGGAAAGACACCTCATCAGCAAAGGCACCTCCGAGCTGCCGGCTCCTGCAAGTGCAGGCTACAGCCCGGCTTGTCCGACAGGGTGGCCGACACGTTCGCTCTCCCCCTTCAGACATCCCCAGCTATTTGCACTCTGATAAAGTTTGTTTCTTCCTCCCTGAATTGCCTCTCAGGATTTCACACGTAGCTGCCGTGCTAAGCTCCTGATGCTCTCCTTACTTTGGATTCCCTTTTCGCAAACTCACTAAGGAACCTCACTTCATTTACCCATATAAAAACTTTCTGCAAATGGAAGCTTATCGTTACTGCTTTATACAATCATTTATTCACATCTATTGCAAGCCAAATTACCAGCATCTTTTCTCTTACTGTGTTAGCACTGAACAGTCTATGAGGATGGGATTCCTTGCACGGAAAGCAGAATGGCCTCGGTCATTTAATCCTATTTGAGGACATTCCTGTGATGAGCTACGTTACTACACCTGTATGGACCACAGTTTTTAAGACATTAGGAGAAGAAAACAAGCTCTGTGGAGCTAAGAACAGGGCTAAGGGTAAAAGCTGCTCTTTCCTTCTTACAAAACTGTAGGCTTCTCAGCATAACAGTACCTGGGCACAGGGCAGACAGGCTTGCCTTATCACCTGAGAGAACCTAACAACTCCAAGATAAACTCAACCTGCGTATTTGTCTCAAATAGAATAAGGAATTAGCATAGATTTTTACTTATGTATGGAGCAAGACTTTTATATGTATAATTTTAAAAATAGACTGTCCCTCCAAAAATCTAGTATTGATTCTATGAACATAGTCATGATAAGATGTAAGGAGGGGRAAAAAAAAGAGTTTCTTTCCTATTTTACAGTATGCCTGTGAGYAGTAGGTGGCTTTGGAGAAGGATGCAGACACAATAAAAGCATCATGCTCTGCTAAATAATAACCAYTGTTAACGAGGCAGTGCCAGCGATAGCAAAAGGACCACATCGCTGCAGAGCCACATGAGAAAGCCWCCAGACAATTAGGAGGGTAATTGGGTGTCTTCCTCTAACTGCCTCTTATCTGAAGCCCTGGTGCTTGACCGCCTGCAGAGCGCTCTGTAACTCCCTTTTCGCAGGGGGCTCGTCCGCAAGTGGCATCCGAGCAAGGGCCAAGCAAGGACCGGCTCCCGAAGGGAAGCAACGGGAGCACAAGGAACACACGAGCACAACCACAACCGCCCCACGAGCACAACCGCCCAAGCACAACCGCCCTGCGAGCACAACCACAACCGCCCCACGAGCACAACCGCCCCACGAGCACAACCACCCAAGTACAACCGCCCCACGAGCACAACCACCCAAGTACAACCACCTCTCTCGTTGTTGTGGACAAGGGCAGCACGTCAACAGCTCAGGTCAGACCCCTGCTTGGCTGCTGCCTCTGTCCTAACTTCTGCCCCTGGACTCATCKCCTCTACCAACCGAGAGGAGTTTGGGGGATGTTTTAAACACCCGGCCTCGATCCCCTGGATTGTGAGCAGGGAGGGAGTTTTTCCGTGGCCGTGACCCCATTCAAAGAAGTTTRCTCTAGGAGAGGCATTTTTCTTTAACTGAATCTTCTTCCTGCTCCTGTTGCGACGGAAGCGTGACAAGCAAATGACCCGGGGGGAAAGGCATGTCTAGGACACCAGTTCTCAGACAGGTGGGACTTTGTCATCGACCTGGGGCCAGAATTAGCCCCAGGAAAACGGACCCTGCAGARGATGCCTTTAAGGGCAGAGATGCAGAGGCACATCCAGCTGCAAATCCATCCTCTTCAGGAAATAATAATTTAGGGTTATTGATTTCTCATGGCAAAACAAAGTTTCCTTTCCTCTTTATAGGTGAAAAAGACATGAAAAAGATCTCTCTCCAGAACTCTGAAAAGACTACGAGTCACTGGCAGTTTGCTGCATCCCAATAAGAGAATGACACCGTGTCATTTTGCTATTAATCTGCATTTTTTTTCTTCTTTCATCTCCTGGGTCTTAATTCTCTGAAACACTATATTTTGCACTTGACAATTCAAGTATTAAGTGCCAAGCTCTCGCTTTCCTGTTTGATGTGGTTTGGTGTGCGCCGCTTTCAGGAACACTCTCAGAGCTCGCTAGTCACATCTTGAGGGCTCTTTCTAGGACAACAACTCTCTGACAAAGAGTATTCAGCATGGGGGGCTCAATTCTACCCCTAGAGAAAGCAGAAGCTAAACTTGCCTTCATCTGAGACWGCCAAAGTCAGGGGACTCCTGGATTTTGAGGAAAGGGTATTAATTTGCTCTCTCTATATATCTGCTGCTATATAATATATACATACATATTTTGMATATGCATAAGCGTATTATTTCTATTACATACAGAAAAGATATAATCTTTCAAGTACTTCTGGYTTGAGAAGGTCAGAATGCTGCCCCCTTAAAGGACTGTAAAAACGCTTGATAATGAAGAACATAAAAGCAGGTGACAATGCAGACCCAGCTGAGCTAAAGATGAAAACAAACTCGTTGCACCGGCCTCAGCGCTGGCTGCAGGCAAAGCGGGAGCCGTGCAGCTCGGATGCAACGGGCTCAGATGCTGCGCATGGATGCAATGGGCTCGGATGCAGCACACGGATGCAACGCGGCTCGGATGCAGCGTGTGGATGCAGCGTGTGGATGCAGCGGTCTCGGATGCAGGGCGCGCTGCCGGAGACGCTGGCGCGGCCGCCCCTCCTGGCCGCCACCCAGGGGAACGTGTACAAACACACACTGACACGTGTCTGTTATGACACCGAACGTGGTGTGGGGGAAGCTTCCTTCTTTGCACTCCCTCCCTGAGTAGCTCTGCGTTTTGGAAGCTCCACAGTGATACTTGGTTTCTCTCTGATTCGTTAGGCTCGCTCTTCCTGGGGAGCCAAGGAACTTCAACGCACGCGGTCACACCTTCCTCTGAAACGTGCTCTCTTTAAAACATCTCAAAGCCTAACTAGGATCCTGTGCACATCCCCGACTCACGAAACTGAAGCTAAGTAATTCTAAACGGTATTTCCTCTCTAGGTAAATACCCCAACCCTGCTAACACTTCTTTAAAGTGTTCTCTTCCGGCGCAGTACTCCAACACCGCAGTATCTTTGGGGATGATGCAGCTGCCTACTGCAGCTTGCATAGATTTCGTGGTGTCATCTGCCCTACAAGAAGCATTTGTGTGAGTAGAAAAGCAGAGTGTGTGCCTGGGCAAGTGACTCAGAGACTAATGCAACGCAGAGAACAAAAAATAAAGGCTGCAAAATAGAGAGCCGTGCTGGTGTTCAGAAGGAGAGAGCGGAGCCGACCGTGCAGGTCCTGCCGCCCAGGAAGGSAGCAGCTCCGCGCGGGCTCTCGCCTTCCACGCACACAAGACTAGGCAGAGGCCTGGCGGTAACTGAACAGCTTCTCTGCAGCTTGAGCAGATATTCAGGTCGACTCCTCAACCCACATTTATGTCCGTGCTCCTCAAAGCACTGAAATAGCCCTTCTGTCCCCAGGACTGGATTTCAGCTCTCCAGAGGGTAATCCTCAAAACTTTAAACTTGGATCTATTTGAACACTACTTTACCTTTATAGCTTACTAATATTACTCTCCTAAAGCTTCTCCCACTGCCGCATCTCTTCAAAATTTAAACTGAAGCCTATGATATTTCTGGGCACGTCAAGCTGTTCCCAGTAGAGCGCTAGCATAGGCTGAGCTTTTGGTGCAGGTACTGTCCTGGTTGCTCAGAAGGGCTTCCAAAAGTCAGCCCTACTCGTATTTTATTACACAAATGGTGTGAAACACGGAAAGTAAATAGCAAACAATGCTTTTGGGGCTGGAGTGCTGTCAACAATTACTTTTTAAAGCTATTTAGTGTTCCTTTGTAAACTCGCCACATGAAAAAACCTTGAATCAATTACAAGCACTTCTGTAGGCTCATTAGTTCCTGCAGCAGACTTGATTTGCTAGGTTGCTAGTTGCTTTAAAAGAAAAGTGCTCAGTACTTCTTAAAAAAAAAAAAAAAAAAAAAAAAAAAAAAAAAGATAAAAAAAAAAGAATCAATTGCTCAGAGCTCTTTCTCCCCGTGCAGACTTTGGGACCACTGAATGCTACTCAAACATACCACTCTGGCACTAAATGATATTTAGATGTGAAACGAGTTCTGTGGCAATTGCTAATTCTGATCACATTATATGTGTGATATCACGTTCCTTTTACCAGTTACAGCTACTTAATAAAAAAGAAAACGCTAATGAAAGATAGAGGCAAAATATAAAGCTTTTTMAAATTAAAATAAGGAAAAAAAAACCTCATGAATTTCTTATTAAGCATAACAAATATCTAATATTAAAAATGACATTAGAGTTTTAACTAGACACTGCAATACTTAAGAAAATCAAACCTTAGTCCACCAAGTACCAACAGTAACTGGGAACCAGCAGAAGGTGCCGATCCTTCCAYGTATGACAGGAACAGAGGAGTTTAGAGGAGTTTCCACAAAGTGACCAGTGTGGCCCACGCGCAGGACACTACATTGACAATAATTCACAGGACAAGAAATCTTCAAGTATAAAAGGTATGCAAAAAAAAAAAAATCACTTATGGGGAAAAAGAGTGGACTAGAGCGTTAAAGTTCCCCAAAGAACACAAAAAGCTAATTTTCCTTCTACTTTGAGTAGGATTGGGAAAGCAGACTAGACATTAGAGTTGGAAACAAGGATATATCCCCCAAAAAGTTTAACCTCGAGTGCATTTGTAGGTTCACCATGAACTGATGCTGAGGGCTTTTAAGGGAACATTTTTTCCTGAAGTACCTGCAACTTTACCCGTAGTGTTAGATATACCTGGACAGCAGTATGGTGGGCAGCTGCACCCACAGCGATGCAAAGCACAYGTGSGAGATGGGGAAAATGKGAAAGTCGCCGTCTTTCTATTTGTTACAACTTTCCTCCTGGTGGAAAGTTAAACCCTTGATAGTAGAGGTAGTTAGATACAACAGGGTTGGTCCACTGGCTCTATTATACACTCAGCCTTTGAAGTAAAAGAAAAAAATATCAAGATTGTCTTTCTGCGTGTCATGAGAGACCACCTGATTTCAAGAGAAGCCAAAGTGTCACGAGGAAGGGGCCTGCAAACGTCAACTTGAACTATCGAGACAGATGCATTTTAAAGGCAGGTTGTATAGGCTCTGGAAGGCCTTCAAGCAGCAAACTGCAGTTAACACGTGAACCTTACGCTATTTCCCTCATCCTTGAGAAGGTCACATACGCTCCCCAAAGAGGTTCCATAGTCTGTACTGCTCTTTCAAGCTCTAGGAGAAGAAAGAAAAGAAAAATGCTAGAGCTCCCAGTGCTGTGGACTTCAGAATACTCTTCCAATCTTGGTTAAAATTCACTTGTGTAGCCTCACTGAAGAATAATTTAGGCCCTTATTTAAATGCTACTGGTGCTGCTGGAAATTCAAAGCCAGGGTACTGGGTCTTCAAACAGACCCGTAACACAAAGGAAGACCCGGAGTTCAGGAAACTTCATTAACATTCAGGGCCAACATGATCAGTTCATTGTTTTATTTGGCTCCCTCGTGGTTTCCTCACAAAGATCATTACCAAAAAAAAATGAAACTCCGAAGAMAACAAAAGAGAAGCCTTCATGAAGTGTTTTACAGCACGAGTGAATTTCTACAATATTCAATAGCCCCTCRTTGTTTTCAATGGTTGGATCATGCCTGATTTTGCAAGCCTAAGTGAAACATAATACTCTTTTTTTGCAATATACTTCTTCATAATTTACTTTCCCCGAAGAGAACTTCATCTTTTATCAGAAGAATGGCCTGGATTACAAGCAAATAAAAGCAGAAAAGTCAAATCCTCGAACCCTCGCCCTTTTCCCTATCACAGGGATGACCCRCTGACTCTGCTGGAAACCAGGCTCAGTAAGAGCCTCGGGATTTCCCCGTGTGAGGGATCTGCTGGAACAGACGCGCTGCCTTTCAGATCTYCTCGCGTGGGGAGCGACTCGGGCAGGGCGCTCCGCGCGCAGGCAGACGACCCTTCCCGCTGGCCAACGGGGCAGGAAAAGCGTCGTGACACCAAGCAGGTGGAGAGGGCAGAGCGAAGGCGCCGGGAGCTCTCCGGGAGGAGCAGCTCGGTGCGAGCGGATAAATTCCGCCTTCCACAAACGGGGCACGAGCARTTCCTCTCTTTTCCGCCCCTCTCCAGCACGTACGCAATCCCCAACGGCACGTCAAACGGACAGTGCAGCGGGCTGCAGCAGAGCAAACACGAGCTGAGGGGACGGCGCACGGAGGCTGCGCGCTGCCCCGGCCGGGCAGGAGGCACCGCAAATCCAGMAGCTTTTCCCTGCTCAGAGGCCGGGAAGGAGCAAACCGGCATGGCTGCTTTTAACGCTCCATCACAGCAAGGCTTTAGTCAAACGACATTCTGTTCTAGCCCTTTCCCTCGCTGTTTCCCCACCCAGCTTCATACACATTCTCATAAAGGTTATGTACAGACTTGCACAAAATCGAGACTGACACTGGCTTTTGGAGAATTTCCCAGAGCAAGTTTAGCAGAGATTATATAACATGTTAAATCTGTTTTTTTTCTTCTTTTTTTTTAATATAGTTGTTATTATACTACTAGTTTATTCTTCCCAGCTTAACCCTCCAACCACCCTTTCAAACAGTTAATTACGTTTTGCAGAGATTAAAAACCTGAGGTTATTACACACATTTTGTTTCCAGCCCTTACATAACCAAGGACAAATGTGTTACAACTGGAGGGTCTTAGCAAGTCATAACAGCCATTATTTTTATCCACATACGCTACAATCAAAGTCCCGGGGCAGGAGGGAAGGGGAAATCTTCCCTTTAACTGATTGATAAAAACAACAGAACTTTAGAACTAGTATAAAACTTTACTACTATATGCTATTTTCTAAGCAGAGATCTCAAAGTACTTTACAAAAAAATAAAAATAAAAATAAAAATAAAAATAAAAATAAAAATAAAAATAAAAATAAAAATAAAAATAAAAATAAAAATAAAAATAAAAAAGGGGGAGAAAGTCCTACTGAGGAAAAGTAACTTCCAAAGGCATCACAAGCAGAGCACACTAGGATAAGGGGTTCAAGTTTCTTGTATCCCAGCCTGCGGACCTTCCTCCAGAGCTGTGGCCTTGAGATATGTGGGGAGAGTGGCCTAGATAAAATAAACTTTAATTTAAAACCAGTTTCAGAGCAAAGAAACCAGTAACACGTGGGCCTTTTATTTTATCCAGCAATGAAGAAGTCTCATGTTCTGTGTGACTGGGAAACATAGCACAACTTTCAGGAAGCCAACGTACTGTTGGGAATCTGACTTTGGATATACCCCTGCATATGCATGAGGAAGCAACCCTCTGAGGAGCTGAAAAACAGACAGCTGGAGATGAACACGGGGAGGACCGACATGGGGCTAGGTGTAAGAAAAACGTTTTTAAAAGTGCCTAGGGGTTTTTGAGAGTCTTCTCCTCCAGTGGATGCTCAGCACGAGGCTCATTTTGTCCGCTGGCAGCGCTGACCCCCGCCAGCTTTACGACAAYAAAATATTTCCATGAAGAAAAAAATGCTGTAGAAAAGTTAATGTCTTTCCACTCTAACCACGGCAGGTACAGGTGCCAAATAATGCATAGGTTGGCTGGAAAGGGGTTTCATTTTTCTCTTTGATTGCTCCCGGTTAAGGACGACGCCGGGCTAAGGAAGCCGCTGGCCTCAGCTCCAGGAGGCACGCGGATACCCGCTGGATTTGGGCAGCCCCCTCCCAGGTGTTCGCCCCCAAAGGCTTCAGAGAGGCGCCCCTCAGCCACAGCAAACAGCCGCTTTCTTTAGCAGCCAGCAGGGCTCGTTTTGGAGAAAAGGTGAGAATTTCTTTTTCCCGGAAGGCAGCAGCTGCAGGAGGGGTTTTTCCTGCCCTAGGGGAGCAGTTAAGCAACCCCCTGCAGAAGGCAGGGCTGGAAAGTGTCAGAATTTAGTCTTTGCTTAGAAAACAAAATTATCATTATTATTATTATTAATAATAATCATAGAGAACTGGAATTATAACGTCACCACTCCCACACGCCCCAAGTAGCTGCAAGATCCAGGCTCCAGACACACATCTGCCCATCCAGCACGGATGGGGTTAAGGAGATCAAAGCCAGGATGCACTTTGTGTTTCGCAGTGAGACGCTTCCTAACCCAGGGCCAGGGTGACTATTGCCCTCCTCCGGTTTACAAATCAGCATCAAAATAACACAAATCAGCCCCTGCTCTGAGTCTAATCGGTATCTCCACCTCCTGTCTCCGTCCAGCTCTTCCAGCCCCCACCTCCGCACAATAAAACCGGCCAGTGTTTAATATCAGGGCAATCTGCCTAATTCACGCGTCCCTTTGCAGGCGTTTTCTTGCCCCCCTCCCCGATCCTGTCCCCAGCACCCACATTTTTCATCAGCAAGGGCCTCACGTGCTCCCGATGCCGCCCTTCTCGCCCGGCAGACAGGGCCATTGGAAAACTCGGATCCGCAACAGCTCCGTGCGGAAGGCGCAGATCTCCTGCCACCGCCTTTTAAGTCTCCCTGGGAAGTGCAAGAAGGGGCTTAACAAAGCTCTATGCAGCCGATTGTGTTATCAAGGCACTTGGCACTACCAGCTGATCCTTGATTGCTATTCATCCCTCCGGAAAATAAAACACCCTTTTGTAGTAAAAGTGTAACTGGTTACTACGATGCCCCACGCATTAACAAAAGTAGCTTTTTACCAAAATTACAGATGATGAAAGCCTGGAAGTGGAATCACACCAAAGTAACCAGTTGTTTCCACACGTTTCATTAGAGAGCAGGGAGTTGCTTTCTGCAACGTGAAAGGTAATGCACTAGATACGCTGTGCTACACGTTTGCACAGACAACKGCAGAGAGCTCTGCAAAACAAATTTTAAGGGTAACGTTTTTCGTTGTRGAGTCCTTGCTGCTGTAGCATCCTACGTGTGCAACTGCCAGCACTGTGGTGAGTAACATCAGCTCTCACGGAGCAACATTTTTGTGCTTTTACTTGAGAGATTTTCAACAGGCTTTTCTCTTTTTTCCTCCACCCCGCCAGCAGTCCTGCTTATTAAAGAGCACAGTTATCTGAAGGGTAGAATTTACTAGGTAGAAGGGTAGAATTTGCTGGTTCCGAGGAATAAATCCCTATTTGCGTGGCGGGGAAGCATTCCAGAATACTAAAGGATCTGTTTGTTTGCTAATCTACTTAAGCACCCGTGGGCCTTACCCGAGCAAAGAGGGTGTCTGGGGGCGCGCTGGCCCTGCCAGCAGCACCAGCTCCGACCCGCCGCCCCACACGGAGCCGCTCCGAGGGGCGCCCGGCGGCGCGCCCGGCTCCACGGCGCTGCCCGGGGACCCGCGGGAGCCGCCGCCGGCAGCGAACACAGCCGGCTCCCCRTTAACGTGGAGCTGCAAAGAAGGGAAGGGCCTGGCGCGTGGTGGGGCAATGCGGGCGCGTTCCACATCCCGCCGCTGTGGGAAAACCTGCTGATGGAGAGGAGGGGMAGCGTCACGGGGCGCCAAGCAGAGCGGGCCCTGCGAGCGACACGCGGGGCTCCTGCCGGCAGCGTGGCCAGCCGAGGGGAGCTCGGTGCTCCAGCGCGGATAACCCAGCGCGGCAGCTCCRCCTCGGAGCTTATCGCAGCCCTTCCCACACCCGGCTGTTGCACCCGCTTCCACATCACCCGTGTGAGAGCCCCCCGGGCTAGTCGAGGAGATAAGAAACCCGGGGGGTGGTTAGGGGCACACACGGACCCACCTTCCGCCCCTACTGCCTCCTCCGGCCTTCCCGCCGGAGCCCGCGCGGAGCCGGCGCTTCCCGCCCCACTGCTGGGATCCGTGGCCGGCCCGCAAGCAGGGAGAACCCACAGCTCCCAAGCGGAGCCCTGGAGCCGCTGCATTAAAACCTGGAGAGGAAGATGGCACAAGCTAAACTGTGTAACACACAGCATACGAAGCTCTGGAGAGAACGCATGGCTCAGTTTCCTAAAGAAAAGTTCAATAAATGAGCAAGTGGAATTTGCAGAAAGCACAGACACAACATCCAAGATTAGGAATAAGTTTAAGTCAAGATATTTTTCTCTCAGGCATTAGCCTGGGATACAAAATCATRCCTAAAATACAACGGCAACTCTGCCTCTTGCACCCACTGCCTAGAAAGAAGCCCTTTACTCCGTCGCATGCATTACGTTACTCACCGTATTGCCTTTCATACTAMAGGTAGGAAAAAGCACATGGGCAACGGTGAAAGATGTTGAGSTTCATAGGGGGCTAAAAAAATGTGAATATCGACTGGCAATTCAAAGCTGTCCCTCACAGGTCTTGCCAGTGCTCATCACTTAACATCAACACTTTGGTGTTTCCAGCTCCGCTGTCCCTTTCCTTGCTCCATAGGCCCCGAGCAGGGCGCAGCGGGGATCCTTCATCCCAACCTCGTCCCTGCGCTCACCGGCTGACGCTCGGCTAGGGCAGCTTTGGGATTGGCACGGGTCTGCTTTCTGCAGGAGAAGAACCACGCTCGGACTTTCAAAATGAGTAAAGAAACTAGCAGCAAAGAGCCAAAATACACACACCAGGAAAACCAGTTTTAAAGACACAAAATTCAAAAGGGTAGACAAGACTAAATTCAATGATTTTCAATAAGTCTTTGAAAATAATCTTTACTCTGTCCCCAGTATTTCCCCCCACACCTGGACTAAAGAAACCTTATGCTCTATTCTCGTTTAGAGGCTGCAGGAAAGTTATCCATAACAAATTTTTCTTTCTTTTTCTTTTTTTTTCCCCAGGACTAAGAAATTGTATATCGTACTTGCAGCGAAAATCTGTTTTACACGTTAGGGAAAACACAGGACTTTTTTCACATTAAATGAAGGGATTTTTTRCATAAATTATTCTCTAGGTCAATTTTGGCAAGCCTATCAAAAGACATTTTAGCCCATTTTGCAAGACGTTGTGATTGGAAGAAAAAAGTTAAACTTTGTATTTAAACAAAATGTGCCCAAAACATTGAAAAGTTGATTTAATGTTAACAATTCTGCAATGCAAGCAGTATTTGTTCCAAAAAATGGCTCCAAAAGATAATGTCAGGCAGGAAAAAGACTGTATTTCAAAGAAATGTAAAGAAATACGGATAGAAATGGTTCTTCTGGAGGTAAGGGCAGGACAGAAAGGGAGAGGAGATGTGTTCTCCTCAGACATGCTCTTTTTTCCTTCACCAAGCCTTTGTCTTYTTAATAAGGGTGAATCTCCGAGACCCACCCAAGCAAAACCAAGGGTGATCAGCCCTGCAGAAGGAAGAGCTCCGCTATTGCTGATTTACTCGGCGGCGTTGACGCGTTCGGGCTTATAAGGCCTCACACGGCACGCAAGTTGGTCGAGTGCCAGGGCACAGCACGTTCAGTGAAACCTGCTGCGAGAAGCTCATCCCTGAATTCAAAAACGTTCATCTAAATGAGAGGTTAGTGGAAGGCGCTCTCGGAGAGTCCCGTTCTACGGTGTTTGTATTGATGAGTGTCCTCATCAATAAGTGAGAGTTTCAGGGTGCAAAGCACTCACTGGGCTCAGATCCCCCAGCATTTAGATTCAAGCCCTATTCAGTAGCTGTGTTTCCTCAAGAGGTTTCAAAATGCCACCGAAAGGACAATGTTGCTGATGAGCTTTGCTCAGAACCGCGTTCCCGTGCGAGTTGTTGGTGATCTTCCCAGCACTCGGATTCGAGGGTTTCACGTTGCTCGTGGCTGGTAGGAGCCATCTGCCAGGAGGAACCCGAAGGGAAACCACGGGACCCTCCTTCCCATCTCAAACTGCCTGTGGTTTGGACCACAGCAAGGCTCGCAGTGGCATGACACGAGCCAAGCTACCCTAACGGAGTATTGGGAGCAGTACAAACCTTTGAGGGATTTCACAGCTATTTGCTGTAACSTTTTTAAAGGATTTTTTTTTTTAATTGAGTTCAGTTCCATTCCACAAATCCAGCCACAAAAGAAGAGGTTTCCTGCATTCGTTTCCAGTCACTTCAGAAATGTGATGTATATTAAGAGATTTGGTAGCAGGTGGGAAATGAGAAGATAAATGTGGACAGGAATCATTTCTTTTCTCCAAGACGCCAGCAGCTGTCAGGGCATCCTCTCCAAATGTCCTAAAAGGCAATGTTCTAAATCCCCTTTGATATACACAGGAGACTACTCATCAAACCCTTCCTGTTGTACTATAAACCAGTCAAATAATGAAAAAAGAGCAAAACTATCCTTGCCATACCTAGCATCAGGATAAACAAACTACTGGCTTTTCCTCATCCTCTAATGCTTTTCAATGAGAGCAAAATTAATTTTTTTTTCCCTAAAAAGAGGTTAAGAGAAGAACAATTAAAAAACATATTTTAAAATAGTAGTTCTCGCTTTAAAAACTACATTCTAAGAACTAAATAAAGAAATTAAGTAAAAAAAGAAAAATCGTATCAAGGCTATAAGATCATTTCTTAAATTTCAGTCGAATTATAAATATAGTAGAAACTTCTCATAGATGGATATATAAACATTTCTCATAAAAATCTAAATTTCTAAATAGCTTCCAAACTTACATGCATAGATATATAATTTTGGCAAGAAAAAAATATTCTTTTGGCAAGTTCTTCAGAAATATCAATAAATAAATCCAAGTAATAACTTTAAACATGTTAAAACCCGAAATGGTTTTTCTTGCTGCCTGCAACAGGTAACAGCATGAGTTTGCTAAAATTTTGTAGTCTTCTACTTAGCTGGAAAACATGGAAATTCAGTCCATGGAAATTCAGTGTTTTGTCACCTTTAAAATTTTTGGTTGAAGTCAATTGGTTTTGCTGTATTTTCTCTTCATTTTCATATCTAGACTAAAAAGCTCAGTCTTTCCACTGTGGGAGAAAACGTTGAAAAGAATTTTGCTTAATGAGTATTCTTAAGGAATGCCAGAGTAAAGAGCCTATATTCGCACTTACTTTGAAAGGAAAAAAGAAGAAGAACAATAAAAAACCCCTTTCACTGACTCCTGGAGGTGGTTTCAGGCTAGCAAGGTTTAGATGCAGCTCGCTTTCCTGAATGACCTAGGAAGCCTGGAGATGCACGGCTGTCCACGTGCCTGCCCCACAGTACGTGTCAAACGGAGCTGTAGGAGCAGAGACAAACACCTCTCGAGCAGTCGGACACCTTCGCTTTTTCTCCGAAAGCTCTAAGCTCGGCGAGCCCGTTTGGCAGCTTTTCTGGAGATCATAAATCAAGAGATTGAGAATAATTTTCGGCATTTTTGTAGCGAGGCCACTCCCCAGGTCTGCGCCTCGCTGCGACGTCCCCGGGATGAAACCAACGCTGGCTGGGGCGCGGGCAAATGCAGACACCCATGACATGACACTTGCTGCTACTCCATTTGGGGCCAAAAATCCACAATAGCATTCAGAATTTGGTAATCATTTTTTCATATAGAGCCATACACTCAGAKAAACCGACTTAAACCATCTGCTAATACCAATTAAATTGCAAAAGACAAAGCTTTGAGGACTTCCATCACACCAGTGATCCCACACGGGCGTTTATTGTGAAGACTGTGCAGCTGAGTTACCTTCAGAGGCTCCATTTACAATACACAATTCCTCAGCTTTGCTATTCACACTCCGAATGGGCACAGGTATTATTCTGCCTCTCAAAGCGCGTGCAGTCCACTTTGCCGCTGATAATCTGCATAAAACTGGATCAATGAATCGGGAATCCTCGGGGTGACGACAGCCAACGCGTGCCGAAAGTGGCGTCCCAGTATATGCTGGGCATGTATATCTTCCTGGAGAGCGAGGAGGGCTGCTTCTCTGCACACTGCTGCTACCTGTAAATACACAACAACAACAACATCATCATCATCTTCATGTAGACAGCAGTGTGACTACAGAAATCTCCTATTGGAAACTAAGAAAGCAAGCGCAGGAACACCAACATTTTGCAAACGCCAGGTATGTCCAAGAAGAGACTTTCCYCGAGGTTCTTCTTAGTGAAGGGGCTGTGGGTGGTCAGCTCTTCCAGGAAGCAGGATACAGCTCCATCTCCAAACCATGGTGAAATTACATCTCTCAAAACAGTGTGTCGCAAATTACGTTTAACTTGATAATCATATATGACTTTGTGTTAAACGCCCTGCAACACCTGAAATACTAAAAACCCAATGACCAGCCGTCCCAAAAGCAGAGGAGCCGACATTCCCAGGCTCCGTGGGCACTTCTCCTTTTATGCTTTGCTCTGGGAAAGAAGTAAAAACRATCAGTGCAGAAAGGAAGGCGAGGAGGAGAGGGTGCGTGCGAGGGGAGGAGGGCGAAGGTCCCATACCCCGAAATGTGTTTTTAAGCTCTCCGGCCTTCCGAGAGCGGAAGCAGCCTGATGCCAGTGTCACTCTAAAGACACATTACGGCGCTGAAAGAGCTTGCGGAATGAAAAGAGAGACTGTGATTTCCAGTGCAACGGCGAAAACAGTGATTGATATTGACTGCTCCCTTATATCTGTAAGTGAAAGAGCCAGCTGACACGCATTTGTCCAGCTACTCAGCATATTTTCTCTGTTTGTTCACTTACTGAAAAGGGCTCCGCTGCCTGTGCTGTGCTAATGGCTGCCAAAGCCGTTTAGGAGCTTTTTAGGGGATTTAGCAGCATGTTTAGGAAGCTTTCACAAGAAAGCACGCATGGATTTGGATGGCTTTGTCAAGTTACAACAATATTACTGTTAGTTCTGTGCTGCTCTAATGAGCAGCAAAGCTAAACACTGCTGCTATGCATCTTAATGCTTTTCAGGACTTCAGAGACAGCTAATTGCGGAAGCATTGCTGAGATTCAGGGCACCAGCTTCTTAGAGAGATAAGTAACAYATCATTTAAGAAAATTATGAAGGCATCTGGGTCATTCCATTTACATTTTTCAGTAAGTAGATGGTGTGACTATTTGCTTAACTCTACCATAGGAATAGAAATACTTGAAGGCAAAAAAAATCCGCCCAACATCCCGTGCCAAAACCCGAATCCAGAAACTCTTCAAAGGGCAGAAGATTCCTGATGGGAAAAAAAGCTGCCCAACATCCTGTGCTGTGTCACTCATTGACGGAGGGGACCATTTCCCCTTAACAGGCACCACAGTAAAGGCAAGTTTCCATAATACTAAAAGAAAGAGACGTTTTCTGAGTTTTCAAACGCATTACTGAGAAACCCTGAACGCACAACTGATCTGCTCCGCTCAGAGACCAGCACATACCCACAGCACGAAGCCATGAAGCAGCACTAGGAACTTTGGCCACGAGGGGCAGGCCTGTTTGTACCAGAGAAGCTGAGAAAAACGCCATCATATTGGCAGATTCCAAAAGAAAACCTCAAAAAAACCCAGCGCTACCCAAGTAATTCCATTGCACTGATACACAGAGCAGGAATTTGCCCATAAGCCAATACTTGCGATGATTTCTTTATTTTACTTACATTTTCTCTATGATCCTGCCAAAAGTTACAGTGACCATAATTAAAACCTCCAAAAGATTTTTTCTTCTTAAAGACTCAACTGTAAGTTCTGTGATAACTGAAAGCTAATAGATGTGAGCAAGTACCACAAAACTGGTACTTTTTAACTTGCTCTTCAGAAGCATTTGTGTGGCTTGAAGGGGGAAGAAAAGGTTTAARATGTGAATTTTTCTCCTCTCTCTTTCCCTCTTTTCCTGCCTGCATTTTTCCTGTTGCAGGCTCCCTCTTCCAYGCCCTACACTGCAATGAGCTGCAGGCATCATGGCACCATGTTAAAAACTCGGGTCCTCGGGTCTGGCCACAGCAGTCACRTGAAACTGTTTCCATTCCCATTCCCCTACTAACCCAGGAAACCCAGCTTTCCTAACCCAGGTTTYGGCGGTAAGACATTCAACAAAGCAAGTGTGATTATTTGTCTGTATTCAAGTATGCAAAATTTCAAAAAAATCTTTGCRTTCTCGTTAGCTGGTGAAGCCCAATCACCCACGGAAAGCAAACCCAAGCAAGCCAGCCGACGGGAAATGAGCCTGAATTGTTCTGGGGAAACCTGCTCTATTTCTGGCCTAAAGCCTACTGGTTTTCAGGCGATACCTCTTGTSACAGTCATATTGGGACAATTCTTCCTGGACCAAGCCAACTGAAGGATTTTTAAACGTCACTTCTGTCTGGATTAAAATATATATAAACTGTTCCAAGTGAGACAAGAGCGAGAAGGAAACACAAGGGGCCAAGTGACAGCAGAAGAAGAAAAACCCGGGTTGTGCAGCCATCCCTGCCAGGCGTAGGGGCGCTCCAAAGGCAGACACTGCATCCAGCCGACCACTTCGAACAGCTTGCAATAGACTTATCCTCAGTGAAGCCGCCCAATTACTCCCTTAAATCGTTCCTGGTTTTGGCCTCCGCCACTTCCTGCGGCGAGTGCTGTGGTCTAAGCGTGCCCCGTATGAAAAAGCACTTGAGCTCGGCTTAAACCTGGTGATTTGGGCAAGTGCCTCCTGGCTTCCGTGTTATGAGAGCAGTGCTCCAGCTCTGCTCACCTTCTCCACATCCACGGTGCTTTAGCTTTCAAATACAAAAAAAAAAACAGGTCTTTTCTAAAGAAGACAAAAAAAATGAAGTATTTTGGGTCTGCATGTGTTGTAAAGAATAGGAATAACCCATTCCCATTCCCGCTCCAACGACAAAATGGTGCGGCGAAGTCCTGAAGGGCAAAGCAGCTATYCTGGACTGCATCTGAACGCACAGAGGCTTTCGGCACTGACTGCTCAAGTGGGAATGAAGACATTAAGTGAGTGTCAGAGACACCAGAGATCAAACAGCACCAGGCCAGGCAGCAGGTAATTAAGCAACAACCACGGAGGTGTGGGATGTTTCTGCAGAGATAAACAGCCAGCCGGGTCTTGCTGGCCACCATTAAATCTTAGAACGTACCTCGTTTTGCTTATTAATACTAATAAAAAGTGCAATAAAAAGTGATTCATATTTTCAACAGAATGAAAATAAACGAGTGAAAGAGCTATTAGTCTGAAGTCGGGAAGCCCTTCTTAGCACGGAAATCATTTCAATTCATATATGAAAAATAGATTATCACGTTTTTTGTTAACGAAAGAGCTGAACAGAACAAGTGATTCACCATCTGGGCGAGCGTTTCTACCAGCAGAAGCTGAACTAATTCAGAGTCTCACAAAACCCGCCACGGTATCAGCTTATCCTAGGAGAGGGGGTCAGCTTTGCTAGCTGAACCACACACACTCCCTGACCAGCAGCTAGCACAGCCACACACAAGCGCACATAAATAATGGCGAGTATCAAAAAGCAGCAGATTTACACCTAGCCGTTCCCTCCTCCCCATCCCATCCCATCCCATCCCATCCCATCCCATCCCATCCCATGCCATCCCATCCACCATAAAATGTGCGGGATTGGGTGCTGCTCCCGGAACAAGGCGCCTTCAGCACAACCCATCGTCCTTCCCACTCCACACCAAGTGCTCCACGGGCTGATTCAGCTTGACTGATCCCCCCCATCCTGGCATTAAGCTCTAACTCTTTCCAGAAGACTGAAAGTGCTTTTCAGCTTCTTTGTATTTAAAGTGCTCTAAATAGCTTTAAAGAATTTTTTCCCCTTAAAAAAAAAAAAAAGGAGGAAAAAAAAAAAAGGGCTTCTGTATTAAAGCCTTAGGTATTTTCAAGAAAGTGGTTTTGTGAGCAGGAGCCTGTTGGGCACACCTGTGAATGTGGCGTTTAATTGGGCTGCAGCTGGTGCCGAGCGCGCGCGGGGCCGGCTGGCTCCGCATTGTGCCTCCCGCTCCTTGCTCCTTCCCGGGCGGCTGCGGCCGGCTCCGCATTGTGCCTCCCTCTCCTTCCTCCTTCCCTTTCAGCCGGCGCCTCCATCCCGCTGGTCACGGCCGTGAGCGGGATTAGGAGCCGGCAACAGACGAGCTCCCCATGGTCCAGTCCATGAATAGCGCAGAGCGGGCGCTTCCTTCCCGGGAGCCACCGGGAACATCCCGCCGGTTTGGGTCGGGGCTGGCCGCTTTCCCGCCCCGCTAAGGACACATAAAGGGTCATACGTGGCGTTTTACAAAGCCGTGAATAAGTCCTGGGTCGGGACATCTGTTTCTCACCCGGGCAAATTGCTGCCCAGGTCAGGGTGCTCCCTGTTGTCCTCGGAGGGCCCGCGGGGCAGACGTGCCCTAACCAAGGCTCTCGTCCGAGGCGTTGCTTTCCAAGGCGAGATCGAATAGTGCTTCAAGGTACCACAACCATCTCTCTTTTCAGCAAGGTGCTTTTAAGTGATGAGAGGTGTTCCTCTTCACTAAATTTCCAGAAAGACTCAAATTTGGAATTGATCTTTTCTTTCAAACTTTCCTGTTTTATCCACRAAACAGGAAAATATGTGGTAATGTGACTTTTCTTTCTCTTCCCTTAGGAGAGAAATTCTTATGGATTGCTAAAAGTCTTCTTTCTTTTAGGAGAAAGAGCTTCCAACATCACAAAATAACCGATCACCCTGCAATGAATCCCAACTCAATCTCTGAGAGATCAGCACACTCTCTCCCAGGGGTGCCCCTCTTCATTACACTCCGGTCTGGGATTCAGGATCAGATGGACTCTATGTCTGGTCAAYGGAAATGGAAAATCTTGGATTATAAACACAAAATGGTAAAATACATSGGCATGATGCTGTTTGGCACAGGATCCATTCAGTCCTCAGATTCACAGGCTGTACCTATCCCTGTAGCTTTTAAGCAAWTTTCCTTAATCTTTACAGAAACTTGCTATCCCACAAGAGTCCCGTCAGGAAACAGAGGTGCACCAGGAACTCCGAGGCCACCTAAGTGGCTCAGCGAGACAGACACCTCTTTGATCCTGAAGCAACTACGGTTTAAAGTGTTATCAGTTTTCTCMGGTCAAAGTACTTGTGTCTGTTACCATCCTATATTCATGCACACCTGGAACAGATGAGTTCCCATTCATTTTGAAAACATCTTCCGCAACGATATACTATAACTAAATAATTTTTCATACAAAAATAGACCACCTCCTTCCTTACTAATTATAAGAGGCATTCAATACGAGTTGACATTGGATAGACTACTTTGAAGCAGATTTGGAGTGATGAAGTGGCACCTTAGCACTTCTTAAGGAAAAAGGACTCCCTCCCACTAGGTGAGAGGCCAAGTACTGTCATCGAGGCGGATCTTCCGTCTCCGACGCTGCAGCCCCAGCAAACAGCCTCTGCTCCCCCAGTTTCTTGCACGGGCGGTCACTGAGGAAGCGTCTTTGAGCAAAGCCAGCTCCCTCGGCGAGCCCCGCGGCCGCGGTGGCTCGGGGCAGGCCGCCTCGACGCTCCCTTCGGCGCTTAATCCCCGCCTGGTTTATCGGGCGGCGGCAGAGCCGCGCGGGCCGGGGCAGCGCGCGGACCCGCGCCCCAGCAGCAGCCCCGGTTACTCTCCACGGCTCAAGCACACCCGGAGCAGAGAGGGGCACGGGGCGGCTTGCAGCCAAACACGGCGCCCCACGGCAGCCGGGGGGCAGAGCCGAAGCGGCCCCGCGCAGGCCGGGTGTCATCCCGCATTCCTCGGCTCCTCCCGACATGTCCCAACAGGGAGAAGCTCCCAACCCGCTCGCGAGCGCTCCTTCTTGCTCCTTAAAAGCGCTGCTAGATGCGGCCTCCTTCCAAGCGACAGATAAAACACGTTAAGTTCCGAGGCAACTTCTGTAAGTGCAAGCCCGAAGCGCAGCCCTTTTCCAAAGCGCGCCGTGTCGACAGGGATCCCATCGCTTTGGCAGGGACATGGCATAGCTGCAGCTTGCACAAAAGAATTCGTAACAGAACGAGTTTTTACATGCTGGGACGAAATATTTTTAAACAGCTCCCTCTGCCAACTTCAAGTTTCAGCTATATTTGTGCAACTGAAAAAAAAAAAAAAAAAGTCACACATGTTTCTATACGAGATTAAGCTGCATTTCTGGTTAACCTCAGAATTATTTCATTTTTATATAAACATTTAATGAGAAAGTTTAACTTCTTCCATTCAGCGAGGAAAAGGAAGCCAAGCCACTAGAAAAACAGTCTTTCCATACACACATAAACGTGTGTGTGTGTGAGCGCAGTCTTTTTAATTAAAAGCAATTAAGAGAATCCCGCGTTCTCGCTCTCCGCACRCCGGGACTACCAAGGGCCGGTGCACATGGAGCGGCTTTGCTGCAAGGCGGAGYGAGGCACACAGCTCCAAACCTAGAGCGGAGAGCCCCGGGGGCGCCCCCAGTGACACCCCACGGAAGCCTCTCTCCGGAAAAGCAAAACCAAGCACCACAGCAGAGCAAATCGGGCAGGTTCCGCCTTGGGAAACCTGCTGCAGTGCAGGTACTGAGCAGCTGCTCCGGCCTGCGCTCCTTTCGGAGCTTGAGCTAGACGGACGTGCAGCTGGCTGACACACTGAGCACGGTCGGTATGTGTTTCACGCATTGAAAAACAGCTCATGCCTTTGCTTCTCTCCGGCCGGTAATTCCTTTCTCAGATGCAACCTGAGGAAGTAACAGAGGCCTTCGGCTCCTGTCAAAACAAAGCACGTAAAAGCAGCTCTGCAAAAGGAATTGGGGAAAGGGCCCTCCCTTCCCTAAAGACGTTTCCTCTTCCCTCAGTAGCACAGAGGCAGCCTAGAACTGCCTCAGCTCTCCCATGCTCAATCCCTTGGGACTCGGTTCCTGGCAGCGGAGAGAGGTTCCCCATGGAGAGCAATGAGGGGGTCTATTTGCTCCCGGGGTGCTTCCTGGGCTCACGATCGCCAAGGAAAGCTGGAAGGGGAGCTTTTGTGCCCACCTCCTGTGGCTGGGAGGGTCCCGGAGCACCACTGGGAGCCAGAGCTGCATGGCCTGGGTGCTGGATACGGCTCCCTGGGGATGGAGCCGCAAAGCTGAAGAGCTTGCAGGAAGCTTGCATGCAAGCAAAGCTGAGAAAAARCAATTGCTGGCATTAATTAAGCAAATTAGCAGGAAAATGCAATTAATGGCATCAATAAATAGATTAAAACGTGTGTCTAGACCTCATATATGAATACGATACCCCATATATTGTATAAGAGTAATGCCTGCGTGCATAACCCCATTCAAAGCCTACAGTCATTGAATTGCCAATGTCAATCAAGGAACGGTCACACCTTACTCAATGCCAGGGCCCCAAGGACACGGAAGGCGAGGGGCGCGCTTCACGGGCGGCGCAGGTGAGGCCGGGGCTGGCAGCCCGGCCAGGGCGGCCGCAGCCGGAGCGGCCCCACGCACACGCGCTGCCCCCAGCAGCTGCTTCCACTCCTGCCTCTGCCCCAAAGCCAACGCACGCCGCGCGTGGCCGAGGAGAGACACCTCGGCTGGCGCGGGCGGCCTCTCCAGGGCCCTCGCTGCGGGGCGGCCCCACATTTCCCTTCAGGACGGCGCATCCGACTGCGCATCTWAAGATCTGCACGTGCCAGGAAGCACTGCTTTGAGTTGTTCAGTCGCAGAGCGTTTAGTAAAGTTCTGCCGTCAAGAAGGGCTTGTCTGCTAATGTGTTCCCCTGGGGTGCCTACTCACACCGGCCCACAGGGTAAGCGCGACCCGCTGCTCCCGGGTCTAAAATTCCCTGGATGCCGTGAATCACTGAGAGTGCAGGCTGGGGGATTTGTCACGCTGTTCCCAAGAACCCGGCTCCATCCAAGGGGAACAACTTGTAACCAGCACAACTGGCACCTAAGAAACCAGGGACAAACACAAACACAGGATGAGGCAGCCTAAGGTGGAAAGGAGATGGGTGAGGAGGGGTAGTCAGAGCTGCCACCTGCCTTCCGGGGACAGGCAAGAGAGGACAGCCTAACAGGCTACCTGGCTTTGCTTGCTAGCATCAAAACCTGTTGTTTGACTGCCTCGCTGCAGTTCAGAGAACCAAAGCTGGGCCACGTTTCATGGTCACTCTGGTCCTCTGGATAAGCAGATTTGCCCCTCCTTGGATTACAGGTCTCCACTGGCAAATCCCTCCATTTCTTCTCCTTCATACTTACAAACTCCTCCTCAGTTCGTGCCGTGCTGCTGTACGGAGCATCAGCACTTCTAGTGCACAGGCACTCGCTCCTCCTGCAATCCTGCTCAGCTGTGGAGCRTTCAAAATCCCACGGAAGAAATATTTCTCCATTCGTACCTTTTTTGATGAGAGAAGGACCTTCCACCCCCTCAGCGGACACAGTATCCGAAGTGCGCTGCCAAATATTATATGATGTCCTTTCCAGAGTTAATTTTTAATTTCCTGGCTATTCTGCCTGAGAAATTCCCAAATCGTCTTGGCAGCCGCCCTACAGCATGTGCGGACCTAATTGCAGGAGCGAGTGCAGAGTCAGCCCAAACGAAAACCTCCGCACRAACTGCAGAATTCCTGCAAAATTAGTTAGCTGGATAAATTAAGTTCCAGAAAGCAGTGCTCCCCAACGAAACGGTTGCAAATGAAACACACAGGGTGCAAACCTTCCTTGCCCCGGTTGGCTGCGCAGGAAAGGGAGACAGGTGTCTTAAACGTGTCACTCAAAAATCTGATGGTTTTCCATTCTCATTTTTAACGCCACAACTCATAGCCCACAGATGTGGTGTATGGCTATAAATCTTGGCACCCTCTCCATTACGGAAAAATTTCCCCTAGTACTCAGTTTGCTTTGCTTTACCTTAAGTCACCCTAATCATGCTGACATCTACTATCGATGATTATATTAGCCCTAAAAGATCCTTAAACAAATGAAAAGGACTGACTTCCACTCCTAAAAGTTCTGCTTCCAATTTTCTAGAGGAAATTAAATAATGTATAAATCAAATGCTGGGCTCCGGCCCAGGCAGCTGAACATCGCTTTGTCCTTTCAAAGTGAAGAGGAAGTGTCTGCTACAGAAGGGACAAGCCAAGAGAAATAAAGCTTAACCTCAGCTCCATGTGAAAGTGATTTGGGATAATCGAGGGAATCTGCAGCGAGGTTAAGACTGGGACCACATACTAACAGGGGAACTTTACGTGGTGATCAAAAATACATCAGGAGCTGAGCTCCACCTCGGGGAGCCGGGCAGCCCTTGCCCGGGATTGCACCGGAGAGGAGCGGGAAGGGGAGATGGGCAGGAAGCGTGAGGCTATTTACAGCTGGCATTCATCGTGTCCCAGTAATCCTATGGGATTGGGACACGCAGGATTGATGGTGAGGCGGCGGGGACGTGCCGCCCTGCGCCAGCTGTGCTATCCACAAAGCCTTCCTATCCTTGTCTTTAAAGGCTACAGAGCATTTTAGATGCAAAGCTAGACTTTATCAGACAATAACCAGAGAAGCAGCAGGAGAATCTAGGCTTTACGTTTTATAAGGAAAATGATAAAATCACTTTCTGCCCTGTCATTTAGCAGTCATTGGGTTTGTCACGACGCCAACTGAGGGGCTGGCAAAGCGGGCGTAGCCACGTTAACAGTTACATATAGATCTCAATTCAACAAAAATCCTGCTTAGCTGCTAGAAACCTGCTGGGAAACGCTGCAAGGTTTAAAAAAAATCCCCAATCAGAAACACTATCACTTTTTTCACCTTGTTAAAAACTGGAGCCTGTATATGCCCTCTATTTCGCCACGTTATTCTAAACTTAAGGTACGCAGTGAGCACTGCTGCCCTTTAAATCTCAGGAAACAAGCTCATCCTTATGCTAAGTACATTTGACTCTGCAGAACCCACAGGTTTTCCATGTTCACAGGTTCCAGATTGACCAGGAGGCACCCATTTATTTTGAGAGCTATCCAAAGACTGGAAGAGGCTTCAGGAACGTCATTTTCGCCAGAGAGGCCACGTTCACGGTGGCGCRTGGGCAGATCCTCCCATCCCTCTCCCACAGGCCCGGGTTTGAGGGGACGGCTGCCTGGAGAAGAGCAAAGGGCTTCACACAGGCATGGCCGGAATAGCCTCCTCTGTGAAGACCTCCAGGATTCCCATCACTTGGTCTCCTCATGTTACCAAGTATCAGTAATAAGAAAGAGAGGGAAAAAAGCGCACACAAGGAAGGCTGGGAAGAAGTCGGCAGCTTTCACAGAAGCGGTTGTTGGCCGTCCTGGAATTTAAACAAAAGCAGGCACATGCAATGTGTTACTCACACGTGAAAAGCGGAGTGCCAGGAAGGGAAAGAGGGATGGCTCTCCCTCTACCTTCCTCCTGGCTTCAGGAAAGCCCCCCTGAAAACACACCAGCACATGCTCCACGCACCCCGATGGCCACAGTAAAGCATATGCCTGAACACGTTCCAAAGCACTCATCTCTCGGGAGGTTTTTTTTTGTTTGTTTTTAATTGGAAGCTAATTGGGAGGATATAAATCAATAAAGGGAACACATCCAATCAATAAACAAGAGCTGCTCGGGCTTGAAGGCAGTGAGATTTACCGGCCCTGCRAAACTTTGGTTAGCTGCAGTGATACCCACGGCCAGAACAAGGGATGGTTTCCAATGCAGGACCAGAAACACTTCACGAAGGGGCTAAAATAGCTGCCCTGTCAGCAGAAAGCGGTCAGGGTTAACGTCAACTCATCACTTTTCCATAGTGCCTTCTATCTTAAGCGTGGCATTGACACGGGAGAGTTAAAGGAATCACAGTTGGGATCTCCTGTGTGAAGCACCTTATCAGGAATGCTGCATCCCGGCTTCCCAAGCCCCCATGTGTCCAGCACAAAGCCCTCCTGCCTTCCCTGCCACCCCTCCGAGGCCTGTTCCCCGCCTCAGGTGAACCCCCCCGCATCCCGCACCTCAAGTGTTAATTAAACGCCGGCCCGGGCGGCCTGGGGCTCCCCCTGCAAGGCAGGCAGAGAGCGGGCAAACCAACCCGCTACCTCGCCGCGCTCCCAGGCATCAGAGCGAGGCGGCCACGGAGCCCTCCTGCCCGCTTCGGAGGGCCGGTGCCTCCCGCGAAAGGAAAATGTGAGGGAGCAGGCGGGTGCGGGGCCAGGCGGCCGCTGTCTGTGTGGCTGGGAGCCTCCCGAGCGACAGGAATCAGGGATATCCCACGCAGGGATAACGGGAGGTGCCCCCGGCACAGGGGCCCGCGCGCCCCGTGACCTCCTGGGCACGCGGAGCCCAGGGCTGCCTCGTCCTTCAGCGACCGGCCCCGGGAGCGGCACCGGGAACTGCTCTGCGGGATGCAATTCCTTGGTAACCGAGAGCATCGGATCCTACATTAGCAATTCATGGCTCTCCTTAGGCTCATTCGTCGGCAGGCCAATTCATCTCCTGGCGTGACTCCACCGGGGATCGTGCCAGCAAAAAAACTGGCCAAATA
The DNA here is from genome assembly GCF_003342845.1 of Nothoprocta perdicaria. Taxonomy (NCBI): domain Eukaryota; kingdom Metazoa; phylum Chordata; class Aves; order Tinamiformes; family Tinamidae; genus Nothoprocta; species Nothoprocta perdicaria. The sequence continues at coordinate 2,800,193 of NW_020456099.1, forward strand.
TCTTCAAATTCCTTTCTGGAGCATAATCTTTGTATGGCTTTGGGATGACTACGTGTACCTCCTGCTAGCGACCTCGCAGCAGCARACACCAGCGCTGAGGACAGATCCTGACCACACCGCTGCTCTCCCAAGATTAAAAGAAGGGCAACCAGGAACACGGACGAAAGATCCAGACTGGAAAATATTTAACACGTGRAAAGTTAATGCTGTCCTCTGTTAGTCACTGGTATCTAAGTATTCTCCACGGTTAAAAGTATATTAACGAGCTGGAGTGATCTAATCAGAAGAGATCAGCAGCAATTTTCCCTGCAGATGATCTACACGCGGCAGCCCTGTGTGCTTGTTTACGATCTCTACATCTGGTAATGAGTTTTTGACATGATGGAAAGCTGCGGTAGGAAAACGCGCTCGGTTTCCTCATGCTGCCTCATTAATGCTCTACTTAGTCTGCAAGAAAGGCGCTCGAAGAACAAGCACTAACTGTGAGCGGAGCATAAAGGAGAGGCAACAACTGCCTCGCGTGGCCTGGGCCTAAAAACGTTGCAATGGTTCGTGGCAACCTGGCGAGCACGGAGAGGTGATTCCGTAGCTCCCACAACACCCATACCTGCAGAGATGCGCAATGGCAGGGCTGGTAGGAATTGCCAAATACAGYGAGCAATGTTGGAGCTAAAATATCCCCCTCCATGCACGCACTGGGCACTGAACCATGGTTTGCATTTACCAGTTACCTGAGGTAACGCTGCTGGTTATCGCCTTCCACCCCTTGTGGACCATTAATAGAACCAGCAGGAATCACGTTTTCCAAAAGTGACACCACGGGGAGAGGCAGTCAGTGTACAGATGGCTAGACATCGAATCCCCATCAAGAAATCAGTGAAGATGCAGGGCTCAAATAACCCTGTGCCTGGGAGGAGTGCGGGAGGTGGGGGKTTCGGTGTCCTCCGCTTCCACCAAAGTCATTCCTTTGCTTTTAGTCATTTCAGCGAGACGTTGTCGACACAGGATGTTGTTCTGGAGYAGCTACCGCATTTAAATTCACACCCTATCTCATTCCAGGATAACTTCCCTACTTTGACATGCCCTTAGAAGTACAAGAAAGAGCATTCGTCTGTGGCTGCATTTAGCCCTAGGCTGGAGTCTCACGAGGTAACAGAGAATAGAGATTTGGCTTTATCTTACAAACGGTGCTAATATATATCACCACCCTTTGGAATGAAACCAACTTTTTCTCTCTAATCTCCCAGTCATTTCCCACAGAAAGCACACAGGTTCCCTGGCCCTTGGAAGAAGGCAAGGACAGCAAGAAATCAGAGAGACTGCAGGGCATGGAGAGCCTCTGCAAACTGCACCCCAGAGCACATTGCTCAGCCTAAAAGAGCAGACCTATGAGGTGGCTGCTTTCAGTGACAAAGAAACTACCACAATGGTCAAGAAAAACATATTTAAGCTCCACGCACCAAGATGCTCCACTGCAGAGCCTTGGGACTCATTCCCCAGCTGGAATGAAAGGTAACCAGGTTAAGCAGCTCAGCAGGGAGCAGGAACTCACTGCACAGGGAAGCTTTTCCTGCGTATTGGATGGACATCGTCAGAGGAAGGATTCTCCCGCCAAACGTAGCTCCCACTCTCCCGCTCTCAGCGCGCCAAGCTCAAACCTCAGGAGCTCTCGAGCTGCCATAGGGAACACGCATTTTCCAGTCCTCCCTGATGGGATTTCTCACCATATCCCACGGTACCTGYGATGCTCCTATCTCCCCAGAATCATCCACAGCAAAGAGGTAAGGAGATTTCCCGGCACAGGCAACAAGGATCAAGCACTGACCGAGCTGTCAGAGGGGCACGTTCTGCACAGACACCCCTGAGGTAAAGACCCCAAAAGAGCAATTTGTCAAAATGCAACCCATAATTCCCCCAAAACCTTTGGTTTTAGCAGACTCTGCAAGCAGAAATCTGCTAAGAGTAGAGCCAGCCTCTACAGCAGCATTAAACGTAAATCAGCAAATGACACACAAATGATTTCTGCATATTACATTTTTTTTCTGCATTTCCCCATCATTTTTTTTTAGAGAGATTTAATTTCCTTCCTTTTGTTGGTGCATGGAACCTCAGTGGGTTCTTTGGTCTATGGAGCAGGTCTGTTCCACTCAGATCAATTATTCCTTTCCTTTCCCTATAAGAGAAAACCACTCACAACTTCATCCCTTCTTTTCTTTCCTCAGTGCTTCTCCATCCGATTCACTGTTTACTTGCAGAGCATATGGGAAACACGTCGGGAAAGAACGCATCCGGGTTCACGTTCAGAATAAATACTTTTTATGACTATTCCCATGACCTGCAGCAATAGACTAGATTAGTCACCCGCAACTATGTATAATCATACAATCATTTAAATACCTTTTCAAAACAGGATACTTTTTAAGATACAGATCAACGAAATATTCCTCCACAGGCTGCCTAACACCTATTTCCTATAAGTCTCTCGTTTCCAGCGGAGAAAGGAAGTGCTGAATTTTGAGGTGTGGGTCCTCCCCGCCGAGCTATGGTGCAGGAACAGAAACGCGTGGCCCCGTGTTGAAGCACAGCTTACACACTCCTACTGCTGCCTGCTCAGCTCAGCTTTCTTAACGAAGGAATATTGAAGACCTGCACTATGGAGGGAACTGAAAATTGATGAAGTCTAGGTGCTGTTTATCAACAAGTGCAAAAAATGTCTTTTTTTTTCCTGTTTTTCTGCCTATTCCAGAAAACCAAAAACCCAAACTCCTCCTGATTTTCCCAAAGCAGAATTCTAAGCATTTCCTTTGAACAGAAAACAGGATGTTGCCCAAACATAATTCACATTCAAACAAAAACAAGTAAACAAGGGTTTAAATTCAACCTCACTCATTTCATTTAGCAGCAAAAAATAAATCTTGAAACAAAGTAATTTTGAATTGACTTAAAATATCTCCAAGCTGAAATATTCTGAATTCTTTTTCTAACACAAGCTTAACTGGATGCCACACATCTAAATTTATTGATCAGTTCAGTGTTATAAAATCTTCGCTTTTCACCAGAAGACAGTTCAAGTGAAATTTATAGTGCTTTTTTTCCCTCTGCAAGCAATCAGACACCTGTGTTTYGTGTTTTGTACTACCTGTTTACTGCTGTGTGGGGGGTTTTTTTGCTTCACCTTTTGTTTTTCATCATTTTGCCAATCCTTTTTTTTCAAGGAAAATCCGGTGCATCCCTCTGGTTTTGGGCAACGTTCCCGGGTGCTTTTCAAGGGCTGCTGTGGGTGCAGGGCCGGGCAGGGCAGCCCAGGGCGCCCAGCGCACCCACTGCTCCCTATCACAAAGCTCAACCCAAACATATGGAAATCTGCCTTCCGTTACCACGATACCCAAAAGACGAGGAAAAAAACTCAGGGATTTCCTGAGTGAACTTGGCTTTTTACAGCTCCTTTCTGTGAAGTGGAGGTTGGGTTTTGTTTCCTCAGGCAATGCTGTCAACTTCTGCAAAGCGAAGGGGGTGGGTTTGCTTTGGAAACGGTTTCCCCAGATGGTTGGGGCTGGTGTGCGAGAGTTTCCCCGGGCACCGTAAAGRTTTTCGTGCTCACCACGGCTTGTAGTTCAGCAAAACACTCGAGCAAACGCCCAGGCACAAGCAAGGAGCAAACTTACCCCTGTGCAGCTGAGCTGCGGCCTCCAGGGACCCAACGCCGGGCACAGGGCCTCAGAAGTCGGGTTGCTCTTGGCCTAGCAAGCGATGGGTCTCTGCCCCCCGGCCGCTCCTTCGCCACCTCTAGCTGAACGCAGGAAAGCTGCTATCTGCAAAATTGCTTAAAATGACAAATTCCCTTTAGGGCAGGGTTTCGTGCTGCTCTACTTGCTTGGCAGGCAGAAGGCTGAGGTGAGAAGAGCCATTACATAGCCAAAAGCAAAAGAAATCCCTCACTTTCATGTAAGTTTACTTACACTAATAAGTATCACTTCACATATATAATACATACTATGTAGTATATACACCACATGTGGAATCTATTTTTATCAAGGACAGTTTTTTTAATGAGGAAGACTGAACAAAGTTTATGAGTGAAAACGTTCAAACCAGTATTAATCTGCAACAGGAGTAACAAAATGTTTGAACAGAAAACAGTAAAAAGGCCAGCCTTGAGAGATGAGGTTTCAACTTGCATGGCTTTCTAAAGCTTTGCACCCTTCCTAAGCCTAAACTTAAACGTAGCCTCTCTCAAAGAGTTGTAAGAGGCTCGTGTTTCAGATGAGCAGGTTCTCATAGAAATAGCTCACTATATTTCTGTTTTCTAGACCCACTAAAGTATTTGTACCCACTCCACTAYTTTTCAGAGCACGTGCCTGCCCTCCCCCTTCCTAATCCCCCTACCTATCAAAAAAAATTATTTAGGTTATACAATCACTTGTGTATATATGTAGCTAATTGTATTCTGAACTGCTGAAAAGTGTTTCCTCTCCCTCTCCCTGCATGCTGGACTTAATTAAACCTTCCTTAAGTGCCATGTATGAATTAGGAAAGAAACAAACAACAAAAACCCCACACTATTTTAAAATAATAATAAAAAAAATCTGGTGCTAAAAAGTACTGGAAGGCTAAATATCAGCACAATAAAACTGCTGGATTTTAAACGGGAAAAGCCGAGCCCCTGGAAGCTCTGTGTTCTAAAACGAGGGGCTTTCCTGGTGCAACCCCCCGTGCGGGGCAGAGACGCTTTCCTTCCAGATCACCTCAAAACCAGGGGTGAATTTTCACCCCCAGCCTCCACGCGGAGCCTCCCTCCTGTCCCTGTTCCGCAGGGGTCCCGCCCGCGCCCTCGCGCAATCCGCTCGGATCCACTGGGCTCCGCTGCCCTCGGGGACCCGGGGGACCCGGCCGGCCGCGGCCCCACGGCGCCCTTGGGCAGGGGGCAGCTCCTGTGGTCCAGAGGCTGGTCCTGGCCCGGCTCCCACACCAACTCGCCCCCTTTAATTGCTCTCGTAAAGCCAGCAGCTTTAAGCTCTGTTTTACAGGCTGAGCTACCCCTGCCACACTCCTCTGTTTCTGCCTTTATTAACGCATTTAATCAGGGTCCCTCCAACCCTCCAGCTGACTTTTCACTCGCCACAATTGTTTCTTTATACTGATTACAATTTCCTGGAAGATGCATGTTTGGTTTTAATAATCCCTTGACTTTTCCCATTAACCATATTGCTTTTTTATTTCCTGCTTCCTTTTTTGATTTGTTTTTATAAACATAAATTTCTTCAGTACCCAGCTGTTTTGTTAAAACAGCCTCCCTGTTTAGAGCTCTGTTAATTCCTCCTCTACATTTTTTTTTAAAGCAACTTTTAGGTGCTCTCGCTTTGCTTCCCCGTCTCCCTCGTTCAGTGACACGGGGCAAGAAGGGCAGTAAAATTAGTACCAGCCTTTTCACATGGGCTGGATCCCGCCAGAGCCAGGACCTCAAATAGCCGCGTGCCCTGTGAAACAGGACACAATTTACAGCACCTTTCGGCAGCCACTTCACACCAGGCCGTGATTCTGCCCGGGCACGTTGCCCAAACAGCCCTGCTTGCACACGGTCATGAACAAGACAACAGGACAACAAAATATCCTGGATTCTTGAGACCCATTACACCTCATAACGCAGAGGGCTCCAAGCCACGGTGGTGACAAAACCCACCCCACGTGTATGAGAGTCACCGTGTTGCCATCCTGTCGTTGCTCTCCTTTCCTTTGGCTTCCCTCCCGACTGGAGAGCAGCATCCCGGCTCTTGGGAGGCACCTTGGTGTGGAAGCCCGGCCCAAGCACTGACCTGATGTGGCTCCGTGTGGCCTTCCTTCCATGTAACCCCTACACTACAGCTTGGCCACGCAAAAGGACACGGGGGACCAGCGCCTCACGCACCTAACACCCTCCTCTTCCTCCTCTGTGCTCTACCAAGAGCTGGCCCGTGCCATAGTAACTAAACAGGAACAAACACTGTCCCTTCTGCTAGGTAAGTGGCACGCAGATACCACCAAATACATCACTGCCTGCCTCCGAAGGGGCTTATGTAACACCAGACTGCAAACCGCAGTTTGCACGTGCAGGTCCTGCAAGCGTCCTTGCAGCCTCTCCAAGGCAGCTTATCTGTTACCTAACAGGACGTGTCAAATGATTTATGGAATCCATGAGAAATGAGAAACCTCTTAGACAATCCAGGCTCTCTCCCAGCAAGTCCGGGATTGTTCCTGGAGAAACACGGCATTGGCAGAAGAGAGATTTATCACCACAGTTTCTTAAATCTCTATCCTACAATTTAGCAAGCTTCCTATGGCGCTCCATGCGGCACCTTCAACAAGTCAAAAGCTAGATGTTTAACAGGAGTTACAAGCAATTCAGAAAGCATACCGTGCTCGTCACCAAGCTGTACAGCGCAGAACTGTTTCCTGTAGCAGTTTATAGAGAGTGATGCGGCGACCCGTGTCTAGATGCCAATCCCTCATCCTACCTGAGTGACAWAAGCCAGTGCACACCGTTCTGGCCTCAGCTGCATTCTTGTTTCATCTTAAGGAACTCCCAGGACAGGGAATCTGTCTGCAGGCCCCAGGACTGCAGAAAGGACCCCTCACCTGCAGGAGTCACAGGAGGGGCTGCTGCCTCCTATTCCTGCTGCCCAGGTAATAATATATGATGAATGAGAATATATTTTCATCTTCAGGAATTAAACAAATAATCCTTGTATTTAGCAAGCTGAAACACGCGGTCGATTTTCAGTGCATTAAATAGTCCCTGGTTACAGGGAGTTTTCTGAGCGCGTGAAASTCCCCGAAACGCTGCAGGGGAGCAAGCTACACTCTGACGAGGCCAGAAACGAGGAGGTATATTAATATTTTGCATCTTGGATGAGGTGATAAGGATAATGAACCCAAGCTGAAGAGCTAAACTCACATTTCAAACTCTCTCAAACTGTGAAACTCGGTCAGACCCATCCCCGTTCAGCAACTGATGGCTAAGGTGCAATTAGTTTTCCTGGTAAAGCACATTTATGAGATGAATATCAAGCATGATCATGACAGATGTCAACACTCTAGTGAGCCGAAATAATTCCAGCTGTACAGTATACACTAGCTCCTCGGGAGGAAGGTACCTAGGGTATCCCTCTGCACTGCAACATAAATAAGGACAAATAACACAAAAGCAGCCACATATTCCCACAAACGGAACACTAAGTCTTTAAATACCTAACTAGAGAACTTCTTTCTGTTCATGCTCCTGATTAATTCCTACTTTTCCAGGCTGCACGCACAATTCAGCTGGGAGCAGAAGCCTTCAACCTGACCTGTGAAATCTGTCTCACGTGCAGAAGGGAAGAAGGGTGGTTGCTGCCATACACATCCAGCCACCTGGAACGCATAAAAGCAGCTTGGGTTTGAAATAGCTACAAAATGCAGTACATCTACAAGACTAATTGCACTGTGCTTTAAAACAGCAGCTTCGACTGGATGACTCATTAGCAGTTTTTGCCCCTTCACCTTTAACAGCAAATTCGTTGCAGGAGCGAGGGGATGCTTGCTTGAAGGAAGAGCTGGTAACACTGATTTTCAGCACTGCAAAGATGGACCGCTCTGGAAACGCTGAAGATGACATGGACATTTATGTTACCATAATATATTTTGATATATGGATATGGAAATCTGAAAATCCTAAATCCTACAGAAAAAAATAAACAGTAAAAGCTTTTACTGTGCTTTGGTAGGTTAAATATATATAATACACACACATTTGTGAAGGGTAGCACATGTAGAACATAAAACACAAACAAACCTTCAAATAAATCTCAAATGAATCCCTGCTAACTTTACCTTAGCAATGCTATTTTCAGTAGATTTTAAAAAAATTCCCTCACAAAACCTGAAATCTTCTTCCATCACATAAAAGAGACTTTTCAGCTGTTATTGCATATTATCCTAGGTATACAAGTGTGAGTTGCAAAAACAGAACATTATCCCGGAATAACAAAAAGAAAGAAAAATACTCCTGCATCAGGGCTGCCACTTACTAATGCAAAAGAGATATTTTTGCCATTATTTAAAGTACAATGCATAGCCATTTTGATACCACAACCCTATTCCCCATACACGTTAGTAACAAAACGGCTCTGCTCTCCCCTAAGTGCTGCTCATTAGCTCGCCACTAACCATGGTGCTCCACATCACCCATTTGAAAGTGCTCCTGAACTACCAAGGCGGGCACCAACTCTGCAGAAACAGCCAAGCCCAGTGAGGAAACAGATTAATTTGAAACCCTTAATTAATGACTGAACATTTATACAGCCAAGATTTATGAGGTACAAGGGAGTACGTCCAAAACACAACACTCCCTCCTGCATGCAAGTTCCCTTTTAATGGTAAACAATCAGCCGGGGGAAAGACAGCACCGAAATTCTCCTGTTCATTTTCTTCCCTCAACTTCTAAGCACTGATAGAAAACAAATTTATTTCATCCTCCTTTTTTTTCCCCCATTTTCCTCATTGTCCCTAAGCATTGTTATTAATAAGCTAGGATTAATAAAGACAAAAAAACTAAAGAAGACAATGGATGTTTATAAATTCAAGAAACCAATCAGTTTCAAAGGATGTTTTTTTGTTGTTTTTTTGAAGCTCATGGGAATGTGAAAAGAGCAAGCAAAAAAAAAGGAAAGGACTGGTAGGTTGATAGAACTTATTTTCTACATATGCTTGTAAGAAACCTTAAACAAGAAAATGAAGGTCATCTATAATGTAGCTATCATGCTACATGAAATAAAATCCTCTCAAAAGCCATTAAAAAAACATTTTTTTCTTTTTTCACTGGACTCTYTTTTTAGCGTTTTTGCAGATTTAGTATCACCAAATGTTACAAATGGAGAATAAGATTTCCATTTTTGTTTAGGGGYGTGGGCACTGCAGCACTTTAAAAGCGAGGCCTGACCTCCTGCTAGGCRGAGCTGCAGCCGCGTGAAGCGCGGGGCAAGGCTGCCAGCTCTCTGTGAACCCCCAAGGCCTTACACTAGAAACGCCAAAATCGAGAAAAGGTTTGTTCCCCCTTGTTCATCCTCAACTACCACATGCCATTTCCAGCCTGCAAAATTTGTTTCTCTAATAAAGGAGCGCGCTCCGGGCCTCCCTGCCCTGGTTTACATAAGAAATAAACAAGCAGAAGTGACCACCGAAATGGCAAGGACCCATAAAGCGGGGTTTTATGGATGATTAAATGACTTGGCTTCCCTGCAGTCCCAGTTCCCAGTCCCAGTTCCCAGTGGCAACGTCTCCGTGGCCTCCCCGGACTCCTCGTTCCAGAAGGGGGATTGGGAGGTGATCAGCGATGGAAGTGGCATGCCTTTATCTATCCACCTATTTATTTTAACCCTTTGGGTCAACGTGACAATGCTGGCAAAGCAAAACAAGGCTAAAGCATGCAAGAAAAAGCAAAAGGCACCGATTGCTGCTCTCCCCCACGATCTCTCAAATGCTTCGTTTTCCTGTGCAATGTAAATAAAGCTTGTTTATGGTTTAGCTGCATCACAAACCTGCTTTGGGTGCTTGTAGTTCAAGTCCGCCAAAACTGTAAATAAGAACCCCTTCCCTAAAGAAAGAACTTAAATATCAAACAAAACCCAAAGCAGCTCTTTTGAAGCAAGCAAAATGCTCTTGTCACCTGAACCTGGAAAGTCAAGAACGCTTTCCTTGGCTTTTGCTGTTTGTTTTTTTTTCCCCATTACAAGTGGTCACCCCAGATCTAACGGCTCCCTTCCATGCACACAGTGCCTTGAACAAGCTAGAGAAGACCTGAAAGTTTGTTTCAAGTCATTATTCAAAGGCACAAAACAAAGTTTAGGCTGAGAAATAAGTGATAGTGTGAAACAGATTAAGTAAAAAGCAAAACGGTCCCCRGAATTGCTTCTGACATAACTAATAACTTGTTGCAGAGTTATTACTGTCCTGTTTCCATCTGCTAGTAACCACTTAATCCTTTTGCCAGGGGCAATCTAAAGGGTGGTGTATTTCCACGTGTATTTTAGGGGAGCAGTAAAAGATAACTCGGAAATAACAACTTCCAACTTTTTACACACCAAAATCCAAGCTGCAGTTGTGCACCCAGGCCCAGCCTTCAAGCAGTGCTAAGGTTATTTGGCAGCTCCTGCTCTAGGCAATGGTTTGAATGGTAAGATCAAAGTTTCGAGCACATCTTTGTTGGGATCCAAATACAAAACTCGGAATCAGCCACAGAGAGCTCCCCTTAAATATCTTCTCTAATAGGGGCACAACCTCCTTTCTCATGARAGAGAGAGAAGAGCAGATATATCAATTTTTTTTTCTTTTTCCTCCCGAAAATAGACATAGAAAAATGAAGTTATACACGGTGGAAAGCCCTTTGGAGGGCCCAGACAGCATTTCCAAACTCAAATAATGCTTAGGTAGATTAATAAGCTCTTATTCCGGGGCTCTACTGTTCCTCTGCTGTTCATTAACATTTCTTCCACCTTGACAGCAATTGAACTGGCAGGATACCAGGAATACAAGTAGGTCAGCACAAGGTGTTCCTCTGTATGGTTTCATCTGGTATAAACATCCTATCTGAGTTAGCCTTCAGGTACTACATTTAAACATACCCACTGCCAACTCAGATAATAATCAGAACTATTTTGGATATTCTTGTCCAAGTGCTACCCTTATTTTTTGGAGGGCTGATTCTGCTGGGGATGGAAAGGAAGATTTATTGCAGAAGCAGGGAGCCCTCTGCAGCTCTCGTGGCTGAGCTGGTGCAAACATTTCTCGTGCCACAACCGCAAGAAACCAGCTGAAACCCTCACTAAATCCAAGAGGATTCATCAAGAAAGCTACGTTGAACACYGCAGGCTCATAGTCAGAGGCTGCGTACTATTTAAAGAAAGCACAACAGGAAAATGAGTCTGCTGTCATCTCAGGGACGTGAGAAATGGCAATGGAGATGTAAGAATACTTATTTTTTCCTCTGTTTGTGCAAAAACTGCAGAAAAATCAGCAGTCTCCTGGAAAATGAAATAAAACTTTGGACGAATCCTTTGCTAATGCAGTGAGTCCTATGGGCATTTACCACAATTTGTATACGTTGAGGATTTGGCCCTGACGTTCAATACCTCTAGAACTGAGGTTCCTCCTCTAGAATTGAGTCAAACTCAAATCTGAAGGCTCCCTTCTACCTACATTCTCCACCACGTGCACTAACTTACAGGACCAAGAGTCAACCCTACAGGTTTAAATGAGAAAACACAGACTAGTACAGTAAAAATGTCTTTTCCTTCTATTTCTTTTTTTTTTTTCTTTAGCATAAAAGCAAACGCTACGACTCTGCACTGACACAAGCATTTAGAGTACATAACTAAAATTATTCAAACGGCAGAAATTTATCAATATTTTGAGCTCCTTGCTATCTGTTCTCCTTCCTGATCACTGTAAGAGTGGTTTGTGCTCCGAATACCCACATTTGTGATCGTCTCTGCAGGGAACGTGGGAGATACGAGACACTGAAGAACAGTCCCTGCTGCCTGATGAAAAAGGAAGCATGAATTACATTAAAAGTTGCTAGAAATAACTCAGGGGCAAGAAATAAAACTAGAACCAAACAATAGCGCTAGCCCAAAGACACTTCTTTTTCCCCCCCCCTCCAGGAATGAATTCCCATCTGCTTTTAAGGAGCGCCACGTTCTCCCGCTGCGGAGCACCCCGGCCAGAGGCGGCACACGGAGGCAGCCGAGCCGGGGCAGAGGGCAGGGCCACGTGAGGCCGAGCGTTAATGAGGACRCAGGGGACAGAAGGGAAATATATACTGAAATTACCCCTAAAGGTTCCTTCCCCCTAAATGATTCAGCAGATGAGTTCTTAGGCATGTAAAGAATCRAGATTTTCAGGTCTTTGGGCTGCACGGAGGATGAAATTCTCCCATGTGAGACGCACACTCGGTGCCATCCATACCTAACCAGGCTCAGAGTTTGCTCATATTCCCCCTGGTGATAACTTCAGGGCCCTCTAAGGATCACTATTCTTCAAGCTAAATTATTTAGCAAGCAGCCTCGCCTGCATCCTCCTGAGCTGTTAATGGCCCTGACCTTTTCAGTCAGACACATTGAGTCTCCTCTGCTTGATTAACCTATTAGCAAGGCATTATCTTATTGAGGGCTGAAATGTTCTTCCCCAGAGGAGGAAGCTGGGCCTAATTCTCAGTGCAAATACTCCTCTGTCTACCTCCCTATGTTTCGCATAAACGTGCTAATTGTCAACCATGTTTTACATAATCACACACGCAGGATTAAACCCTACAGCTATTTACTGGGTCTTGGCCGAGACAAGACATGATGAAAATCAGTCYGCTTGGGACAGTTAACCCCCGAGCTTCCCTCTGTGGGATGCTGGGATGGAACCAGATCTAACAGAAGGCTCTGCAAAGGAAAAGGGGGGCAGTAGCTTGAGACAGGGTCACTCCTGTGGGTCAGCCCCRTGCTGGCGAGCCAGCTCCCGGGCACGCATGGCCCTCCTGTGCAGGCTCTCCAAGCACATCCCGCACGTACGAGGCTCTTGCGAGACCAGCAGCAGGCAAAAATCCCATGGGAAGCCCTGTGTAGTCAGTTATTTCCTGTCAAGTGATTCATCTCCTTTATCCCCAGCACTGACATTCGGAAAACATTCTGAATGCCAGGTATTTCCTCACCTTCCAGCCACCTGTGCCAAACACACATCCTCCGCGCTGATAAACGTGTCTAGGAAGGTGGTGATCCCAGCCCAGCCACGCTGGATGGAGGCCGCGTCTCCTTTCTTCACCCACCCACACAAGAACGCTCGCCTCTCAATGAGTGATATAAATCAACAGATCCTCTGCGTCGTTCCAAGAGAAACTGCAGGAGGTCAACTGAGGGGACTGGTGCCTTCATCCCGCCACGTCTCCGTTCAATGGACCTCCTCGGTTCGGAACCCTACGGCACCGCGATGCCGTAGCCTGTGGAGCTAAGGAGAACTTGGCTTCAGGCAGCAGGGCTGTCCGCAAGAGTGGGGCCAGGCATTCTGGCCATAGGCGTGTTAACGCTCGTCTGCAAAGCACAGTTTCAAATCACACATTTCTGATCAGATAGAAACGTTTTCTTGTGGTATCTTTCAAGCTCAGAAGTCGAGTGCCTGGTCCTGAGACAGGAGGTGCTGAGCACCTTTAGCAGCTGTTGCCTTCAGTGGGAGTAAACAAGAGAGCACAAACATTTTGGCCTGTAAAAATGTAAAGCCCAAGATTCCACCAGGATGTAGTTTCCACAGTCTATTGTTTTTCCCCCCTCACACCTTTCCCAGTTTGCTACCCTTGGTTTCTTGTCACCTTCCTTCCTCAAAATTTGGGTCTGCAGATTGGAACCTCTGCCTCGTTAAGCAAATACCCTTGTCCTTAAGTCTGGAAGATCTTTTCCTCCATGGAAAAATAGATATAGAAAAGGCAAGACAATCCTAATCCTAATCCAAATCCTAATTTGTCTGATATCCCCTTTTTAATACCCCAACTCTCTCTTCTTTACTGATGCTCCTTCATGAAGAGAGACTCATTTTCCCCGATCACTTAAAACACTATTTACCATCCATGGTATCTCTATGCTGGGACACATCCTCACTTCTTTTGAAGTTGGTGACTTCCTCTGTGAGGAAGAGCTGCTTTTTAAAAAACAAAGTTTAAAGTTGAAATACATCAGTATCTGATAAACAAGAACACACAATTTTAGAATAAATATTTTAAGTGTCAAAGGCTCTAGTTGATTAGAATATGCTGCTGCAAAGATACTTTTTTGGCATCAAATACGCTCTTACTTGAGCCAGAACAAAACTTCATTGGCTTCTTTTTTTTTTCCTTGCATTCTCTGTGTTCCCGTTGAGAGTTATTGCAAAGTGAGAAAGATATTTTTACATTAACCCTTCTACTTCAACTAAGAACCAATGAAAGATTTAGAGGTTCCTGGGTTCCTGCTTTACTGTTGTTTCCTGTAAGCATGGAAACTGATAACACTATAGAAATAATGCCAGCCTTTGCTTTACCACAACCCACCTTCCACCAACAAAAAAATAGTCTTTTCCATTATTTGCTTTCATAAGCACACCTGGAAAGAATATTACTGTCAAATATTTATTTTTTTTCTTTTTTTCTTGCTTTTAATCACCTCTCAAAACAACGCAACACTTGATTTCAGATTCTAACTGTACTGTCTTCTGACCTGAAACAAAAACACAATGCGACCCAGACAATAAAGACGATCTCTTTGTACGTTTTYTTTGTTTGTTTGTTTTTAATCTTATTTATCACCCAGTTTTGGAACAAAGTACTTCTAACAGTGGGGAAATAAAACCTTTGTTCCTTGATCGTTCCTTTTCTAAGAGAAAATTCCAAAGATTAAAAGCAATTTGAAGTAATTTCCCTCCGTTTAATTTGTAAAGAAAAATACTACAATCTTCTTTATTTGTGTCACACAAGTTTGCCAAGGACATCAGCCATCACGTTTATAAAGGTACGCATCCTTCTTCATCCAGGCCAACCCTATAACTCCCTAAGAAAAGGTATGACCAGAGACTGGCCAGTCTCTGAGCGAAGACATCCCACCTGTATAAGGGCATTTAAAAAAAAAAAAACTACCAGTGTTATAAATTGATTATTTAATTGTAATATCCAGGGGGTCTCCCTGGGAGCGCAAATGCTCRCACGGCAGCCCCGGAGCCAGAGACGCCATTCCAGAGGGAAGGAGGGAGCGCGCCGCGGTGCTGCTCCCTGGCTCCCAGGCCTGCTTCCCAGCTCAGGAACCTCCACCGGCACCTCCTGCTTTGCTGGTTTGAAGCTACCCAGGTACCTCTGCAGAGCAGAGGCACCAAGATACCGGTGAGCAGTTGGGAAGAGCCTGGAAATAAGGACCAGACTCAGACCCAATCATTTCTAGCGGGCTTGACTTAGACTATTTGTATAATATCAGCTAAGGGTGCGACACTGCTCCCCTTCCGCATGGGAATTTTGTTTTGTTTTACATTTAGCAAATGAGAGGGCAGTTCCATCTCGCTCTCATGAACRATCTCCACCTCTCACATGCAACAGTGGGAAGCAAACAGCCCATCTGCTATCTTGACACATCTTTAAGGTATTCATTACATTAACCATCCGTACAGCAGGCAAACTGAGATAGCTGGTCATAWGCGACGACAGGCAAAAATATAGGAATATCTGATCTGAAAACATGCCAAGCTGGAAGCCAGATGCACTCTGAGCTACCCACTCTACTTACTGTTTATGCAGCTCATTTTAGGATGATTCAACACGGCTCGACATGAAACTCACTATTTATACAGCATCTTGTAGTCACAAACCCAAGTATTTTCCATTTCTTCTCCTAAACAAAAGGCATAACAGGGGAATRGGAACTTGCCATTCATCAGCGGAAACTATTTGTAAAGCTGGGAAACTGGAGCCTCTAGGAAGAAAAGGCGTTAATGAAACTGGCCACTGCGTGTGCCAACTGTCAAGGCTCTTTATAAATTCTTTCAGCAAACACTGACTGCRACTCCTTCTGGTTTTGCTCTTTATCTCCCAATTATTGCAATTCTCTGAATGCTTCAAAGGAAAGGTAAGGTACTAATGGATTCTGATATATGTCATATGAGAAACAGGCAGGTTTTTTCCCTTTGCACCTAGTCTGAGGCTGCACACAACGACCCATCAACTTATTTTTGGTCTGTACAGAACCAGCATGAAGACATTTGCTACTCATCATCAGCTCRGCACAGGAATTCACCACTGGAGCCTCAGCTGACCCACATCCAAAGAAAAGCCCCATGTGCTTGGAATTTCTAAAATACAGTTGTTGCCTGGAAAGAAGATAGTTTCCATATACAAGAGAGGATCGGTTTTATGTTTTTGAAGGCTCATAACTTGGCCAGAGCTGATACGTTCTCCCAGGACACTACAAGTCCTATCACTGACACCCAGGTGAAAACACAGTACTATTTTGGCTCATTTCTCCAAGGCGAGAGGAGCAGCAGAGCTGCAGGAGTTTCCCATACCAATATCTAAGCCTGCAATAAGTTAATTATTGTCTTTTTTTCATTATGAGATCCCATTTTCTGTGGCAAAGAAATGCCCTTCCCACAACAGCTTCGCACACCACACAGCCCTCTCGCTCAGCTTCCCCAAGCACAGCTCGGCTGCGGTGGATTTCTCTTTGGTCTCGGATCCAGCCCCTACCTATTTCCCTTGATCTGCCCCGGGGGCTGCTCCAGAGAGGGCTGCTGCACGTGGCAAGGGCTGTCCCCACTCCCGGGGCACTCCYGGGGTGTCCGCAGCACCCGCAGCAGTGCCCTCACCAGCCACACGTAACACCTATTTAATGGCTAAAGCACCGCTTCCAAAACACACCAACGCTTATGGAATAGCTAGCTAAACGAACAGAATTCCTGCCTGGAAGTCGCTCAGCACATCCAGCAACAGGCCAGTAGAGGAGGGCCGCTCACGGTCACACTAAGACTGCCACTATTCCAGAGCTGCCTTGTTTTGGGGCCAAGCCAGCTTATCTCCCTGCCCTGGTGAACAGCACACTGAGAGATGGAGGAGCTGTGGCGAGCACGTTATGTTCTCCGCTCCAYAGAGTGGAATGGGAGACTGTGTGGTTAAAGGGTGACTGTGTATCAAAGACGGGACAGTAACATATACACTAAGACTGGCTACAGCAAGGTGGAAACCTCAGTTCGGTGATTTTGTACCTTCAAAATCTCTAAGCGACAATCTTAATACCACTCCTTAAATATATGAAGCCATATAACTATCTTATACTAATCCAAACAAGGCAAGAATGAAACATTTTGTGGGGACACTGACATGAATAAATATGCAGGACACGTCAACGCTTATTACAACCACCAGGCAGCATCACCTGAAAAAGCTTTTCCCTACATGCAGGGCAGGGCATAACTGACGTCCGCAGGCAGAAGCTGACTTGCTARCAGTGCTGAGCTGTAATAACAGCAGCTGTTGTGAGCTCTTGGTCACGTGGAGCAGAAAGGAGGCCTCGAGGGAACCAGTGATTCCCTGGCAGATTCCCTTAGCCCGTGAATCGCTCCTCTCCTCCCTGCAGCCGGGGCTCTGAGCCACAGCCCCTAACGCAAAAGCTCCCCACAGCTGTGGGGAGGTCACGGTGAACTGCTCGGACAGTCTGTGTCCTCCCCAGCTTGTCTCCCACCTCCCTCCACTCCTCTGGGCATCCTTAAGGAAGCCACCTGGGATCTTACTCACGATCGCCCTGGAAGAGGCCTTTTCCCTGGTAACAGCACTCATCTCCACGGGGGGAAAAACGCCCTCAGACTGCATTGTTTTCTGAGGAGAAACACAGAAGTCATTGTCTATTTTCTCAACGTTTCCTTCATAGTTTCCCCACCCTTCACTTGGAGAAGCCTAAAGGGATGGAACTCAAAATGAATTTTCAAGATGCCAATTGGTGCGTTGAGTTCATGGCCAGTACCATTAATATAACGTTTTACCTCTGCTCCAGAATACTTCTGCGTGTGCCCAACAAGCTCTGCTAAACACACTTCCTCGCTGACCGGCATGGACCGAAAATGAAGCCTGAAGATCTCCGCGCGGGTGGCCTCGTCGGGCAGAGGCACGTAGATAATCCTGTCTATTCTCCCTGGTCTCAGCAAGGCCTGCAAAGCAAACAGCATGGAGAAGGTTGTAACAAATGAAACACGGCATCAGCGAGCTAAGAACCAGAACTCAAGAAAAAAAAGGCCAAAAACCACGTACAACAATTTCAGCAAAACCAAGAAACTCCGCAAGAACAACTCAGCTATTGGCTAAGCGGAGTTCTTCTCCGAGTTCAAATGGATCAGTCACTGGAGAGACAATAATGCTATTCAACTTATGAAATACCAGATTATGGAAAAAAGACATCATACAGAAACTACAATCATCTTCCTAAAATAATAGTTTTAGGCTTGTTATAAGGTGTGCTGGAATGTTAAAACTTGGCAAAGGGACAGGTGGCAATGGACATATCCCAAGTTCAGATCTTCAATTAAGACAAAAAAAAAAGTTGTTTTTCTAAGCAAAGCTTACATTTGATATTCCTTTGTTTTATCTCAAATTCATTAGAGCTGTGTAAACTTATAGAAACAAAAAAGGATTACTCTCATAGTTTTTTAACACAYAATAAGGGAATGATAGACAGAGGCAAGTTAAAAAAAATAGACTTACAAAAGCACGATAGCTTTACACATTTTAGCATTAGCTTTGAACTGTTAGAAATCCCCTATTTTTTTCCTTCTCCTGTGCCACAAAACAAATGAAAAAATCAGCAAGAAAAAAAACAGTTACAAGTGAAGAATTCCACTTTGCCAAGTTTGATACACCTATATCGGCCCTTGCTTTTTGCATTTTGGTTTTACGGGGCTAAGTAAGATTACGTGTGCTTTTACAGCATCCAAAAACAGAGCAATAGCAAGAGAAGTAAATGTGCCAAATTAATTAGAAGTCAGCACCTCAGTGAGAAAAAAAAAAGGTCCCATTTATAATGTAAAGATAATAAAATCAGAATTCCCTTAAAGACAAGCATCCTACTTATTCTTTCCAAGATGAAACTACTACAGAGACCCCTCCAGTCTGCCAAATGTCCGAGCTGAACGAGGGGCCRAACTGGAGCCGCCCATCGAGGGCTCATGTGTAAAACCCTTTGAGCTTTGCCTCAGTAAGGATTTATTACCCCAGCGGGCCGGGGTTCGGAGCACGGGGCCCGGGAGCGGGAACGAGGCACCTGCTCGCTCCGAGTGGTGAAAGGGAGGCCACGGGGAGAGCAGGGAGTCAGCAGCTCCTCGGAAGGGGAGAGCCGACTCCCATGAACAGCGACAGCAACATAACAAGGGCCACGGCCCCAAACCGCAGCCGGGAGGTTCAGGCTGGACATGAGGAGGAATCGCTTCCGTGGAAGAGCGGCCCTGGGGCAGGTCAGGGGCAGAGCCTCAGGCACGGAGGTTTTAGGGACTCGGCCGGACTCAGCCAAGCCCTTCCCAATCCCGTGCTGGAGAGCTGCAAGGCCCCTGGAAAGGCCTTCCAACCAGCACTGCTATGGCTTCTGCACCGGGTCACAAAGTAAACGCTATCTGTATTTAAAATATTTATATATGATACAAAGAAGAAGCTGAGCTTGTAAATTCAAGAGGTGGCAGGAAGCTCACTTCCATATTTTTCTAAAAATTCCCACCAGTTTTGAAAGCCTCCTACCTTGAAAAAAACCCTAAAAACCCTCCTAAGCCTTCCCTGCTTGACATTTGAGGAAAAAAATGTGCACAGCGAATGTACATAAATAGAATCTAAACTATTTTTTTAAAAAACTGAACAATATTTGTAAGATTCAGCATGTAACCTAAATTGTTTTTATGTTATGGTTCTCCCTTGGGCAGAGCAGTTTGAGTTCCAGATGACTCGAGATACTGCATGGCTGTCCTGGGCTGTCAGCCAATAAGTCTTTTCCCAGCCTGATCATGTCAGTGAAAGTCACGCTGAAAAAATAGTAGGAAAGAGCTTTCCTTCCTGCACAGCATTGATCAAGTTAACACCCTTCCTAGGGTTTCTTTAAAAAGACTGTTGTGGTGCTTCAGAGTGGAAAAATGTATCCTGAATATTAAGAGATGTCTTGTTATTTTTGAAACAGGACATGAAGGGGCTCAGCGCGCGGCCCGGCAGCGGGCTCCGTGAGCGCTGCAAGGCTGGGGYGGACCAGGGGTCCGTGGGCAGCCCGGGACCCCGGCCCCGGCCAGGGCTGCGTGCCCACCAAGGAGCATCAGCAGCCAGCCCCGGACTATCTCCTCAGCAGACTCCTCCGCTCCTGGGATGGTCTATGTGCACCCAGGAACTCAGCCCACCGGCGATAACCAGGCTGCAGTTCAGCGCCTAAATCATGCGTAGATCAGGATGTTGCCCCTTTTTTTTGCCAAAACACTTGAAAGAGAAATTTGCATGCTTCAAGACGAGGCTTGGAGGGAGAGGAATTATACTGCAATTGCATCCTACCTGCTCTTAAGGAAATGCCCATAGCTAAGTCTATTACTTAGCAGAAACACGAAATGTTCACATGACACACAGTGGTGTTCCTCTTCTAAGCTGAGGCAGGTTTAATCAGGAAGCCGAGATAATTAGAACATTTTCTAGAGACAGTTCAGCTTAATGCTAATGAATGACCACGGTTGTTGTKTAAGTGGGACAGGAAAAGAGTTTGATTAAAAGGAGATCCCAATCAGCTGGGATCAAGTGCTTCGCTATATTAAATAGGTCTTYGAATGCAAAGATGAAGTCGTTCAGCACAATGCAGCACCCACTCATACAAAGTACAATTACAGATGTAAAAAAGTGARCATATTCTTTTTTCCCCTCAAACAGTTACTTAAAAATGTATTTCCTCCAGTTCGCTCCGAATGCTTTGTGTTTTATATATTGTGTTAGCTGGAGGCCTGGGTTTAAAACACACTATCATTACTTTTTGCCACAATCAGGCCTAGGGACCCTATCCAAGACTGCCAGATGTGCTGGGAACCGTACAAGAAAAGCACAAGTCCGTCTCTGTAACACTAGCTGCTTAAATAGACACAGACAAAAAGGAGAGGAGAGAAAATACTCAGTAACCTCGTTGGGGAGAGGAATCACATTCCTTCCTGCCTCCAGAGCAGACAGAGCTTTAAAAGAGGGCATTCTCCAGCACCGGGAGCRGCTCCCCGGCAGCCGTGGTGAGCACAGGCGCAGGCCAGCGGCTCTGCCGGCGCTGCCCGGCTGCATCCCTGAGGAATTAAGGGCAGAGGGAGACGGTAGGAAGGGGCCGTCTTGCCCGGCTCTATCCTGCTGGAGGGTCAGGGCCCTGGCTGCACCTCGGAGGCCCCGGGCAGGCCCGCGTGCAACGGGAGCGTGTTGGAGAGCCCGGGTCGCTCCCGCTGCGGCGCCTCGCGCTGCACGGCCCTCGGTCCCCCCGGCCACGAACCCACCTCTGCCTTCGGGGACACTAACACAGCGGTCCCAACTGCCCCGTGCGGAGGCGGCCGAGACAGCRATAGGGAACAAGGCGCCCTCCCTGACACACTCGTGCTCTGGCTGCCGGGGGTTTTCTGGAGGGGAACGAGCTCTTTCCGCATGGATTAGGGAAGTCTGTTGTGGCAAGGACGCGGACACCTGCAGTGCTGGTGTCAGCTTTAACACCAAGGCCCAGTCCCAATTATTCCTGTTGCTGGAAGGAGTGTTGAGCTTGATGGATGTTGGCAGCCGGTTTTTCCTCCATGCTACTCATTTGCAGATGCAGGAGCTATTTGTCTTCTCAGTGGGGCGATGCACGCTGCAAGCTTTYCCCCGGCAGGGTTTCGGAGGCGGCTGCTCCGTGGCCTCACAGGCCGTTCCAGGAGATGGAGCTTCAGTCCTGCACTTGGCTCCCTGGAAATYGGACGGGGAGCGACAAACCTACCGGGATTTCTCCCGGGCAAGAGCCTCTCCCCGCAGGGCACAGCTGCCTTTGGGATCCCGCGCGTGCCGAAGCAGCGGGAGGGGAAGGCGCCTGGCGCTGACCCTCGCTGCCGAGCTGCAAGAGGAGAAGTTCAGGAGAATCCCAGAGCAGCGGGAGGAGCGAGCGGGGCTGTGCAGGGAAGCAGCACGTGGGGGCGGGTGAAGAGGTGAAGTGGGGCTGCAGGTTGAGGCAGATAGGAGCTGCTGGGAGCACAAAACGAACCGCTCGCGGCTGGGCGATGCGAAACCGATTGAGGCGAGCAGCGCGCAGAAGGGGGGAAGTCGACAGGGCCAAAAGTAACTGATGCGTGTGCAGAGCTGCATAATTCACTGATGGGGAGATGTGAGGGCTGCATTATTGATGTGGGCCAGGAACGGCACTGAATTAAGTAAGTGGGGTTTTGGTAGAAACCAGAACGCTTCACAGCATTAAGCAATTCTTCTGCAAGTGTATGCAATTTTTTTGTTGTTAGCACGGCAGTTCTGAAGGGGGTCCGGGCGCAGAGGGTGCTAGTGGCAAGCGTGAACGGCGTTCCTCCGGGGAGCAGCAGCGCTCAGGGAGCGAGACAGCCACCGAGCAATACCCAGCACCATCAACAGCAACACCACAGCTTAGTCAAGAGGAAACTGCTCCCCTTTCAACAAGAAAGGGTTCAATTCTTTAGGAATTAAAATGGAGTATTACTACAAAACATATCATCGGAAAAGACAGCCAATACAAAAAAAATGTGAACCTTCTGTGCAATTATCAAGATAATTATTTCAGGAAAGAAACCTTAAATATGTAAAACCAGAAAAAATATTTGTGGTTCCTGTTAAGAAGGGACTAGAATTAACCTTAGGGCTTTGCTAATTTTCTTCTCTTTTTCTCTTYAGTCAGCTTTTTCCCAAGGACTCTCAGCCATTTCCAGAACTGCACTGTCAGACCCTGCGGAATCGTAACCGCGCTGCTYGAAGCACCTGCAGCCCATGGGCTTTCTGAGGGACTGGAAAAATAACTTGCATTCTGACAGGCCCCTCAACCGTATCTGCACTCGTGAAAGGCTCTTAAAACAACCCCTACCTAAACAGACAGTGCAAGAAGGTAGCCAGGCATCGGGAAAAAAAAAAAAAATACACAATTCCAAAAACATACTAACCTTTGACAAAATTTTCATTAGCAAAATGTACCCTGTACAGCAAAACAAAATCTGCATAGCAAACTGTGCAGAGAGCAAGGAGGTTCAGCAGGTAGCCGAGATTAACCTGGAGAATCAGCATTGCTGAGTGTTCTCTGCTGCAATGGCTCTCCACAGGTTGAAACAGATTTTTATACTAACATTAAGACATTTCCTTTCAAGTAAATACTCTTTTTTTATAGAGAGAACCTAAAAAAAGAAATGCAACCAAAAGGAGTTTAGTCCTGCCTTTGGAGTCCACTGGGATTAGACCACAGATGAAAATGAGAGAACTGGAAATAACAGAACAATCTGTTTCCTTTGCAACTAAATTCTTCTACCTTAAATTAACAATAGCTATTTATTAACCCAGTTGTGGTCCCTACTCACATAAACTCCTGGAGATAAGAGGTACTTTCTGTCTTGCATCTAATTTGGTAAGGCACATTTCTTGACTGCCGTCCGCAGAGTACTTATCATATGCAAAGCATTTAAACCTAAGTCATATTCTTGTTTGTGAGACCTTTCCTTGCCCCACGTCAGCACAGAGGTACTGCGAGCGAGGAGAGCGTTAGGGTAAGAGATGGGGCTGGGAATTTTTGTGCCATGGTGAAAGGCCATAGCCAGGGAGGGGAGATGTATCACTCATCAGCACCTGGAAACTGCAGCCCAAAGGACAGTTCTATGTTTTCTACAAGCTCTTTGTTCCTCCCTCCAGGTGTGGCTAGTGCTGTGCCCGGATGCAGCGCCGAGCACACGCTTGCTTGCTGCCACAAGGTTGGAGTCGTGTGAGTACAGGCTCTTGAGCCAAGGGACACCGCTCCYGGTCTTGCCAGGAGCCCCCTCCCCTGCACTCTTCCTCCGTCCCACCTTCTTCCTCTCTGTGCCAACGTCTGTCACCACCCTTGGCACATGCCAACACCTCTAACCAGTTCCCCTCTCCGGTGACTTGTTTGTTGATTGCCACCCTTGTACTTCTCCCAAGGCTGGTGCAGGTTGTTCTCTGTTCTCGTTACACAACATCTACGGTCGCTCTCASGGTGGAGCACTTTGCTTCTTTAGTCTCCATAATTCCTACAACTTTAAGAGCTGCATTCGCAAACAGAATTCTGTTAGATATTATTGGAAACAAGCTCCTCCAAAACAGCAYGCACCTCTGTTATCAGCCCCTACACAAACACATTCCCTTCCACGCGGATTTCTCAAAATCACATCTCTTTTGTCACACCGGTCTTGCTCAAGACCTGGAGCGTTGTGCAAGTTGACAAGAAAAGACACGACAGGTTTGTCAGCGGGAAGGTGTGCGGGAAGATCATGCGCTACCAAGCGGCAGCATCGCCGAGGATCCGCCAGCGCAGCATCCACGCTCCACTTGGGCATCAGCCACAGGTAAGAATTAAAGGCAGAGAAGAAATACACAGCTTGACGTGTGGACAACAGGAAACCAGCTTCAACGGGGAATCTGTTTGTATTACCGGAGTCAAGACCAAGAGGAAACGATAGGGAGAGCTGACCATATGAAAAGTCAGAATGCAACTTGCCCTTCACAGTCAACCAGAGAAATGCCCAAACTCGAGTAGGATTCACCTGCTGATTTTTCTTACCCTCCAGGTGTAAAATCACTATTTAATCCTTTTGTACTTCAACCACTGACTTGTACCGAATTCCAGATTGTCTCAGCAACAGGGAGAAACTTTTCCATATAATCCACTGTATCTTCTGAAATTACTCTCTCGCTGGCCACCAGCACGAACACTTTCAGCTACCATTACAGATCAGCCCCTTAATTCATGACACCAAAACCAAGTTGTTCCAGGTAGCAGAAAAACCCCAYGCTCATCTTTTTGTACAAAACAGAACTCTGAGAGCTGGCGTGAGCCAGCCCTGCATGAGCAGGCACTGGTTTTGTCACCTGTATCATCTGCGTACCTTGTGGCCGCACGTTTCTCCTACCTCCTCCCAAGCCCATTTCCCCCAGTCCCTCCTGCAGCGCTGGCAATGTATCTGCTCCAGGCACAAGAGGTGCGTGATGGAGAGCGGGTGCGGAACGGAGGGACGGACAGTTTCCCACCCTCTAAGGAGGCTGCTGCGGATACAGAAGCAGACAAGGAGCCAGGATTGTATTTCCCAGTCAGCCCAAAGCCGAAAGTGCAGCAGCATCCTGATCTTTTTAATCATTGTCCCAAGGGCGGTACATCGTGGTCTTGCCACAGACCAAGTTTGATTAACCCAGCTAATTCAAGGGGAATCAGGGAGAAAGACAACTTGAGGAGACTTGTTCCACTGCAGCAGTGAGACTATGCAAACACAACTGTGAGGAACAACGTGCTCCTTGGCCCACGCAGACAACACCAAAGCACAGTTTTAAGAGGTTTTGTTCAGCTAGGATTAAAATATCTCAACACACACAGTTTCAGTCACTTCTCTTGGCAGAGACATCTGCAGGTAGATATCCTGCAGCTGCAGAACCAGTATCTCCATCCTTTACTGCTGATTTTTCAGATAGTTAGAGCAGCCAGTTGGCACCAAGCGCTCCCTGGGAGCCGAGCTTTGCCCTGGCCTCAGCCTATGAAAGTCTAAAACCGCCAGTAACTGCCAGAACCTTTTCAATCCATTAAGAGCCACACAAGMGCTACCAGCACTCCTGATGTGAGTGCAGATGCTCCAGGTTGGCCCTGTGGAAGCTCCACTCCAGAGCCTGCGGGCTCGACGCGCTACGGGACACGGGGGCGCTCTCGGTGGCACCCAGCTCCTCTCCCCTCCGCCTTCCCGGCTGCTCCTGGAAAAAACCTTTACGGCCTGCAACAACCCAGCAAATTCCCCACGATCTGCACATACTTTCAGGACAATCAAATACACATTTTCCAGCCGCAAACTCTACGCAACAACAATATATAAAAAAAAGGAAACCACGTCGACGATGCACTTACCGTTCTCTCTGCGCAGAGGCAGAACCTCAGCTCAGCCTGTTGCTCTGCCCTGCTCTACGTCAGGCCCAGGATCCCGCTCTCCCCTYGTGCCGGATCTGAGCCTGGTGTGAGCGGGGACGATGCCCTGGCCTTTCTTTCCCCGCGGTGTCGGTAGGGAGYGGGAGCAGCAGCGCTTGGCAGCTGGCTGCGCTCCGTGGAGAGGCTGAGCTGGGGAAAAGCAGCCAGAGCTCCCTGTGCTGCACAACGAGGCTGCTCTTTCTCGCCTATTTCTAATAAAATGATTTTCAGTACAGTTAAAATTAACTGAAGGAAAAAAAAAACCTATCATCAGCTAATAAACAACGTAACACACCTTCTTCAGTGCATGTTTACATAAGAGAGTCCTCTGTGCTCCTGTCTAAGAGGTGAAAAACCTCAGGAATGCCAGCTCTTTTTTTCTTTTCCCTTTTTTGGGGGTGGGAGTTTAATAAAAGAACCCCTTTGGAAAAGATAACAATTACATGTAATGGAACCTGGAACCAGACTCCCTTGGCAATTAATCACCCGGGAGCCGTTGCAATCCTGCAGGCTGTTTCTGACAGATTTTGAGAGCTTTACAGGAATCACCAGGATAAGATGTGCCTGGGCTGGCTCCTGACAGGGACCGATCATGTACAAAGTGGGTTGCTGCTTTGGTTTTTGGTTTTCTTCCTTTTTTTTTTCTTTTTAGTTTGGATATTCATACAGACACACACGTGCATGTACATACATGCACAGGGAGACGAATGCAGCCGCACAYTCGTTTACGTAGGATTCTTTCTTTACATACATGGCACAACTGCAGAACTCATTTATTAGCCCAGAGGCAAAAAAAAGAGAAAGAAAAARAAAAAGAAAAAAAAAAGTCCTTTCTTTCTCTCAGCAAAGTAGAGCTATCCATCACTTAACAGAGATACTTCCTGTTTTCAAGCAGTTGGGAAGGCATGACTTCCAACCCAAATACTTGGCTTGGCAAACTATTCCTGTGTTGACAGATGCTTTTATAACCACTTCATTCCACCTAAAGTTTCAGTATAAAAGGAGAGAAAAGGAGAGTTGGGTTTTTTTTTTTCTTTTTTTTTTTTTTTGAGGGAGGAGAAAGAGAGAGAGGAGGAGAGGAAAGAGAAGGAAAGGGAAGGAAAATACCACAATTATAACAGCTGGATGACAGAGGTTAGCATAGCTCTGACAGATGTTACCATATAACCTCAAAATGACATGTTAGAGAAAAAAAATGCAAAACCTGTTCCTTGTAGGAAAGAGCATTTTGAACTTCTGCCAAAATATTGCAGCTCTCTCCAGGAGTGTTTGAAAGCTGTACCAATGATCCACTGCACAGTGCAATGCTGCTCACACACAAGCTGCGCCTCGAGATCAGCACTGCTCTGCCTGACGGAATCACCAGCGCGGGATGAGATCCTTCTCGGAGAGCGGGACGAGACGCCCCAGCAGGTCAGCGCCATCGGGACCCTCCCGGTGCCACCTTGCTGCACTCTGGATCCGCAGCATTCATTAACAGAACACGCTCCAGGATCGTACCCAGCTCCAGGGCGTACTTAAATAAATAGCCTATAAAAAGCTAGAGGGATATGAAGGGTAAAGAACTGCCCGTGGAGCAAGACAAGTATGGGAGACGAGCTCTTCCTAAGGAAGGAAGAGATCAGCAGAGAGGTGAGCAACATGGACGAAACATCTCTCAGCAGCAGCTCCAAAGGCAAATCTATGACTTTCAGTCCTTACAGTCAAGGCTGTGGTGGAGAAATCCGGCTTCTGGTTTCCATTACTCCAGAGATCGCGTTTCTCCCTTAGGCTCTGTTAGACCATTTGAACCACGGGGCTGGCTGGATAGTGGTCACAGTAACYGCGGGCTGAGGGAAGAGACATCCTGCGCACGCAGAGACTACAGGCACCCTACAGGATACATCCCCCACTTAGGCCTGCATTAGAAAACCARGGTGATCTCTTTTCAAAACTCATCCCCACGCTTATCTCCCAGCGGGACAGAGYGCAAAACAAACAGACCGTGGCTTGGGCTCCTTTCTTTAGGCTTCCTGCCCCGGTGCCAGCGCAGCGCGCCTGGGGCGGCCGCGACGCCGCGGGGCCGGCGCGTCCCGCAGGAAACGCCGACGCAGCCGGGCCGCACGGGAGCCTCCTCGCGGGGCCGGCGGCGCTCGGCTCCTGCGGGGCAGCCGCGCGGGTGGCACGGGCCGCAAAACCCCAGCGAGCTCCGTGTTAACGCAGCCACGATCCCCGGCGGGAGCCGGGGCGCCGCGCTGCACGAAGAGGCGCCGGCGGCAGGCCTGCCTGCTCTCGTTATTGCAGGCCGGCARTCGCCCACCTCCTCCGCCCGGGCGCAGGCCGGCAACCTGGTGGTTTTCTCTCCTACRCAGGCAGAGGCCACTCCGTGTGCCCGTCTCCGAAAGCTGTGCATGGTGCTGAGTTTACACAAATTGCAGCGCTCGCCGCAGCTGCCGGCTGCGAGTGGCAGATGGTGCTTGGACTCTGGGACCGAAATACGGACCATTTTACAGCTCCACCAGGTTTATAACCACCCTACTSGCATGTCCCCCCGCTACATGGCCCGCAGTTGCTTCAAGCATGTGCAAGACCCTGGCAGCCACTGTCCATCCAGCCTGATCCTGGGCTGTCCCTACTTCATTAAGTCACCTACACACAAGGTTTCCTGCTCRCAGCGCTGCTTGATGCAGGGTGTATTTTGGTCATCCCCCTTGACACGCTCTGCAGGCAGCCTCAGGGCATTCCTGCCATGCTAGACAGTCTGGCATCAGGTCTTGGCTTCATTCTTACCACATATCCCAGATATTTCTATCTTCGTTTCTGGATAATTTAGGAGATTAAGTGTTGTTCAACTCCCTGATGAATCTCAGTATTTGTTATAAATTCACTCCATTTAATACCTACTATTTCCCCGAGGCRCTTGCTTTCAAAAGCTTTTAGATGTCTGCCTGTACCTTTGGTGGATTTCCAGCTTTCATATCTATCTGTTAAGGTGGAAAGAAAATTTCAGTGGAAGAATCTGAGAAGTTTTAAGCTACTGATATCAACACCTGAATCATCTTTATGCTGGAAAATGCTGTTGATGTGCAGCATTATTTCTGTCTAGACCTTCGCTCACATTTTACAGGCACATAACGTGAAGATGCCTTTTGCAGAGGGCTTGCCCGTGCATCCTAATACTGGAATTGAAAACGGCTGTGCTTCTCATCACGGGGATTTGTCTTTTACCCTTCCGTTAGTTTCCCTTTGTGCACCACTGTGTGCTGGGCTGCCTTTCGACCTTCGCTTTGGATGGCTGAACGAGATTATCTGGAAAACAGCTYAGCTGTCATTTCTGTTAAGTAACATCACGCAGGTTCGACAGGAGTCAACCTCTTCTCATCCACATTTGTTTTTCCTCAAGTAAATGAGCAGTTGCTCCAAACTGCAGTTGAAGGAATACTCATCAATGTGTACTTTAATCAAGCTGCACCTTTATTTAGTGCCTTGATGWGGCTATTACCTATCCTAACCTACCCTGTCATTTCAAGATACTACAGACTCAATCCTGATGGACACAGTCAAATGTTAGCTTAAAATCTACATGTATAATATAGGTTACAGTRAATGACATTTCTTTTTGTTTCAAGTGTTTTGTTTTGTTTTTTTTTTTTTCTTTTTAGTTATGGTAGGGATCACACTTGCTCATCTCATGAGCTTCTGCTCTCCTGTACTTTAGCTGATCCCCTGATTTTTTCTGAAAGAGCATAGAAGATGACTTTCATATGAGTGCAGAAAGCGGAGGACCACACTGGACACTGCAGTAGCTTAGGGCACCTCAGCTACTCCTTATAGCTTAGGAATAACAGAACAATTCCTTCTGTTGAATCTTACTTAAAACTTTTGATAACATTTCAAAAATTCTATGTATATTCAACATAATGTGTGGAACTGTGTGGAAAGCAGCCCCACTTATTATGCCGGCTATGGCATTTATCAAGCAGAAGAGACCAAAAGAAGAGCGCTACAGCTCCTGAGGTAAATTTGTTCAGCTTTTGCTTTGGGTTTTCATATTAATTCTTGTGGAAATGCCACTCCTCTTCAGTTTACAGGTTTCCAAAGGGGCTTGACTCTCTGTATAAATAAGTCCATTCTCCTTATAGAGTACAAATTCTGAAAACTTTCAATAATTTCATAAATACCTAAGTTATTGCTACATCTTAGCTGTATGTTGTCTCAACTAATAATGGGTAATGACTAATCATGTCTCAACTAATCTATTTCTGTCTTATCCTGTTGCCAGTGTCACATCATATCCTACGGTACCGAGGAATTTAGTGCATTACTCAAGAAGAGAACATTCTCAATTGCACCATCATTAAAGGAAGCTCCATGTTTTTCCTACCAAACTTCACTGGGAAGTTATTGTTCACTTGCGCAGTGGAAACAGGAAATATCTCCAGTATTCACAGCAAAAGTCTTTACTTCCCAGAATTTAGCAGCCTATAACCCTGACAGCTTAAGTGACGTGCTTGAGAGCTGCTTAGAACGACCAAATTAATCTTGGGTTCCAGTTATCATTTCCATATAGATTTGAAGTGTAGTCAGTTTAACATAACCATTCAGTTACTCCATCTTTTTGCAGAAATACTCTGAAAACGTCATGTTACCATGCAATATATCACTTAAAGCAGACAACAGCAAATTCAGGATACAGCTTAGGAAAAACATACCCAGAGCCTAATGTTGCCCAAGGGCAGTGTGGCTTCTAAAGAGACCCCTGTTTGTAACTTCTGTTGATTCAGACTTCCAAAACTGTTTGCAAGCTGTAGGAACTGGACCAAGACATTCTAAACCAAGATTATTCCACATTACTTCACAGTAACATTATTACTCAGAGCTTCTCTTTTCTCAAAGAGAAAGCTTGAATGGCTGCCTGCTGCATATGGACAACTCCTGAGCCCTGAGGTTCAGATTTATCAAAGAAACCCTCAAAAAATCCCACTTCACATTCACAGCTACATTTCTAACACTGAAAGCTTCAGAACACTGAAATTTCCTCCCACATATTCTTTGGCTTTCAAAATTATTCTCATAATCATTTTTCAAGTTCCTGGATCCATGAAGCCATGCTTGGGCAGAAGGCCAGAACATGTAGGATCAGAGAATTTCATTTGGCCAAGCTGCTCTGGTGGAATAATCAGAGTTTCAGATTCTTTCTGGGGGTGTGACAATAGTCTCCTCTGTACCAATGGCACACACATGCAGAAGTCTGTCTACATGAAGAAAACATGTCAAGAAACTCAGCTCCTTTCATGACGAGCACCAGAGCTGCAAGAGAAGTTTCATCCATGGACTTAGTGGAGCAGGAGTAGCCACAAGCATTAGGAAAATGGAAGTCTTTCCGCTGCTATCACTTACCAAAGAAACTCTCTTTTGAACTTATCACACAGCAGATCCCGTCAGGAATGACTCACGCCAGTCTAAATTTAGTTTCTGACACGACACCGTGTCACAGTCACAGGACACCACTCACCCATGGAGAATTCCATTCAACGAGGACAGGGGCCCTGGCGTCCTGTAGTCGGGATAGGGACAGAACCCAAGTTTAGGATCCCAAGGGCACATCGAGGATATGAGGACATTCAAGGAAAGAAGGTAGTCAGAAATAGGAAAAGAAACTTAAATGCTGTTTCCAAACATAAGACCACAGCCTCTGCACCTGAAATCATCATATTAACAGAAGCGAGATGCCCAAAGGGAAACAGAGTCACGACTGGAAAACACTTTACTACTGAGACACCTCTCCTCTTGAAATAGGCCTAGCATGAAGGTCTATCAAGCTAAGCTGAAACTAGTGAAGTCTATTTGTGAGACAGTGGACCAAAATGAGGAAAAGGGCTTCTTTTTTGCTTCCTTTTTAAAAGATTGTACCACGCTTCCAAATTTTGAAGAGTTTCGTACTGTTGGAACTTGGGCTAGTTAGGACAGCATTTTACCCAAGACTTCCAGGCGGCCAAAACGTACTTGGCTATGGACCACCATGCTAAACTAAATGACAACACCACCACCTCTTGAAGCTTTGAAACTAAACAACATGCTAGAAGGATTTCTGCAGAGAACAGTCCTATATATATGCACAGCACTGATGACATTTCCCAGCAGTTACTCTCTTAATTGTTATCTGCACTCCTACATTTTTTTTCAGTGCAAAAAACAGGAAACACTTTGCTTTACAACAGGAATTACTGAAGAGATTTCTTTGTGCTGTAACTTCTGTCAGAAAGGGTGCTGACTATGAATCTTTTTTTCTTTTTTTTTTTTTTTAAACATCAAAAAGAAGATAATTAAAGTAACAGTTCAAGTTAGTGTTTTTTTTCCCCCCAGAGTGGTGGACTGTGAATAACAGACAAACTTGGATAAAACTACAAAATCTGCATCGACTCAAGATAAGTTCAGCTGCTGATGCACTTTGCAAACACACTTGGCCCAGCATCTGTTTTGAAAACAGTACTTGTGTAACAGATAGGGCAGAGTTTCAAAACTCGGAAACCTTCAACTCTTAAAACACCAAACTGCCAGGATGCAAAGAAAGCAAATCCAGAGAGTCCTCCCCTCTACTGATCTACGCAGAGGGGCGTCTGAGCCTGCACCCGCAAGCCCCCTCAGCACCAGAAACGCTCTCCAGCCAGTGCAATACTCAAAGCCCCTGCGGACTGTTATCCCATTCCCAGTACACCTGCGCAGGAAGCAACACGAGCGTTTTGCAACCCATAAGGTTTCAGAATTCCTGGGAGATTTATCAGCCAACCTGACTGCCTCTCGCCCCTCCGAGGGGG
This sequence comes from Nothoprocta perdicaria, assembly GCF_003342845.1. NCBI lineage: Eukaryota > Metazoa > Chordata > Aves > Tinamiformes > Tinamidae > Nothoprocta > Nothoprocta perdicaria. Next base: position 2,832,669 of record NW_020456099.1, read on the forward strand.
CAAACATTCCCCAGACAAAATCTAGGGAAGGAGAACAAATCTCCATGTTAACACCGCTTTTCTTCTGCCCGGCACAGAGGAAGCATTTTCAGAAAAATCCCCAAGTCCTGACACGTAACAGAGAGCCCGCTCCCGCTGCACAGTGCTTGGCATTTCGTTTCGCTCTGTGGGAGCAGCCCGGGCGCTGACGAGAGGCGGCCGCTCCAGCTGCGCGCGGTCACAGCGCTGCTAAGCCAGGCCTGGCCCGCTGCCCGGCACTCCGCCAACCCGGGGAAGGAAACGTTCCCGTGTGGAAGCGCAGGGCGCTCTGAAGGGTCCTCCAGAGCAGCAGGCTCCACCTGCTCCTCAATCACTTGGGTCTCATCATTAGCATCCATTTGGAAGGCTCAGCGAGAACCTGGCTCTCCAGAGCCGGGGCCAGTGGGAGCGTGTGGGGCAGGGCGGCGCTGCCTCCCCTGCGCCGGGAACGCCGCTTCCCTGCTCGGATCCGCGGGATGCATAAACAGCTCCRGCCCGGTACCAACACCTACCTCGCTCAAAATAAAACCACCATTTACTGAGCTTACTGAAATGAAGCACTGCTTCACTCACCTCCAAATTACACTTTGATAAATTGGATTACAGCCGTTCAAACTTCTATTAAGGGCTGTATGCAGCCTTAATGGAGACCTCCCTTAATGGAGGTCACAAATCATCATAATACAGATGATACTACTAATTATATTCCTGATATAAAACTCAATACATTGTAAGTTACATSAAAAATAATCCCCTCAACTCCCTACTTGCACCTTTCAAAATTAAGGCAGACAATTGGAATATCCCTAAAGATATTTTTTCCAATTATGTATTTCCTAATCTTTTTTTTTTTCCCCTTCACGTTTTCACTCTTCTGAATTTTGGTATAGCAACTTTAAGAAGTAACAATTAGAACAAAAATGGTTAATTACCCAACCAGCTTTCAAACAATACCTGTGGGCACATACAGTCTCTCACATGAAGTTGCTTAAAGGCAAACCCACAGGAATTATTRTTAAATAATGGTACGATTATCAAAGAAAATTATTCTATGTGAGTCACTTTACATTAATTACAATATATTACTTGAAAGGTAATGTAGGTACAATTTATTCCACGGTGTTTTTAATACAGTTTAATGAGCACTTCTACTAGGAAAAATAGGAAAAAGCCGGATGGATGCGGAGCATGCGACAGCTCTCCCATGGCCCTGTTCCCCACACCAAATGTAGCCCACATACACCAAAATCTGCACCAGCATCAAACTTGGCATGAAGGGACCCGGGCAATAAAATTAATGAAAATCAGTTACCAGAGACTACAGACGGCTCTAAACTTTGAGAGAAAACCAACCACGCAACTGAGGATCTGACCAAGTTTTCAAAACCAGTTTCCTAGCACTCTTAAAATACTCCCTTTACTTCTCAAAAATCTCTCCAAATGATGGTTTGATTTAATGGTACGCTTTAAAAAGCTGTGAATAAATTCACAAAGCCATTAAAGGCCCATTTATTAGTGATGGGAGAACATCACTTAAGGCAGCATTTGTAAATGTGGAAAGTAGAAAAGTAACTGTTAATCTCCATGATTTTCACTATTCCAGGAGGAAACTGGTTCATGCACGTGTTTTTGTGAAGACAAATCTCTTTCTTTCCCCCTACAGTAGCCATCATTTTGAACTGTGACTTTATGTATTATTCATATGTGTAACACCATATTTGCAYGCCTTTGTACAATTCCTCCTTACTGAGCAATTGCAGCTAAAATGAATACCAGCAGTAACTGTTCCTAGCACAGAAGAAAAGAGCACAGAATTGGAGCCAGAGGGAACAAGAGAAAAATTGGAGAAYGGAAGAGCACAAAGAGAACAGAAAAAGTCAAAAAGAAGAAAATAAAATGAGAATATTTTCCACAAAAATTCATTAAAACATCTGAGGTTGACAATAAGATTCAAAACACACAAAGGGTTCTTGAACGGATCTCCTCTAATTACCCCTGCAACGTGACAGCGAATTAAAATGAATACAAGCAGCTAGAGCTGGACCGAGTTTTGCCTGCCTTCATTTTCTGGAAAAGATCTGAGCCTAAGAACAGCAAACGAGGGGCTCACTAAGGGATCTGTGGTGCCTCCCAGGAGGGCCTACTTGGRTAGCAGGAGCCACGGCGCTCTCCAAAGGGACCCAGGTGTCCTGGCCAGCTGCATCCCCTGGGATGTCCATGGTGGCCTTGGCCACAYGGACCTTGAGCTGCAACTTGAGCCCAGGCCGAGGTCCTGGCCTAGCACAGAGGGTGGAGGCTCTATGGAGCCCAGCAGGCCTGGAAATGGCGTTTTCAAGCATATTAGTCCAAAAAAGGGGAAAAAAAGTAATTTTTTATTAATAATCAACAGTTCTGAATGAGTTAACTTGAAAATCTGAGTGGAGTCTTATGCTTTTGCCATAGAGGCATCTTCAACAAAGTACATGCCAAATGAGGAAACAAGGCCYGTTTTCCTTCAGTCACATTGCTCTGGACGTTCAGACTGTTTTTCAACAGTTTTCAGGGGAGACAAAGGAGCCGTACCGGGCCCTTCCCCTAMTAAAGGGAACGATCTACACAGCTAACAGCTTTCTAGAAAGAGAAATGCTCAAAACCCTTTTTGCCTTTTGTACCCACGCTAGCCAAGGCCTGACCACTTCTGAAATTATTCTTGATATTTCTTTGGCTATGGAACCTATTTGCTTGTATTTTATTGCAAGAAAAACTTGTTTCAAATTATTCTGCATTAAGATGGTTTCCCTCTTAACAGAGATGTCCATAAGGAAAGCAGTCTGATATATAAGACATGATCTATATAAACAAAAGGAAACTTAATCTGAAAGAYGAACGGTGCAACAATTCCTGCTCTTTAAATTCCTTTGATAAGCGCATCCCAGGGAACRTGCCCAGCCTCTCCTGTTGTCTAAACATGTTCCCTCCGAGTCTCTGATATCGTCTCCACATAACACACAATGACRGGTTATCCCGCTATGGTTCGGCACAGCATTAGGAGCAGGACTTGGGAAGCTAGCCAAAAACCCGAGGCTAAATCCCTAGCACATTAAAATTCTATTTATTATTGCCCATAATGCTATTTTATATATAAAAATGCAAAAGGAGATCCATATGGAATTAACTGCATTGTTCATTTCTATGCTGCTTCTTTTTTCTGKGGTACGTAAAAGAATTAGGTCAACATCTCCAGAATTGCCCAACTTGCTTTATACTTAGAAGGACGGAAAAGCACTCCTATTTTTAGAGTTGTTTGGGGGAAGACAATGAAAAGTTTATAGGACTTTTTCTCATTTGAAAAGGAAACAYGGCAGAAAAACCCTCCATCAAATGGCATAATACAGATTTTTATGTGAAATATCRGCCCAGACATCTACCACTGAAGCTAATAAAGCAGTAGCAGTCTATTACGGGGGCCGCTCACCAGAGGTGAATGCAGTATATGGTGTGCCTCTGGGTTTTACAGCTCTGCTTTGATTTCATAAGCACGCAGTGAAACCCCGATGTGCCGAAATGCCGTGTGACATTTCACGTGCTGGTGACGAGAGCCATCTGCTCCATTCTGCCCGTCCTCACACCTGCTTCAGCTCTGTCCCATGTGTTCAGCCTCTCGACACCCAGGGGCTCGGATGCCCCCCACACTTCTGATGCCCCCCACACTTCTGATGCCCCCCACACTTCTGCGGCACTTCTGGGCGCCCCCCTCTCACCTGCCAGGCTGCTGAGGGACGTAGCGGGGAAAAGCAAACGTCAGCGAGGCCACGAGAGGCCACCGCCAGCGACAGCTGCTAATGCAGCTGCCAGGCTCCACCAAACCTGCAAGCAGAAAGGAAGGCCTGCTGAGAGCCTCAGCCCGGGCACATCTGGACTGATTCTCCACGAGGATAACACAAAAGGACACCCGTGACAAGAGCTGGGAAGTTCTCCTCCTGTGTACAAGAAGTGACAGAGCTTCCAAACCAAACCACATTGTAAAGAGGGAAATAATAATATGGACAAAATCAAGCACTCTGGAGAAAAGAACTCCTCATCCGTTTTATCCTGAAAAACAGAAAAGTGATATTTATGCTGACATTAAGGAAGCTTAGCTTCACCCAGACCGCTGCAAAGCATCATGATATATAAAGGAGTCCTAAACCCGAATCACTTGGCAAAGTGTTGAATATCTGAAATACGGCCGCAGTATCCACAGGATGACCTGCAACACCTCTCCCTACACGGAGCCCTTTCCTGGTGAAGCGGCTGTCCTCCCTGGAGGGCACGGCTGGAAGGCRCAAGCAAGCCCCGGCAGCCGCGTGTCCGCACGGTTCCGGCAGCTCCGCGCTCACATCCCGCCACCTCAGAGACCTTCACGGTTATGGAAAGAGGAGGGAGAGGCAGCAGATACAGGGAAGCACAGGGAACACCCTCCTCAAGCAAAGCCCTGCTTCCCTTTGATGAGGTAGGTAAATAATTAGCTACACTTAAAGCGCTTCCCTTCCCTTCTCTCCCAACACAGCTACAGGGGCAAAAGCTTTTGATGATTTTAAGGAGGGAAATACTTAAAATTCATAATCGCTGTGCAGAGCAGAGGTTATGCTAGCGAAACCATCTACGAACACCAGCTATGGGCACCAGCAAAAGTATCTACAGCATCTAAACAGAGAATCTTGCAATATTAAATTGGCTGACAATAGTAGCTGTTCTTGAAAAACAAATGTGTAAATAAAATAATTGATTTTATTAAATTCAAAGTATTTCTGAGAAACATGCCTATTTTTATGAAAAATTTTAAGAAARGACTTTGGGGCTTCATCTTTCTGGTGAGAGAGAAGAAATGACAAACACATGTGAATATATGGCCTGATTTTTTTAATCGATAGATTTTTTCCTATTTAGGGGGCAAGTCAGAATGTTGTGTCAAGTCCATAAAAAATATAATAAAAAAGTCAGCTCATATATTTGACATTGAGTTCCTCTGACTTCCACCTAATCAGCCGCTACGTGACTCAGTCAGAGGAGTCCCAGGTATAATTCATTTTTRCTAGGTTAGATATCTATCTATGGAAAGTGATTAATGCCCTAAAACGTCTAGCTGACTATAAGGATGCGTTGGACTATAAGGGAATCAAGCTGACTCCCTTTCTGCCACTCACTGGTGGAGTCAAATAACAAAAAACTTAKTACCCATAAACAAAAGATTAATTCCACCACTTTATGATGATAAGAAATGCAATAAGGAGAACATACATTTTTTTTTTTTTTTTACTTTCACTGTCATTACGATAAACCACAAGGAAATACATTAGAAAAAACACCCACAAAATCATTTACCAGTACGTGCATTTGAAAATGCACGCTCTGGCAAAAACAAATACCCCGTAACAGCATGTGAAGGACCATGCAAACACAGAGAGCTCTCAGAGGACGAAGCAGCTGCTACAGAATTTGTAGCAACACTTTTTTYCCCCCCCTTTCCAATGAAAATTCATTTTTAAGACATCAGTTTTCATGGAGCTTCTCCAACCTCAAGCAGCATCTCACTAAATCTGAAATATCTCGGTGTAGGCGAAGAAAATTATTTTATAGGGTTGGATCATTAAATGATTAAAACAAAAAACACCCCACAAGCTAATTAACACGAGAGCACGATTGAAGAGGAAGGCAGCAAGACCCAAAGCCGTCAGCAGGCTGTGGGATGCTCCTCTCTCGGCAGCCCGGTGCCCTGCCCGGCTGCACAAGCAGAGGAGCCCAAAGGTTTCCAGCTGCACGCAGGGCCACACGCCGGGCGCGGGCAAGGTTCCTCTCTGCCAGCCCCACGGGCAGCCCTCGGCTGCCGACCGGCTTGGAGTATTTCCCCACAGCAGGAGGTTCCTCCTGCAGCAGTGCCGGGTAATGAGGGGCCATTAGAGATGAGAACAGATTTCCAGGGGAGACTAAGCGGATGTGAATATAATATAATATATAATGAAGAGCTTTTCTTCTCTATAGGCAGCCACAGAACATAAAGATCCCTGGAAGAAGTTAGGTAAAGGAATATGCAATAAGTGAGCGTTTAGCCAAGGAAACAACACTCAACACATCCCGTATGTTTGTGCCCAGACCGAATCCTTCCACCTTTTGGGAAGAGCAGCTGTGGCAAGGCCTGAGCCCAGGCAGTCCTGTCCGCTGACCAGGGATGTCCCCACGTCCGTGGACACCACGGCAGCCACTGCCTCCTGCTGCGCACTGTGGCCAACCTCTGCAATCACCTTCTTCTGGATACAGGGAACATCCCAGGGAGCCCGGAAGCCACAGAAGTTTGGCAAGCCAGTTGGCTCCGTTTTAAATATTATGCAGATTACAGAGGACAGGGAACAAGTTCTACTTYGTAAACACAGTTAACAACTGCTACATCTTCACCTTTGCACTCGGGGTTTTCATTACATTCAACAATGTAATTGCTGAGGTGCACATCAGGTCCTCCTTTTATTCCACGGAGACAAAATCTGTGCTTTTCCACAAAAATCTTTGGATTCCCAGGGGTGGACAAGATAGACACTTCCRACAGGATCCCCACACCACCAGCCTGGTCTCCAGCATACACCACCCCTGGAACAGCAGGAGTAAAATGTGCTGGTGGGTAACAGAAATGGAAGAATTCAGTCTGCAATTCAACATACAAATTTTGGGAGCCTCGAACCTTGTCCCTCCATCTGCCTGGTTTAAATCTCTGTGTCACAAAACAAACAGGAAAAAAAAAGTCAAAGAAGGCAAGACTGTGACAAGCCATGCAAGAAGCACAAGGCTTTCCAATGGACCTGAACCAGAGATGCAAGCACTTGTTTCCAGTTAAGTATCTGTGTCCCTTCTAAACAAATAGCACAATTTTTAACAGCTCGAGTCTATTAATCAGTTTTCTGAAAAAAATGCCCTCTAGCCAAAATCATCCAAAACCCGTCTAAGCAACTACATGCATCAAATTGGAAAAAGAAGCTGAAGGGAAACTGCACAGTCTTGAGAGTTAGGTATGAAAACAAAGGAATATTCTGCACCGCTAACACTCTCATTTCGCTTTGCTGTGCGACTCCCTCTGTGTGGACAAGACAGTCCCAGCTTACATTTGTACAAAACCAGGTATTCTTGCTAACGTGTGTTACACCACTCACAGGCTACACTAATCCAGCACATGAGGACTGGAAGAAAAGTTGGTCTTTCATCCCAAGCTGTCTAACTAGAAGAAAGAAACCACTTGGAAAAAAATATATTTATAGAGTCTGAAAATATTTCTTAGGCAAGATATAACCTCTTCCCCCTCCACCCCCCCTCCCCCCCAAAAAAAGTTGTAAAAGGGAGCTTTATTTCCATATGCACCTTCTATTTTTATAAACATCCTTCCCCACTTTTTGAACAATGCTTTGGCAAAACATATGAACAATTCAAAAATAATTGGCCGTGTTCTGGCAAAGCTAAAAAGGATAGGGAAAGCCTGACAAACAGAATACTGGGTGCACAATTTCTTCTTGTATGCACTGCGATTTACCCATAGCCCATCAATTGGGCGTTTTGCCCGTGTTCACAACCCACAGGTTTTATACAAGCGTCTCCATTTCCCTAGGAATGTCAGGGGATGTCTAAGGTTCCCCAGGAACCTTAAGAAAGRATGACAGCCCAGACAACTTTCTGGGACACCTTCAGCCCATGGTAAGTTTTACTTGTTGAGGGGCGAGGTGGAGAGAGAAAAAGAGGGTTGATTCTGTGAAAAGCAATTTTTAAAACTCCTTTGGGGGACAACTGATTCCTGAACACCTCCACCCCAGGAAAACCCCACACGTGATCGGGGATTTAATGCACAGCTGAGCTCGAAGGAGATGGACAGAGGCTGGAGAGGCTCTGGTGGCTACAGGCTGCTGCTGGCTCCCTTGTTAGTCACTGCACAGCTCTGATTTAAGACGTGCTGAGTGGGCCTCTAGGTAAAATAATAATAAATTAGGGATTCACATGTAGAGCTATGTGTCAGGAACCCAGAGCACAGAAGGCAGATGTAATGAATTTTATAAACCTACGTAAATAAAGAGAAACGAAATCACACAGTGGGATGCCCTCGTCTTGTGTCTCTCACTAGTATCTAAATTGGATACCATTTTGTACGTCCATATAAATATGCTCACAAAAACACACTAATCATCAGCCTGCAAAAATCAGCTTGGGTTTTCCAGAGCCAATAAAGTTCCCTGGGAGTTTATTTTGCCAGAGAAGTCAGTGGATACAACTGCAAATACACACAGGAAGCACATCTGCTGAGTAAGATGAGATTTTTACAGTTACTTTTCTGACCATAAATATACTTACTTCAATTCATTCCTTCTTCTTAACTGTACATTTCCCACATGCTGTGCATGGTGTGACGCCAAGGTCACTCGCGTCCTTGGTATTAAAAGGCTCCATGAAGAGGTATCTGGAGCACCAGAAATGAGGGGAGGCCGAGCGGCCACAGCACAGGCCTCTGCTCTGACCCAGCAAACCCTGCGCCAAAGCCAGGCCACTGGCACTGAAAATAATCATCCTCGTCTTTAGGTTCATGCAGGACATGTAGACTTAGCGTGTTATTGGGAAAAATAATTAGCAGAAAAGGTTACCTTTAACAGAGCACTTTTGGGGAGAGGGCGAAGAAGGCAAAAAGAGGCAAACCCAGCAAATATTGGCATCTCKAGAAGGTACGTGATGGCCCTCAGTCCTCTCCTGCCCTATGCTCTTCCCAAGACCCAGCAGCTCTAGGGACTGTTGCTTTGAAGCCCTAGCATTGACAAGGACTCGCTGTAGGAGCCTTGTCTCAAACTGCCATTTTGCAGTGCATTTTCTGCCAGGCAAGCTGCTCTGCAAGAGAAAGGAGATTTCAAGGTGYAACAGCTGCAGTCAGGACTGCGAAACAGCAAAATAAGATAAATCCAAACAGAATTGAGCAGTCGGACTAAGGATTTATAACTAACTCGGCATCCTCAAAATACTCCAATGTTAACAGCGAGAGTTTTCTCCACAAAAACCTCTGCAGTACAAGGCACATCACCATATTACAAGTGTGCAAAGTCGGGAGCAGAGCTTCTTAGCGGTTTGTCAGAAGCCTCCTAGGAAGTCGGTGGTCGAATTAGAATTAACACCCAGGATGGTTTGGGGTTTTTTTTTTTTGCTTCTGATCTTATGCCTGCGTTGCAGTCTTTAATCCTGCTGCGCCTCAGGCGATTCCTAAGCTCTAACAAACTGCTAAATGGCTGCCGCGGAGCGATGGGAGGCAGCTCTGACGGCGAGGCCGCTGAGCCCGGAGCGGCCCGCACGGAGCACTGCAGGTGGCACAAAGACCGGCCCGCAGACGAGTCCRGCTCCACACACAGAAGGGAGTTCTGCAAGAAACAGAAGCGAGGTTGACGACAGTCCAAAAGACTTTTATAAGTCTAAGGGATGTTTGCATTGTCCCCTGATAATACTCATTTTTCTGCCTCTTGCAAAATATCAAAGCATCGAGTTGACAGGAAACAGCTACCGAGAGTCAGTACATTTGTACCCAAACATACATATCTGCAAAGGTCTTCCATGGATTTGTACCACCCAGTAGTATCTGATTTCTTTGTAATATTTAAAAAATACTTCTTGAATGTATTTTTATCTGTGTTTCTTCTCACCTTATGAGTTTTACTGAGAATTCTAAAAATACTTCTCACAGTCCTCAATTCACACTGAACACCCGTTCTTTCTATTACTCATCAAATGAGATTAAAAGTGTAAATGGAACAAGGTGGCAGATACTACCTTCCAGCCCTACCTTCTTGACACTACAAACCAGAGTCTTTAATTTATAGTTAAAAAAAAAAAAAAGAAAAAAAAAAGGCAGTGACTCCTTGTTATTGTTACCTTTATTTGAGAGGTTAGAGCCAGAAACTGTCCAAATTCCAGACAGTGCAGCAACAGTCGCACTTTCGCCTGCCAACTTCCTGCATGTTGGGACAGGAATCATTTCTCTGTAAGAGGACAGCCTGCTTGAGGATTTTTTCACAGCAACAACTCTGAAGCAGCACATCAAGGCACGCTACCCATATTCCCTCACAAGCTGGTAAGCAAACTCCTGGCATGCAACTTTGGTGTTCCCGGTTGGACCCACGTCTTATAGGACACTTCCTCTGCTCCTGCTCCGGAGGCCTTTGCTGGCAGTCTTGAGGTCTGGCCGGTTTCCTTCCCTGCAAGTCCATAGCTCTCCTCCTCCAAGCTCCGTGAAATCAATTTCCAAAATCCTGAGCCCCTTTTACCACCTTCCACCTCATTCAGTTTTCCTCCCTGCATCCACTTCCYTTCCATATAGCATCCGTATAATTTCTCCCGACAGAAGAGACTAAATTGTAACACTTCCACACTCCCCCTTTCCTCTGACGTTAGCTGGCACCAATACAGCTACACACACCTCTGCTCTCACACTTGGCTGCAGTGCCACCATCCACCAATTTCCCCACTCCTGCTTTCCRCAGGCGTCCTGCCGCTCGCTCCCTCCGGATCTTCCCTCCCCGGGCAGGCTGGCTTGGGGCRCAGAGCCACAGCCGCGGTGCTCCCAGCGACTCCTCACGGACCTTCTCCGCCGGGTCACATCCTTTCCAAGGCGAGACCTTGACCGGCCTCTGAAGACCCCTGCCCAGTGCAGAGACCCGGCGGCTCGGGCGGCAGCTGCTTTTAGCCCTCCACTCTTCCCAGACACGTGAACCAGAGCCATGAACCCTGCCAGTCAACATCACAACCTGACCCCTCTGACTCGCACCGTTTCCCGAGTCCCGCACACTTGGACGTGAGCTGAACTTCGCAGGCTCCTTCTGCAGAGCGTTTCTGAAATGCATTTGCTTATCAAAACACCAACTTCTGCCCCAGGCCAGCCTGTATTTCTGCCTCTGTCACTTGCTCATTAGATGCTTGGCATACTTTAAAGGAGATGAGGAAGTACAGAACAAAATCCAGAATACATGTTGCAGCTACTCCAGCACCATCTGGAGTGCTTTACACCAGCAATCTTTACCGTCCAAGCCCTGCAGAAACTTCTTCAGACTCCTCACAACTATGAAACACCCATGTCCATGTCAAAACCCATAACCATCACAAAACTCAGTCCATTAACAGGCTGAGGGCAGTGCAGGATTTTTGTTGCTCTCCTGATTTCACCTTTCTGCCCATAGACATGTGTTGTTCTGAGTCCTGCTCAGAAACGTGGCGGGCGTTTTGCTCCGAGCAAGGGGCTCCGCACTCCAGYGGTGGTCCAAAGGCAAAGCGCTTGCTACATAAACTAGAAGTTAGAGTTTCTGTCCACCTATGACATTTCAAACTGAAATAACGCGCAGGTCTCTCCTGTAGGCCGAACAAACGCCAACCAGAATCCACATTCCTGAGATTTTGCAGCCCTTCAATTGCTTGTTTGCCTTACTGGTAAAATTATAAAAACAAAGTCAGCAAGCCACGTAGGTACTGCGTCACACTAATTAAAAACCAGCAACTTTGATATGCTAGCCACAAGCAGCAACGTTTTCACATTGAATAAAACGAAACAGAAGCGCTTATGAACACGTGAGAACCTCCGCTTTGCCGAGCGCGCGTCAGGCAGATCCCGCGGTTCAGCCGGCACAGGATGCGCAGACAGGGCCRTCCCGGCCGGACGCCGGGTGACAGGGGCACATGCGCCCATGGAGGGGATCGCTGACCCCTCCGGGCTGGGAGAGACCTCCGGAGCGGCAGCCGCTTTCCAGGGCGGACCGGCTGCCACCGGCACTGCCGACGGGAGGGGAGCGCGAGGAGGCCGGCGGCTGCGAGCGCGAGAAGGGAAAGCGCCTTCCCGGGGCCTGTCCCCCGGCCATCGGGCGCTTGTTGTTTTATCGGCAGGATTAAGATCCTTATCTTGGTAAGTTGCTTTCTGAAAGCTGAAAACCAACATCGGTTATGGAGGCGGAGAGGAGATACAGGCTGACAAACACCGAGTGCTGACGCGTGCCCGGGGCTGGCGAGGCCGGCAGCCTTCCCTCTGGCCACGGGAAACACACACCATCCCAGTCCGGAAAACAAACCGAGCCGGAAGATTTCATCCTCCCCCACCCCAATCCCAGCCCCCGTTTCATTCCCAACACTCCTCACTGCGGCACGCAGCCCGGGGCCTGGGGGCATCACCCCAACCGGGATTGCTCCTCGCCCACAGGAACTTCTCTGGTGAGAGTCTTCGTCAAGCTAAAAGAAAAGGCCAGGAAAGCGCATGCTCCCTTTGCAGAACTAGGTTATAACCTCTGCTCCTCCAGAGAGATYAAACTCCATGTTGCCAAGCTCAAAAGGGGGAAAAAAATCCAATATATTGCTCTACTGAACTGCTCAGAAGTCATTCATAAACATCCCATCATTTTCTAATCCATTCACATGTAGGAGAGCAGGTCTGTGAAACGCTGCTGAGTGGGTATGACTTTATTTTTTCCCTGTACACAAGGTRGAGCAGTATTCCTCAGCTCTCTTTTTCCACTGCGATTGCACAGCCTGTTTTCTTTCATCAGCTATTTGGAGGAACCCACGCTTCAACAATAATTTACAAAATTCAAATGGTGCCAAAAAAACTCAGCACCCAAAAGCTATTACATCTAAAGCTCCTTGCCCATGTGAATAGGAGTCACCTTCTCAAGTYTGCCGTGAAGTCTAGAAGAAAAGATGCACGAAAAGGCAGCCTTCTTCACCCTTCCACGAGCTGTTCTGCACCAACTGCAGCAGCACTTAGGAAATGTGTAGGAAACATCTCACATAGGACAAGCTGCAGCTGCCACATTATGACAGAAGGTCTAGGTGCTGTATCTCTGTACAATAATCATGGGKTTTTTTGGACATATTACGGGCATGGAATCATTTTGTTGTTGTTTGGTGCTGTTTTTAGMAAACTACCACTCTTCTCTGTTTTTTGCCCTTCAGAGCTGTCTTAACTTGACGGCAGAAATAACCCTGTTAAAAAAAGAAAGGCTCCATCTCCAGCCCTCCCCCTGACCCAGYGAACCTCCCCGGTAACTTTACACCGGAGAATAACCCTGCTCTGTGTTTCCATCTTATTAAATGCTTTTAAGATTTTAATCATTCATTCATTGGCCGCTAAGTGAATATTATATCCCTTTCCTGTAGGCAATCAGATACCATAATGCTTTAATGTTAAAACTTGTTACTGCTGCATACAAAAAAAGCAACAAATAGTTTCTTACTTAGTGCTGGGATGGTACCCAGAACAGCACTGCGCTAGCAGCACGCACCCCGAGGGCTCCTTTATTAATAAAGCTGATCTGACAGGACCTGAAAGCACCAGYGCAAAAGACAAAGCTTGTAACACATACAGGAAAAACAGAAATAATTTTWAAACAAACAAACTCTTAACGCTTAAACTCGCGCAGTTGTGACCGTATTTCATAGGCACGGGCTCACTACCAGTGCACTGAGACCGCACTTCTAACAGACTCAGTGAAAAGCTTCAGGATCAGGAGGTTTCTATTTTTGCAATACAAAATATAAAAACTGGTAAATATATTGGTAAATATACTGCTTAGCTGTGCATACTGTGGTAATTAATGTAAAACATAGAAGAAGTAAAAATGCTGTAGATGATACTCCTGACAAGCCTGCAGATACCTGAGAACATAGGCAATGCTTTTATATATACACACACACACAGTTGTGTGTGTGTGTGTGTGTGTGTGTGTGTGTGTATATATATATTTATAATTTTTTTTTTTTTTTACGCTTCTAATTTTGTTGTCCTCCTTTGGCTTTTTCAGGCCTCTAAGGATCTGATACTAAGTGCAACAGAGTCAATAAAAAGTTTTCCAACACTATCTTTGTCAGCTTTTGGGTAAGCACCAAAGCTTGCTTTTGCTTTTAACTCCCCCCCCCGCCTCTATAATAGTCACAGGCAAAATAAAGTAATAATCTGCTATGTTTTGCATTTATATGAGTGGTAGAAGCATCATGCRCAGATATACAGTTAATTGAGCTCAATGCTATTTGCAAGCTACGTAAGTTCATGTCTTGGGTTTCTTTACAATCACAGCAACATATCTTTTCTTTAAGACAAGTTTTCCTCCAAACTGCGTTGACCTTTAAATCATTCTCGGGTATCTTCTAGCCTGTCATCAAATCATAAAGAACAAGACACGTGTGAAAAAATCAGAAATGGGAACCCTTGAGTACACAAGAACCACGATGGCTCTGCCACTTCTTCTTCAGAAGATGGAGGAGGAAGGCAGGCAAGGAGGAATCTGTTTCTCCAAGTGTAGTTATCACTCTACTGAGGATTAGAATGAATGTTTTTCCTTTAAGTGCCCTCGAAAAGAGCTAATTCCCATGCCATTCTGCATTCTATGAAAACAAACAAACACAATATTGCACGAGCTGTTTTTATATTCTGAATAAATATATCGGAGTACGAAGCTTTTCTTGGCACTATTTCCTATYGACAGATGGGACTTCTGAACTTCAGTTGGCTCTACTGAATTATAAGACATTACAGCAACATCACAGTCGCTTCCTCCTAAATTGCACCATCCTTCCTACCAGATGCACTTTTGTTCTGGCAGCCGGTCCCTTTATTTGCCAGCAAACTATTAAGCTGTTACCAAGGGAAAGGCAGCCCTAACCCCCGCGGGAGCCCAGAGCTTGACGTACAAATAAAAACAACCACCACCGGGCTTTTCCCTCACTTCTATATTACTGGGGCACTATCTGCATGTCTGTACATAAATATATATACACACACACAGCTACCTTGTTCTTAGAAAGTTACAGGTAYGTGGAAATTATGTGTTCTGACCACTAAGGTCACTACGTTCAACGGAAAAACAAGAATTTGTGTGGAAAAAATGCACTAACCTAACAGGACATTCAGCTGGAGGAGAAAGGCTTGGGGCTAGAGGTATCCTTACAAACCTGTTCTTCTAAATACAGACAGGAAAGACCCCAAACAGGATAGAAAAGAGGTACTTCAAAGTCCTTTCCTTATTTGTTGTCATCTAGCCACTACTCTATGCAGTCGGAAAGGACTTGATTACTATTTCCAGGACGGAAAGATAGTACTGTAAAATGTAGGATGCTTTTGGAGTGATTCTCACCTTGACAGCCTACCAGGACGGCTGCTACCAGAAAGCTGACACAGGTGCAGCTCCCATGAACACAAACTGCCTGTCACTGGAGATCACYAAGCTGCTCCTTCGCGTTGCTTCACGGAGCTGCATCAGCCCTCAGGGCATCTGCAACGAGCTCACAAGGAGTACCATGAAAGAGCTATTGGAACAGCACACCAAAAGCCCCAAACCCAGAGGTCAGCAGCACAGAACTAGATGTCACCTCTCCAAGAAAAACAACAAACCCACTTCCCAAAGCCAAGCGCTGCATAAATGTTCCCACTGGCTCCCACAAAGAGCTTTTGGATCAACATCCTCACACAGGACTTGCCCTCCTGAAATCATCACCGACTGCAGTATTTTAAACATCTCTATGCAAGTACACTTTGTTTCATCGGGCAACGTATAAAATCATAACAAAAATAAATTTGCCAAGATAAGAAAACAATAGTTGCAGCCAACAGCTACACCTAGCCTTCAAGACATACTGGTGCAGACTTCCAGACAGATTTACCGTCTATAGCTAAAAAATAACCTTGAAACAATGTAAGGTAAGGATGTAAATTCAGCCAGAAAACCACAGCTTTCTAACACACACAGCTTTTTGCTCTACAGCAAGCTATTTTGCAGGACATCCTTCTATGAAAAATATGTGCGCTGAACCACTGTTACAAAAGGGGCTCTGGAGGGTTTCGTGGCTTAATTTCTCTACCTGYAATGGTCACATTGCCAAAGGAAGGGGGAAGGTATGAGCAATTCTTCACACAGTTGCGTTTTAAATCCCATGCCAAGTCTTTTGGTTATGAAGAATTTTTTTGACGGAGTTGAAAGTCTATCACAAGTACACAGAAAGACCTAGGGCAAGAACAAAGGTGCAGGGCAGAAGCTAGTTTATTCAGGCTTGTCAAGTTAAATCTTGTAAAATATGCACACATTTAATTGTTTTCATCATTTTGGTGTGTTTCGAGCGTGGAAGGGGCCTCCTGAATCATCCAGGGGAGAAGAGAATGCAAGCACTGATCCTGGGAGTCCTGTTTGATCAGGGAAGAAGTCATCCACCGCTGGCACAGTCTGCAGCTTTAAAARGTGCTTTCCTTTTTTTGGTCACACTAAATGCAGACAATTTGGAACCAGTTAATTTATTTCAATCCAAAATCTCTCAACAGCAGCCTGAACTTTGCAAGCAGCCTGAGCAGTGCGTTAGACACATTATAAAGGATTAAATAAAGCAATAAAGTAATGGGGAACAAACGAGGGGGGACGGAGCGCGTGGGAGACACACAGTAACTGGGAGTGCATTATAAAACGAGGGACCTGTCGCAATAGCTGCAGTAAAACAGTTAATGAAAGCCCAGCGCGAGTATGGTTTCTCTCTTTTGTTGTCACTTATTTTTCTGAATGACTGGATTTGCGGCCTCTTCTGGAAAAATAAAATGACAGATGACAAAGGGACACCTGGGACAACAGGACCTGGTCTTCCTGGCTGGGCAGCCCCGCTGCGGCCGGCTCCTTTCCCTTCCCGGGAAGCGGCTCCGCTCTGTGCAGGGAGGGCACGTGGGCACCTCGGGGAGCCGGGCGCRCTCCCCGCATCCCCCGGGATGCGCCATTCCAAGCCCTGGAGCCGGCCCTGCGCCGCCTTCCAGCACCACCGCCAGCTACGTACACCAATAGGTGCTCCCAGAACAAAACTGCCCTGTCCTTGTGAGCCCAGCAGCTCCTCTAAACCAYTGCACTGCTTGGGAAGCACAGATTGCCTCTCTCACGCTTGCTTTTCGTCTCTGCTCTGACAATTGGTAACTATGAAAGAATTAAAATGGACTAAAATGTTAAAAAGTGACTCCTGGAGTTAGGTGAATAACTTTTCCATGAGATGAACTTACTTTACATTAAGAAAAAAGTTCCACGAACGAGATCTAGTATGAAAAACAAGGTTCAGTATGATGTCTCCATCATACAGACCTTCAGATAGTCAGCAATCAGGGATGGAAAGGATGGCTTAACCAAGCCTTACTCCAGGACAAGAGAGCTCTGTAACCTTCTGCTCTAACAACTGATAGTGACACTGAYGGTACTATCTGGACAGGAGGTTGCAACAGCAGATTTTCTTTTCATTCACAATAACGAGGAGAGCTGAAGGTCACCAAGCCCATTCCGAAAAAGACATCAAGAGTATCAGCACCCAGCCCAATACGAYGGCTAAACAGGCACCGAAATAATCTCTCCATCCCATCTGTTGCCTGCCAAGCAAAGAGTGAGCAAGTGTGCATTCTCATCTGGAAAGGTTCCTCCAGTATAACCCAAGGCGGTGCTTCACTGCAGAGTCTTCCTCTCACATGTTCTTCATCCCTCAAAAACATCCCTCAAAAAGTGTAAGGAACCAGACCGGCCACGTCTCTACCAGCGTCTTCCAACAGTGTTACTCAATCATGAACATCACGCAGGTAGCACTAACACCAACATCATTCACGTRTTAACTGCCTGCTTTGCAAAGGCCAAGACGTGTGCCCCCTTTTCCGTACGAACAAAAAAAATTAAAAAGGGTAGCCCTGCATCACGTCCCTCCTCTAAAACTCATAATAGTTGCTAAAATTATAATCACTAATGACAAAAAAAAAAAAAAAAATCGTGCTCAGGGAAAGGTTGTGTGCCTACTGTTTCCGCTATCTACCCCATGGAGCATTGAGGAAACAAACACGCTTTTTCCCTCTAATGACAAAACAAGTTATGTGAGCAAGATGAAATGATTCACAAGCTTGGGCTGTACTCCAAAATCCCTATATATTAAACCCGACCATCAGCTGGATCGCTGCGCATGTTTGCTGCAGAGCATAATAGATGGAAATCTGCTTCTGAAACTGTTTTTCATGCAGCAGGAAACGGGCCACAGAGCCTGGCGACACTGACACTCGTGGCGGCGGCAAGCAGGGAGCTCCACATCGGAGCCTTTTCTGGCCCAAGGCTTTGCTTTAACAAAAATGTTGGTGACTTCGACCAACAAAGCAGAGCTCAGTCTGCATTTAAGTTAGGCCCACTTAAAATATATATATATATATATTATATATATAAATTTATAAATTTGAGATAAAACCCTCCTGGTACAACCCGATACGTAAGTCTCCCATACAGTCATCTCAAAGCCCTTTAAATGAGGACACAACACACATGCACACATTGCAGGATCTGCTAGGTACGCTCTTCTACGGGCTTTTACAAAAGCAGCTCCTGCCATTTAGGATGGAAATAGCCGAAACACATCTGCATGCTTTTCATCCACAGTTAATTAAAATTAATTTAAGAAAGGTCAGAATCTGTACACAACATTTATGACAGCTTTCCTCAGAAAGGTTTGCTATAATGGAAGGGGGTGATSGAAACAGGCATCTCCCTGCAAAACGCAGGCCGGCTTGCACGAAATAAAACCTGCTGAGTGGAGCAAATCAATGCAGTTATCAGACACGATCCCGGCCTCAGCATCCAGGCTACCAACACTATTACCCTTAAATAAACACAGCRTTTGGAAAGGTTAAACCTGTGAGGTCCTCATCGGAAAGTCCCTGAGTAAATTATAACATTTGATGATGACATTCCTGTGTCTTTTGGAAGCGGAGAGGGGAAGTGAGGGTAGGTCATTATAAGCCACTTGCCTTTACAACCGGCTGTAAAAGACAATGAGGACAGGAAGCTTCCCACCGAGATCAAGGTGCACAATCCCCAGCTAAAAATAAACAAGCCCTGCTAGTCACATCTGCTGGAAAATATCATTGGAGCCCCAATTCCCAGGTGCCGGAGCAACAGGAAGGGAACGCTGCGGTGCAGTGGGCTCCCGAGAGATCGCAAAATAACAGCAGCACACGGGCAGCGAGCGCGCCTCGTGCTAGCGCCACAGCCAGCCCGCTTCGCCAGGAAACAAAAGCAAAACAGAAATAAAAATCAGATTAAAAGAGCTGAGATTTCCTCCCATTTCCTTGCCATCCTCCAGCAACCGGCCACAAGTCTGGAGGGCTTTCTGTAGCAACACCTTCTCATCAAAAGCACTTGCAGCAGGAGAAAACCGTATATTTTACCCCTTCTCCCAGGTCTCTCACTTGCCTCCTGTAAGGAAATCTCCCAGACTGGGTTAGATGTTTGCATTGAGGCCCCATCTACCTGTTGCACAAGTTACCTGTGCTGGCCTGGCGCAGCAGAGCGGCTGCCGGAGCCGGGAGGGACAGTGTCCTTGTGCAGGAACAGGACGGTCGCCTSCTGGGTGAGCACCGACCGAGAGGCACGTCTGCCAGAAACAGGTTGCCAGAGCCAGGTGAAAGGAGACAACCCTGGAGAAGGCTGATTCCAGCTTTCTGCTTTCACCCCACCTCTGTGGTAGCCGCTTCACCCTTTCTGGTTCCAACGACTAGGTGAAAAACGTTTCCTTCTTAGTGTCACCCAAGGGCACCTGTGATTTACGTGGTAGAACTACATCCAGTGACTGGCGGCAACCACACACTCGGTAAGCAGTAACAGAATTGTATATTACACAGATAAGCTCTTTCTAACAGCAGGGTGTCCACACTGTAAGAAATGGGCAAGAAGAGGTGAGAAAATACAGATAATAGGAGGGGAAAAAAAAAAAAAAAAGATAGCATTTATTCCTGTTTCTTATCAATAACTATTTTGGGGGGCCTCAGTTCTGCAAGGTGCTGATCACCAACACACATCACCCCTCAACTCCGCTGCACACTGTAACCAGAGAGCAATCACATACACACTTCCTTGGACACGTTTTCCACATTATCTGACTATATCCTATGCTTAGAACTATTCTGGCATAATATTAAGGAAGTTGTGGCTCAGGTGGTAAATGCAGGACCATCTTGAAAGGAAAGCTGGTAAATTAAGCTGTATTCAAATTACATGGTAAACCACTGCTTTTAGAAAATTACCCYGAAGAACAAAAGCCATTTTAAATTCTGTTGACTGCCTAATAGCAAGAGCTGCACTCTGGTTCCAAAGTGTTCATATTACAATGTAAACAACCCTGGTATATGAAGGAATACACAAGGTTTTCCAATTCTAAGTCCGTATTTTGCCCCAGAATTAACGGTTATCTTTTAGAAAGCAGCATCCTCAGAAATTCAAGTCCTGCATTGATGAAATAACCTTTGGGAAGGGCATTCAGCTCCAGGGCAGCACGTACGTTTACCACKCAGGTGAAGCCCAGCACTACCTTCCCCAATTCCTTTCCCACGCATCCCATTCCCTCTGYGTCTCATCCCAACACAGTCACAGTAAGCAATGAAGCCAACAGAAATGGCAAGGCTAAGGCTGGCTCCCTCATGCTTCTAGTGCACCAGGGGGGGGGGTTATTTTATTTTTAAAATAAAGTGCTATACAGCATTCAGACCATYCAAATCCAGCCTATCGAGAAACCACGCACTGCAGGTTTCAGTGCAGAAGGGAATTCACTAGCTGAATGTTTTCTTTTTTCTCCCTGCCCCAAGAACCTTACAGAGAAGCAGATCAGGTTCTGTTTCTACTCAGTTCGGTTCTGGACACYTCAGGTTTCTGCAACAACTCTGAGCACAAAAGCTCCCTCTGTGGAGGTTTTGCAGACAGACTGGCAGAGCTGATCAGAGCAGCAATTCTTTTCAATACCGTGGGTTCAAACCAGCTTGGTTGTCCTCTCAGCCTSGTTATCTTCCCAGCTCCACTTTTCTTTCACACATTTGCATTACAAAGCACGGAGCGGATGCAGGAGGCGGCGTCCTTAAGCCCAAATAATGGGGAGGACCGGCCCTTCAGTTGAATTGCTGCAATGATGGAGATCACACGTACAGCTTTGGGGGAAACAACTAATTTCAGGTTTTAAACACCTGCACAGAAAAAAAAGGCAGATCAGAGGAATCGGGGGACTGGGATTTATGAGTAAGACTGTCAGGAGTATAAGAAACACCTTCCAGGTCTCCTTGCCAAATATATATCTGACTTCGGTTCATTTTACATAGGTTTCAAGCAAGCAACAACAACAGAAAAAAAAAATTGGTCTTACAGTCAGTCTACAGAAACATGAGGGATTAAATGTCAATAGCAAATCCCTCAGTACTTCCTGCCACCATGCCAAATAAAGCCGACTTCCAAGCCAAACATCTGCTTTGTCTGTCCCAAACAGGATCTCAGGAGAAGGAAACGTAGCACCCCGTACCACTGTGGTCAAACACTGACATTTTTAAAATTCCACTTAATTTACCTGTAAAATCTGTAAAGCCTGTACAAAAAGAGTAAGTATTGAGAAAAGAAAAAAGACACCCTGCTATTTGTGCTCTGTTCCTCCAGGGCTTCCGTGACCGTGTTATCATTCATCAATCATGCAAATGTTGCCCTGACAAAAATATTCATCCAGGCTAATGCTTTTTACAGAAGCCCCCATTCTACATACATTAATCCTAAGAGAATAAACCAGACTGACATTTATTATGTGCTCAAGTATACAGAGCCCTCTGTCTCTTTTGCTCTCAAAAAAATACAAGATTATACAAAAATCAGGCGTTCCAATGGCATTGCCACAGCCTCGGGAGGACAGCTTTAYCAGTGTCCAGTGCAATAGCTACGCAAGAGTACGGATTTTCCTGCTCCTAACTTCAATGGAACAGTAACATTACTGTAAACTGGGATACGGGCTGTAAATAGAGGTGGTGAATTAAAACAGATAATCATTTCTCTAGGCAAAGATCTCGGGAAGACCACATGAGGCCTTTGCCAGCGAGCATTTGGATGTCCCAGGAAACAGGGGCCACTGTTCAAAACTTCCTGCTGTCATTTGTGAAGGTCCATAGAGCATGTATCCGATAAAAAAACGCAGTATTCTTTGAATTATATCTTTCTGAAAGAAGGCTTTAAAAAAAAAAAAAAAAAATCCAGGTAGCACACTGTATTTCTCCCTTTTAGGAAGAAAATCCTAGCTGGATCCTGAAACACGTGCATGCAAACTTTGACACTTGGTATATGCTGTCCAGGTAATTGCTCTAGAAATTGCTCCTGTGCATTTTACAGAGCTAAAACTGTTTAAGTACATTTCTCTCAGACAATTAGATGTTTGTTGTAGGAAAACTCAAGTTTTGGTGATGGAAGATCAACCCTTCAAAGCAACCAGGGCAACACTTTAACACAGAACACCCTGGGAAAGCCCCGACGTGTGTTGGGGCTGCTGTCACCCACTGCACACCCGTTTATACCCCCCCAGCATGGGCACAGCAGCTTGTGCGTGCAGGTGATCCCTCCCCACAGCCCCACAGGCRAGGGGCACACTCGGCCTGCTCCTCTCACTGCCGGCAGGATGCAGCCACGAGCCCGAATTACAGAGCCAGGAAGGGGCGAAACCCACACCCGCACCCCTTGATCTTTGGTCCTGTGCTCATTCCCAGAGACCACGTCGCACTTAGAGCCATGGAGCTGAAGGACACAGAACCTGTTCTAGCAATCAGCTAGCACCTAACACTACACTAAATATTAGAAGCTATCGATCACATAAAGTCAACTGCTATTATGAACTCGGGACAGAGTTCAAGGCCATGGCAGAAAGCACAGCCACATCAYGAACCTTAAAAGGAAGGAAACCAAACAGAAAAAGAATAAGAGAGAAACAGAATTGCACTAATCTGCATACACAAAAACCCAACCATAAGGCAACCCGTAGCACTACCAACAAGTAGATAGAGAGGCTCAATAAACTTGGCATCTATTATGGCCTTTGAAAGAATGTGGGGATGCTCTTAGAAAAGAGAGAGAGTTCAGAAGAATGAAGAAAGAAAAYAGAAGTTAGAGCCAAATTACTTATTAAACAGGAAAGTGTGTAGGTCAGTTTCTTTCAGTTTGGATGGATCAGCAACGAAGAAATAAAGAAAGAAAGAAATAGAAGAAATAAATAAAAGAAATAAATTTCTTTGAGAAATGGAAAACAGATTTTTTTCCTCTGCAAACAAATAGTATAAACAGTCTAATTCCAATAYTGCAGAAATAAATGGTGAAAAACAGCCTAATAATGAAAGCGTTTTCAATAAACAATAATATTTACTTGGTGTGCATTATTTTAACACAGCATTTTGTTAGGACATGTTGGAGTTCCCAGTTGTTCTTATCTTGTAAATCTCTTGTATCAGTTTGAAGCCAAAGTCATGTTTGCACATGAGACAACCCCATTCTCGTTTTGCACTAGTGGGCAAACTGCACGTCAACAAGCTGCAACTTGCTGCCCAGGGGAGCTCGCCCTGCCGGGACGGGGCGGGAAGGAGCAGAGCTCTCAAGTGTCTCAGAGCAACGAGGGCTGCTCACGCTCTCCTTTTGCCTCCCTTAAGTGTACGTTGTACTTCTAATCTATACATGGGCAAGGATTACTACAGGATATCCCTTCTCAATAGGGCACCGTTCTGCAGGAGCCTGCGCCCTGTCAGCAGAGGCTCTTTCATGCTGCTCGTGATTTAGATAATACGGAAGCGGACAGCAAACAGAAACTGAGCTTTGCAAAAGAAATGGTAAGGGATGGAACAGATTTAAAAGAACAAGAAAAGCCTTCAGTCCCATTTCCTTAAATTTGCTGCTAGGATGGAGCTAGGAACATGGGGAACTTAGCTYCAAGTCAGACCACCTGGTAGGCTGCTGAAAGGCCAGGAAGGCCTGGGAACCTTTGTATCTCAGTGAAATGAAAGACCTTTTCCCATCCCGCCATCCTTAATTGCTCAGCATATTTCCTGGCAATAGCAGAGGAAATGAGTTGCTGCTCAATTCACTAGAGTCCTGCTCTGCAGCTCGCTTAAAGAAAAAAAAAATCAATAAGGGGAGAAACTCACACAAAAGAATAGTTGAAAAAATGGGTTGCTTGATTTAAAGGAATTGGAGCTGTTCCTCACTCACCTCTGTCTTCCCATATGTTTCTGAGCACATTTAACCTACCCCACTACAGCTGCTCATTAGTCACCTATTGCTTAAATGGACAAATCCACTAATGACTACGATTTCCTCGGGTGYGCTGGTGGCGAGTACCCCATGCACCCCTAGGCGCCCCTTTCCAGGCACTCCCACACTTCCCACTAGCGGTCTGTACCTCCTCTGCCAGGCAGATTCCTGCATTCCACACAGCAGCTTCCTCAGCRTTTTGTTTTAGATCTCCAACCAAGTCGCTAGTGCACAAGAGGAGGCAAGGAGGCCTTTGGAAAAACCAAGCAGTTAGTCACTTACTTTCTGCTGTGGGGCTAATTTTTATCCTGTTACCCTTGCTTTCAATCAGCTCCCAACTCATTTGGGAACTTGATTATCGCCATATATTTTTCACCTAGTGTGTGTGATGTTTCCCACGGTGTTCCCCTTGTAGGGGGACAAAGGGGAAGGGGAACTGAACTTCTGAGAAGCAGTATTTTCCATACTGGCTGTACACCTTTTCCTTGATAATTTATCCAGATACTTGAGGAAGTATCAGACACAAAACTCTGGTAAACTAGCATCTGCCTTATTCTCAGCCATTAATTATAACTAGCTGGTAGGAAACTAATGGCAGGAAGAGAAGGGGAAAAGGGAAACAGTGAARGAACACCAAGGCACAAAAAGACACAGTAGTAGCTCAGAATACATTAACTTATAGTGAAATATTCACAAATGCTAGGAAATGTGGAAGTGTTTAGTTGAACTGAAYGAGCAACTTAAATTCTCTCCCAAGCAACACAAATCACTTCCCACTCCCTTCAGCAACAACTTAGTTTCAGCAGTAAATTCAGGCATTTATTTTTGGACGAAGGGTTTTCTCCAACAGCTATAAAATCCTTGCAGCAAGTTTAAYGTGAGACACACATCATCCCTCTGCAGCTGGGGCAGGACGAGCGGCAGCCCCCGGGAGCCGACTTCATGCACAAGGGAACGACCTGATGGAGGGCRGGCGCCAAGGAAGGGCAATAAATAGTTAATCATTAGATTAGCTTCCCATCTCTCCCGGAGAGATTTCCTCTCTCGGATAACCACACAGGGATGAGTGAAGCGGCGGSTCTACATCCTTGTGCTGTTTAATGGCAAGTAATAGATGCAATCAAGAGTCTCAGCGTAACGAATAGACACCCTTGCAGGGCTGCCCGTGAGCCTTGGAACAGGCTCAGTGTTTAAAGGAAGAAAACAGCAGAAACAGCTCTGCTTTCTTTGTTGCTGCCGTTCTTCAGTTTACAAACTGATAAAATCAAAACTGGATTTGTTAGAAACAGCTTTCAAATGGCTGGGAAGATCTCCAGTAGAAAATTCCCCTTTTGAGGCTGAATAGGGCGAATGCTCTGTTGATCGGGGCTTCTCTGTAGTCTCTGTACTGCTACACGGAAAACCAGAGTTTTTCAGACCATCACACAACCATGAATAAACCCTTCCTGTTGGGTTCTCCTACTTATATCCATTTCTGAAATGCAAATACAGCGGACTCAGGAATTGTTAAGAGCTTCTTCCACGCTTCCTTCTTTCAGGTAGACTTGGCATTAATTCAATCAGTTTAGGCATTTTTAGTGAACAAAATCTATTTTAGGTTTACTTTGGTTATTTAATATTGCATGAAATCTAGAAGCACTGCCGGACAATCTCACCTCAGCTCTAGTTTGCCTCTCACAAATTCACAGCTCCTGATGGGAAGGACCGGCACAGAATGGCACCCCTTGCTCAGCTCCCTGCTCCGCTCGGGGCTGCACGGCAAGGCCATCAAAGGCACAGACCTCCACTCAAACACTGAGAGCAGGGAAGAGCCAATGGTTATTTCTACAGTTCAGTCACCTTTTAATACTCAATTAGCTGAAATCGAGTCTCCTGTAACTAAACCGCCCTCCTCTTAAGAGCTGCGGTAAGAGGCTTGGCCACTTGCAGTGCTACCACAAGCTCAGCCTAACCTCATCCCCTCTGTTTATCGGTATTAATTTTGTCATGCCAAATAAGGATAGCRATTTTCTTGGGGCAAGAAACTTACCTATACTTGTACTGTGAAGAATCTAGCTTTGTTTCAAGCTCCAACAAAGTGAGGGGAAAGAAATAATGTTGGTATCAAAATACTGAAAATGTCAACTCCGTAATTTTACAGTAACTGAAGAGCGTGTTCTGTCATTTTTTCATATGCTACCAGATAAACACTAGCAAGGAAAAGACACACTTTGGAAAGATGGAGCTAGTATTTTAGAATAATTAAGATTAATGGAAGGCTTCCAAACTAGCCTCCTAATGTATCATGTACAGCCTATTAAGCTTGACACAGCCAGCTTTTTCTCATGGCCTCGACTGCAACGACTATTTAATATATCTGGTGTGTGCTATCCCCTAGGACGACAAAAGGGACTTTATAAACTGTTAGGCCAAACAGTGACGTGCCTCTAGCCGTGTTTATCGCTGAAGCTAGGCCAAACAGTGCTAATTGGAGCTCCTCTGCTAAACAACGCTAACGCGTTAATTAGCCCGCTTCCGAAACTCGGTGTTCCAAGAAAAACTACAAATACATGGCAAAGGGCCACTCACCCGCAGCCTCGTCCAGCAGGCGACTTCACGGAGCGCCACGGACAGGTAACAAATGGCAAATGTGAATGGATGAACCCACACATGGCCCTGCAGCGCAAAGAAAGTCTCTATCATCTGCCTGGCCAGGTATAAGTAACCGAGGAAGATGAACGGCTGTAACAGCTGTAATTCCGGTTGAACTTATGCTCATAGTCCTGGAGAAAACATCCCCTTCTCTGCAAAGAGAGGAAAAGCTAGGGGGAAAAGTCTCCAAGAAGCTCACGTGCTATGCTCTGATTGCAAATCCAGTGTAGACTGCGAACAAGAAAACTAWAGAGACTCGTCTGCTAAATGGCTTCGGAAGCTGAACTATTCAGACCATCAAAGTGAGTAAACTCAATGAGTCCAAAGATGAGCAAACCTCATGYGTGTTTCGAAGACCATCAGGTCCATTTTAGAGTGGGGCTAGGAAAGGAGGTTAAAAAGGACTGAAATCCCAACGAGGGCCAACGCTCACGTCCCTGCAACCAAGGGGCAGGAGCACGAGACAAGGAAGCACAAGAGCCACTGGCAGGGAGACAAGCTGCAAGACCAAGTATGGAAGGAGGGGGAAGATGCTCTTGAGGGGCATCCTCAAGGGAGGCAGTCTCTCTCCAGCTGTGCCTCTTTTTTTACACCCAACACTGCACAAAAATAGGTGGTTTCTCCCTCCTCATAGCTTAATCTTTTTTAAAATCAAAGGATCTTCACATGATCACATATCCCTAAGTCGGAAGCTCCTTCTCTTTTTAGGTCACTTGTCTCTCAGCAGCTACCAACCAAGGGCAGTGTATTCTCGAGCGCTTATCGTAACAGTAAGACCTTCACTCCCAGCAATTCAGCACTGTTGAAGGAAAGCCATCAGCTCAACTATTAAAGCTGTTCCTTCTGAACTTCCAGTTGAAAGGAGCAGTAACTTTACCTATTTTTTGCACTCTAATGTGAAAGTTAATTTTCTCTTTGATTCGATTCTTCATCTTTTGTATTATTTAAAGGAATGTCCCCTTTCCAATGATGGGGAAAGCCACGCAGAACCCTAGGCTACTTATTTAACTCAAAAAGACATCAGATGGCTGCGGGAGGAAAATACATCAGTGTCTGCAGCTTTGTTTACGGCTGTGGATGCCAAAGGATGCACACAAAAGGTGCATGCAGAGTATAATTAAGAAGAAAGGACAGCTCTCCACACATGATATACATTGTAAATATAATCAGCTTCAGAAGGCTTTTTTTTTTTTTTTCCCATATTTAAAACATGAAAACCTTGGAAAAAATGTGTGCCCTCAATATAACTGAATTTGTTATACAAATTTTAAGAATGCTCCCATGATGGAAAACGATAGTTTCTCTCCCTATTTTATTAGGGAGCAGGAATATAGTTTGGCCTGTGCATTACTTTGAGAAAAAAAAAAAGGCAAAAAAAAAAAAAGTTTAACATGGGAGCTCTTACCACTGGGGATCCCACAGCTGAACAGAATAGCAATGGCACAGAAATCAAAATGTGAAGTCTAAGGTACCGTGGGTGCTATTTTAGGGCAATAAACGCCCAAGGAAGCAAACACAAACTCGACACGGGCATACTTTTGAGCAGAAGCAGGACCTACGAAATAGGGCAGCACACGGCAAATACTGCGGGCGGGATTTCCAGAGTCCCTCTGCCCACAGAGCAGGGCGAGACTTGTGGAAAAGCAGCATTCCGCAGCGGCGCGGCAGCTCCCACCGAATACCAGCAATTAAAAGGGACAGTAAAGCTGTCAGCAGCCTCCTTCTCATTCAGGCCAMCGTAATTGCTATCCTTAAGAACGTGCCTTCACGGACGAGAGAAATGAAAATTTCAATAACGAGTGGCCGTGGGGACTGAGCTCCCCCAGCCACGGAAGGGGCAGCCCCCCTTACCCTACTGCGCCCCACAGCAGGCTCTCCCCGGCACCAGGGCCTGCAGAGCCAACGCGTGGGGAGGTTGGATTTGCACCCAACACTGCAAATCCCCATTGTGGGCTCACACAGAGGCCCCTTTTTGCCCGGCCGAGGGTGCTCCATCTCCTCCCATACTGGAGCCCAGCGCCATCACATTGGGACTGCATAGAAGAGGGACCACAATAAAGTATCCTCAGCTCTGATCATGCCAAAGATAAAGCTCATAYGTGGGTTGAACTTCCTTTAGAAGGAGCAAGAGAGCTCAGCCTGCTTTAGCTGTCTCTTCTCGAGCTCGCCTACAAAGACATTAATGGCTATTCTAATCCTCTTGGGACACCCATATTCCAGGATTAATTCTCCTTACCCTCTTCTGCTTCTATTCCGTACATAAACAAAAAAGGAAAGAAAGAAAGAAAGAGAGAAAGGTCTTCACTTGKAACACAAGTGTCCTCACGAGGAGTTACACAGGGACAGCTCTACAGGACAATTACATCAAAGGACTTCCTCGGAGGATGAAGTCTTTATCTCGCCTCCTCACTTGTTCCTCTCCTSGTAGCTTGAAACAAAAAGGAAAGCGAATAGCACAAAGCAGCCGCGCTCCTGCCCACTGCCTGGGAACCTCTCAGCCCCCCTGGGACTGGCACATCTGCTTAACTCTCTTTCCCATAAGAAAACACAACTTTTTACAATGCATTCACATAGTTTCTGGGCTAAATTCACCTGCAGTTTAGAGTGTGCACCCAGTAAATCCAAAACGTCTCAGTTGATAAAATAAAGCCTAGAAGTCAGCCTCCTGAGTCTCAGACATACTAACGCTTATCACTTTCACATGTACTTAAACTTAGCATTCAAGACAAATTTAAAAAAAACAGAATTTATTTTACAAATTCAGATTGTGGAAGTCATTGGGGGTATTGTTTTGCTTTGAACTTTAGTAAGAACAAGAAAAAAACATCTGATGACTGTAAAGGAAATAGCTTCCGTTTCCCACCACTGAAAGAGCTGAGATTCTACCAAAGTTGACAAGATTTGGATTCTTTCTCATCACGGCAGCTTTAATGCTGTAGATGTCATATCTATCAGCTTCTTCCTGCAACATCTGTCAAGCAGCAAGACATTTACTAACACCGAACAGGATTTGCTTAGCTGAGCCCTGAGCTAGTAGAAGTACTGAACTGTAAACAGGCAGTGCCCTAGGACAAAACATGTC
The DNA here is from genome assembly GCF_003342845.1 of Nothoprocta perdicaria. Classification (NCBI taxonomy): domain Eukaryota; kingdom Metazoa; phylum Chordata; class Aves; order Tinamiformes; family Tinamidae; genus Nothoprocta; species Nothoprocta perdicaria. Next base: position 2,862,465 of record NW_020456099.1, read on the forward strand.
CAGAGAGCAGAATTTAAGCGATGACATGCGAGGAAAAATGAAAAACCGATCGCTGGCAATTAGGCTCAAAGCAAGGCTGGTGTGTGCTCCCCACCCCCTCACCACGAGCTACAGCAAACACGAGCTGCAAACGCTTCTCTTTGGCGACTGCAGAACGTGATACTTGGTGCAGCGAACGCAGAGCAAAGGAGAAAAATCTCCCATGACATCAACRCACGCGGGGCGACTTCCCCGGCTGCCAGCGGAATTCAGAGGCTCCTCTGCGGTAGCTCTTTCCATGGGAAGTTTCTCATGGGTTGAAGAGGCCTGCGAGGTGAAAGCGGCCGAGCGCCTTATTTACGGAGCCTGGGGAGCGCATTTACATGAAAGGCGTCGTGTCCCTGCTCCCTGATGTTCACTCGTGCAGGGTGACACTGGGGAATGAGTAATGTGCCGTTGCTAATCTCATTCTTTGCTCAACCATTCAGACCAAGTTTTAACTTACTTTTTTCTTTTTTTAAATTTCTGGTAGTCAAAAGCGGTAGTGGTAGACCCCCATGCCATGCATTAAACTGGGGAAAAAAAAAAAAGAAAAAAAGAGTTTCAAATAAAAATAGTCCTGCAATTAATACTATAATTGGTAAGCACAGAAAWAGAGACAAGGATATAACGAGGTGAGAAGGCTGCTTCTGTTCACATTATGCACCAAGTAGATTACACTATAAAAATCAGTGCTCGCTTTAGTATTATTATGTTATGATCTTATCCAAAAATGCTTACTAAAGCATTTGGCAGAAATAATGAGATTCAAAAGTGGAAGCAAATGAACTACAGACACCTAACCATATGAGTTGCGCTGGTTGTGAGTAAAGAAAGAAATCACACTGAAAAGATGTACCTCCAAGGTATACTCTGGCTCAAATGCCCTCATAAACAGAAAGAAATGACTCAGAAGTTGTCCCAACAAATTAATCATCATCATCTCTACAATCTGCCAGTCATTTTAGACTCTGAATTAGGCTTCTTGTGTATTCCTGCCAGTTTCTTACTTAGCTCAGTATCTCCAGTAGGAATAATTCTGCATACACACCTGATGTAGCCTTCTCTCCTTATGAACACACAATGCAGCAAGCTTTTGCTTACCAATACAAATACCAAGTAAATAACGAATGGGAGGTTTTATAAAACATCATAAAACAAAGTGATTTCCCTGTTGTGATTTAATTTTGTCTCAAGTGCTTAGCTTCCACTTAGAAGTGATAAAAGACAAAAATGGCCATTTTATTCTTCAGCAAGTACATGCACCCGYACATAGACCAGGAGGGGGTTAATTTAACCAACATGCACTTTTCCTCATAGGTGCATTTCCTCCTGATCTTCTCTTGAAGCCAGCGGAAGCCCCTGTGCTCACTTGCCACACGGGGCGGCTGCATTTGCCCCTTGATGAGCACACTGGCTCTAGCAGCCTTTGCAGAGCGAGGACAGCAGTGTCCGCAGAGCGCTGGCCCTACRCGCTGGCCAAACCCAGCGGCGAACRTCRCCCTGGGGCTGAGGCCAACTGCAGAGCAGCCACTAGACACCCACGGGTTTCTGCCAACAGGTCAATCAGGAAGGCTGAGCAGACAACAAACGTTATCTGAGAATAGACTGCGAGTCTATTGCCAACTTGCAGGAAAGCCACAGGGTGTTTTAATAGATGTCACTACTTAAACCTCTTGATACTCACGTGCTCCATGCCAAAACGGGCAAGGCAGGTCCTATAGCAACCAAGCTAACACCACGACCTGCTCCTGCCACCACAGGCCCTCTTCCCTTGCCCTCTTTGTTGCGACTTTATTCAGGGCTATGGAGGGAAGGGAAGGAGAAGCGGGTGGCATCTCTGCTTTTGTCACCAAAGAGACCACTCAGCCATTGCAGAAGAGGATGTGAACAGTCAAAAGACAGTGATAATGTGTATTTAGAAAACAATGACTTTGCTTTAACAGGCAGGGGGCAGAAGAAAGGAAGTCCTGAAGAGTAAAAGTTAGAGGATGAGAAACAAACCTCACTGAAAGAGTCTCGGAGAAAAGAAAAAAAAATGCTGTRTAACACAGCAGCTGAAAAGACGGAATGCCAGGAAAGGGAAACCTGGGAAGGAAGTGTGTAGGTGGAAGGGACAACAGWGAGTAAAACAGAAATGCAAGAAAAGCAACTGAAGAAAATCCTGGGAGTGGGAAGAAACCACTCAGAGGAAAACATAAGTTAGGAAATACCTGAAGTCTTGCAATTCATAACAAGGTATTTTTAAAAATACACATCAGCCTTCGGCTTCCTGAATCATATTTTACAAGATCAGTTGTTCTGAGACCTCTGTTGCACCCAAGCATGTGTCACAAGCAAATGGGGCTCCCGTGATCACACTATGTCCAGGAACAGGAGAGCAAATGACAAAATCTTGGATACCAAATGTTTATAGAAGAAGGGGCAAAAGTCATGCCAGATATAAAACAAAATACTGAAACCAATCCATAACAACACTACTGTAAAAGTAGAAGATAGAAGACTCAGTGACTGGAAACTTCCTCCCCAGAATGTTGTATTTAAAGTGGATGAGAGGCAGCTAGCACGGACAGGAAGAGTGGGACACACTAAGATGGAGAAACACAGTGCCAGGGAAAGGACAAGAGAAGAGGCACAAAAAGAGGAGGAGGAGGAAAGGCAGCCTCAAAGCTGAAACCATGAAGTTCAGAGAATGCAGAAAGGTCACGCCGGGAGCCCCAGAGAGCTTCCGCCCTTGAATAGCCCAGTGTTCACAAAAGGAGCAAGTCAGAAGGAARGGCATCATTAGCGGCCGAATAGGGCAAGTTGTGGTTCAGGGAGAAACAACTGAGCAAGGTTTGGAGAAAAGAAAAAACAGGTTGGTAAGAGCAACTCGAGTGAATGGGCTGAAAGAGGGAACAGGCGATTCCACCCAAWGCACAGCAAGATGATTAATAAAAAGAGAAGAATTTCCAGACACGRGGGAATTAGTTGATTTTGACCTTGGAAATGGAGAACTCATAYGGCATTTTTGAGAAGAATCTCAGATAATTTTAGATGTTGAAGCACAGTTTGGCCTCCTTTTTCACAATGCAATGACTTTGCCCAATATGTGTGTAACTTAAGAAAGAAGAGTAAAGAAAAAGGGGAAAGAAATAAGCTTTCTAATTGAAAAAAATACTTATGACCTTTGTGTCATCACCATAAATGTCGACACTTCAGGTTTCTGGAGAAAAAAAAAATGCCCCTCTGCTGATTTTTCTCGCTACAAGCAAACCTGATGCTGACCACGACCAGGAAAACAAGCACAATTTAGCCATGTAAAGGGAAAAAAAAAAGGATGACGATGACTATTACATGTTGTTAAATTTATACACACATAAAAACGCTGTCTCAGACATGGAGTGCTTATGGAAATTCATCAGCCACCTCCTGACCAATAAAGGAAAATATCCTTTCACCAACAAACTGCAAGTCTGATAGGATGTTTTTGAAAGACCAGATGAATCTTTACTACCTCGTGCTAGGACTGACACAGCTATTCAGAATCAAACGCAGTCTGTAACTCTACCCTCAACAGGATGCAGGAAAAAGACTATCTTTTATGAATCAGCTGAGACAGGAAGAAAAAAAGATACGGCTCCTGGCACACGTACTGTTCTTTAGGTCAAGGAAACGTGCCTGAAAGCTCTTTCATACATTTCTCTACAAGGCTTGTCTTTGTGCTAGCACCAGACCACAATATCCACCCATGATGCGATTCCAACACAGGAGATATTAGTTGTTAATTTGCTCCCATAAATTGCCCCAGCCTTCTGTTCTGCATCTGGGTTTAAAACAATTTGTTGGCTTGTTTTGTGCTGCGAACAAATATTTTGTGGAAAAAAAAATAACAATAAGCTCCAGCTCATTAGCAGACACTACATCACGAGAAACATTTTAAGAAGTGAAATTGCTCTGAAATACTACTTAATCTTTTGTCAAATATGACAAAAACTGTTGCAGAAAACATCTTTATGGAACTGTCTCTAAGTACTCTTAACACATTCTGAACATAGCTCTATCCCATATGTCAGCCTTGGTTAAGCAATCAATTTTTGACTGCTTCACCTTATCCCATTTCACAGAAACCCGATCAACTAGATAAAGAGATCAGGCTTTAGAGAGGAAGGGAAAGCATGAAAAAAAAACATGTATTACTCCACAGAACAAAACGTTTATTTACCTGCAAAAGAGGCACTTAAAAAACTCTAACCTAATTATTTCAGATACATATGTGATACTACTTCAGAGGCATTTCCTAGTGACATTAGTGTATGAAATACCCTTAAGAAAATTAAAAGAGCAGGATACCTGGTAAAAGTGAGGGAAGGAGGTACAGGGCCACCAGTACTGAAGGAGACCTTGTGAATATGAGCTGCAGTAGGAAGCTTGTACCTAAGGTCTCACTAATCCTACTGCCTTTATTTATTTATTTATTTATTTATTGTTTTTCCTTGTGGAGTTCCCCATGGCACCAGCTCACGTTCGACTTGCAACCTGCTGCCATTTAAGTGGGCTTTCATCCCGGCGAGCCGCAGAGCGGACACGAAGCCCGCGTGAGGATTCCGCTTCGCTACGAATTAGTGTCTAACACCGAGAGCGCCTTTCATCATCGGCTTGTCTTGCCTTCAGGTGCCTATAAATTCCTCTCAGTCTTTATGTAGCACTTGTCTATCAGACCATGTCATCAATTTTCCTGCAGGCAAGAGACAGACACACCTCTTCCTGAGCCACAGACAACACAACAATTACCACAGCCGCTCTCGCGGCATCATCCCCTACCAGCTCCCTGCCAGCTGCTACTCAGGCACGACTGCGGCGCTCCGGAGCGGGCATCGCGCTTCCAGCATCTCCTCCCCTTGCTGCGGCACTGAGCTCCAAGCTTGGCAAGGTCTCGCCGCTCTTAGGGTGCCCTTAGCACCCTAAACACATGGGCACGTTGCAATCATGKCACTCCCTTCCTGCCTTCCACCAATAGCCATGGATGGGCAAACATAGCTCCAAGAGAAGGAGTTTTTCTTTTATTATGATTTAATTATTCAATGAAGCCTTTTTAACAACCAAGTATCCATGAAGGAAACAGGCAGCTCATTCTGTGTGAACAAAAATTAATAGTTAACAAATACTTACAGTCTGCTAACAGGCCTTTCCAAGGTTGAAGTACTTTCTTAAYCAAAAGTCTGTCCTATACTTGCATGTAAAGAATGTTTTGTTAGGTAGCAAAATTATGTTTTTCCTCCTGAATGTTAAAAATAATAATAATAAATGAACATGCTTCCCCCTCCATGGACATGACAATGCAAGAGATGGGTAACCAGATGGAGAATGTTGGGTCAAACACAGCGGAGCTGAGTTCACCAGCCGGCAGGCACCAGTGCTCAAGCCAGCCCCMGCTGCAGCAGGCAACCGTGAGATTCCTCACTTAGACATAAGGACCAGGGAAGAGGGAAACCCAAGTGTCATCCACCTAAAAACATCCTTCTCTACATGAATTCACATTTCAGGGCSTAATTCTCATCCCAGCTAAAACCTTCACTTCCCCTGACAAACAATCATTTACATCCCAGACTCRAATCCCAAATTTAACACTGGCCATGCAAACATGCTCCAAGTGAAGATTTGTGCTTTTTGGTTTAGTAAATGCAGTTGGGGAAGCTGAGTCAGATCAAAAACATAAACTAAAATAGCATTCTTATGTCAGAACGAAAGTCTAAATACAAGTGGCTAAAGACAAACACTCCCTTAGACTTCAGACACAAAATATGTCCTCAGGTGCAGGCTGTGATCTCCCCAAGCTGGTAGGGTTGTGCGAGGAAGACCAAGGGTTAATTTTTCAGGGTTGCTGTTTTTCTTTTTTTTGCAGGTTTTAAGTGAAATTAAAGATTTTTTTTTTTTTTTTACCCCCAAAAAGGAACAAAGCCACATTGCTCTGCAGATCCCCAAAATGCTTCTCATAGAGACTGCAAAACCTCTTCAGAGCACCAGGCTCAACACGTCAGACACCGCGGAAGCCCCAGTGCCAAGGGGTTCCCAGCAGCCCATAACCTGCCCAAAGCCCAGGTTGGCTCCCTGCTCTTCAGGCTGTAGCAGGGCCACCAGGCACAGAAAGCTTTGCTGTCTCTTTTAACATATTTTTTGTAAGAATCAAAAAAAAAAACTATCTAAAAATTTGATTTATCAATATTTCTTTAGGGCTTCCAATGGCATGTGCCTGTTCTCAGTTGCAGACACGTATGTATCATGTCAGTGCTAAAAATACTGAGCAGTTAAGAGGGAGTTTTCTAAACTGTAATGCTAAAAAAATGGATTTTTGAGAGGGGAACTGAGAAATACTTTTCAAGGTGTTTTTCTTCCCAAAATCATCACAGTAAAATACTATGACTTGAGAACTACTTCATGTATTCTTTCCTCATTTATGAACAGTAATCGAAATTATTTAAGTTTAGGCATTCACATCCTTACAACAAAGCTTAATCCTACAACAAAAGCTCTTCTTTAAAAGGAAAAGTTACTGTCTTCAGATGTTCCATCCAAGAAACACGAACAAGGTGCATTAGCTTGACGTTTCTTAACAAACTTGAAACAAGTCAGCAATTAATCCCAACATTTGAGTGTCTATTGCTAGGCTTTATATTCCATGTGTATAATTTATCAAGACTAAGCAGTTAAAAACCCACATATGCTAAACATAAAGACTAAAATCTTAGTTCTTTACAAAGTAAATGCCAAAAACTTAAGATTATATAGCACTTTCAGAAGAGTGGTAATTACGAAGGCGTTTCCTTGTGGGATTCTAGACCAACTTACATAGACAGAAACTCATTTTGGTTGGATAGTATTCTTCAAAGCAAACAGGAGAACAGACCAGCAGAAGAGCCTGAAAAATTACTTCTATCCAACTAAATAGAGCAACTCAACTCAACTCAACATGGCAGGAGCCATCCTTTTCTTTTAAGGCGAACAGGTACATGGCAGAACAGCAGTTGGGCAACCTCGTGTTTCACAGAATTCCCGAAGAACCTGCACAGTGTCAGGATGATCCCTTTCCCCCTGGCAGCCCTGCACGAGCAGTCAGGTGCATATTCGAAGGGTACGGATGAAATGAGTACAACCCAGTGACCACAACAGAGAACATGAGCAACACCAGGGGAGAAACCACCACTGACAAAGAAGTTACCATCTTCTTTATCGCTTTTTCTTGTTATTCTTTTTATGGGCAACATGAAATAAAACAGGTAACTCCTAAAAAAAATAGAAATAGTAATAAAGAAATCAACCACTCCAAATTCTGAATATTTTGCACATAAAATAAAGACAAACTTCCCTGCGACTGAATGCCTGCACCATTAGACCAGTCTCTGCAGGCTTCTCTTGACATTTCTCTTGTAACATACTGGTTTCTCCTTCCTTTCTGCAGYGCTCTTCAGAAACAAGCACAAGTTCTTCAGAAACGAGCACCTGTGCTGACAGTGGGCACAGAGATGCTCCGAGGTACCATCAGAGATCATTATATTCACGGGAGCACAAGAGTAAGGGACCCCCGGGGCGCTGCTGCTGCTTCGTGAGCCATGCTCCCACCTCACACGGGTGGTTTGGGTTGCTCTCTCCTCTCACACAAGCCAAGCCACACCTCAGGGCTCCTTCCTGAAGGAGGAAGCAGTTTGCTTCATGCCATGCCCGACACTGTGATTTCAGGCCGACTTAAGGCCCGCTTTGCCAGACGTGAGCGGCTCGGTGCCCTCGCGGGCGCCCTGCACAGCTGCCCACCCCACACGGCACCCGAGAGTTTCTAGCACTTGTGCAGCCTCTCGGCTTCAGCCACAACCATGGGGAAACCCAAAGCGCTCTCCTCCCTCACCGCTGCCCCCACTAATGATCTGCTTTTAATCACAACTAGCATTTAGGGCAGATACTAGAAAGGAGAGGCTGCCCCTTTTTAATTGCGGAGCTCAGGAATTACCTGGTGACTCCTCACAGCCCCGTTCTCAGGGCATCTTCCTCCCTCTCTCCCTTGATAATGTAATCTAATCTCCTGGCTCTGCTTTCATCTGGCATCCAGCGCTGCACATCCGATGCTGCTGTGTTTATAAAACAACCCATCTTTTCATAGGTAATGACAGAACAAAGGCAAGAAGAGGAACTTTGGTAATACTGCAGCACTTACCACTTCAAAAGTGATGTTTTGGTATAATTTGCATCTCTTGAGTGCTTTTTTAGTCTTCTTTTAAGGCCAGGACTTTCTTCTCTCTGCCAGCCCATGACCTACGCTCACCCTCTTACCGACTGTGGACCAGTTTACAGGTTCCACAAGCTGCTGTGCAAAGCATCCACAGCCAAAGCCCAAACTGAACACATGGATCCTGGATAAAGAAGGCTGGAATATGTCATATTTCAAAGGGCAGGAATTTTCAGCAACTATTAAGTCATGTCCTCTAAATGATGGATTACCACAACATCCTAGCAATAGTTTATAACTTAGAATCATAGAATGCCAAAGGTTGGAAGGGACCTCAGAGGTCATCKAGTCCAACCCCCCTGCTCACGCAGGGTCACCTAGAGCACGTGGCACAGGGCTGCATCCAAGCGGGTTTTAAAGATCTCCAAAGAAGGAGACTTGATTTTTTTTAAACACTTACGTTACCTTCTCAGTTAAAGACCCTAAACAGGTCTTTCAATTTCTCAATTTTCTTATGCATCCAAATGGAAGAGAGGTCAGGTTGCAAAAGTTTTGAAAATCTTTCGATTTTTCTGGGACCAACAACTTCATTTCCTAAAGATACCCACACTCCTTACACCCCATATGCCTTAAYCAAGTCCAAACACCTACCAGCTGCCACAGGATGTTCCCACAACATCCCATCAGCTCAGATAAAATTCAGACATGGTGAAGAACTAGGGCCCAGAGGACCTAACATTTTGACRGCAGTTTATCACCAGAGGGACTGTAACTGGTGGCACAGCCACAGAATGGGCCCTGCTGCCRGCAAAGAGCAGCTCAGCACCAAATCGGGCAGGAACAGCCGGATCCCCACGGAACCAGGATAGGCCTAATCAGTGAATCTCCAGCCTAGCCACCCTTATCAGGTGCCTTTTCCTCCGCAATGTAACATAATTTAATCATCACAATGTGATCATTTAAAAGCTGATCTAGATAAAAGGAGAGAGGAAGGACTAGGAGAGAGACAGATACTATACATCCCACCAGGCTGATCAGAACTTCAAGTGCTTTGGATGAAACATATATTTTTGCGTTGCAAACAGAGYCCCCGTGTACCACTCTCGCAGTCTACCACACTAGCATATACTCTTCATTGGTGTAACATGCCCTGGCAGCACGTGCTGAAAGTCTTGGCTTCAGCACCTGCCTTTCAGTAAGATCCTTTCATAGCAACTCCAGCTAAAGCCACATGGCAAAACCATGAAAAGSCACCCAAGACAACTCAAAACAAGCTCATTTAATTCCAGTATTATAATTTCACTAATACAAGCGTACTCGTCTCTAATACCTGGCCTAGCTCATTCAGATCTAGATTGTCTTTGTGCTACCCTGTGTTAGCTCAGAAAAACATTAAGTCTTCCAGTTTTCCAACTGAAAAGCACCACACAAAACTGGTATAGATAATAAATTATTTGAATACAAGAAGCATTGCCAAMCAATCTATCACTCAAAGTCTGTAGCTACTTAATGAGTAAATATTATTTTGATTATTCACTGCACACTCATTGCTATCAAAAAATAGCTAAGCTTTACAGCAGATCAGCTTCAAGGGTTAAAATACCTTTGTACCTACTAGTGTCTCTTAGCCTTACGTATCTACAGGAGGGAAAGAAACATGTAGTAACTAGGCAGRGCTGAGCCTCAGTTCAGGTGAAGCTACTGACAGGGCAAGATGGTAGACCACGAGAAAAAATAAAGCCTGTAAAAACAGACAAATAAAGGACACAGGGGTCTATAATCAGTCTTGTCATAAGCTGGCAGCTGGATCTAAAAATTCCAGTGTTTTGCCAGCTCCAACTTTAGTCCGGCCCTAGACAGAATGGTAACGATCAGAAAGCCRAAGGCCCCCACAAGATCTCCCCACCACAGAGCCGAACGGGAGCGAGGGGGGATGAAGGATGAGCAGCAGAGCCACGTCTGCAGCTCCCTTCCTTACCCATGCAATAAGAAACCTCCATTTTAGTGATGAAACCATTTCAGCCAGTCACCCATCCAGCAAATTACTGCTACTTCCTACAATGTATCTCGCTGCCAATAATTCTTGGTATGCAGAAGGGCTAACAAACCTGCAATACTTATTGACTATCTCTTGTAAAACCCACCAATTGTTGAGYGAATCATAGCTTTATTAATCACCCATTACCCTACTCTATAGTCTAACTGCCATAATTAGCCTTCCCATTACTGTCTCYAACGTTTCCTGCTATTTATAATAAAATTTTAGCATGGTTACTATTTCCATTTTACTTTAAGAGTGTAATGCTACAATTTTACTGCAAGAGAGCAGTTATCAGTTAAAGCGCATGTTTTAAAAAAAAAAGGTATTAAAATGGAGTTATTTTCTCAGCTTTCTAAGAAAGTACTGTAACAGCTGAATAAGGAAAGGTTATTTTAACTTCCAGAGACCATTGTTCCTTTTTTCTCCCCAAAATTGTCTGGAGCCAGACGACATAAGACTGCTGTGCCCTGGGCTAGAATGGAGTGGGGGGATGACAGGAGGGGGGTGCCTGTTTACAATTACTCCATTCCTGGATTTAATGAATCTTTTGAATGACCACTAAGTGCTGGTTTTGTTCTGAAGAACAAGGGGGCTATTACTGGAGGACTAAAAAAGGAAGGAAAAGGGAAAGCAAACGGAAAGCTGCCAAACTCAAAGGCATTTCAGCTGTATATCCCGGAGGTAATCTGCTCCGCARGCACGAGTCTGTCCTTACACATTTGCAGTCTCTTTTATTCCTCTCCCTTGACATGCTACAAGGAGACAGATGAGATAAAGGGGTGCAAGGCAGTGTTAGAACTGTGGTAAAAGCAGGTAATTACTGAAATATGAAGAATTACTGTATTCAAATATGGTTAGCTTGAACGCGGTCACTATCTCCACTCGGCCCCTACTGTCACTTGCAAGCAAACATTTCAGGAGCGCCGTGGGGAGGGCGGGAAGGGTCACGCTCCTCCTGCACTACCATCTGCTTTCCCCACACTGGTAAGGCTGCAGAGCTTTAGACCTTCTCCAGGCACCTRAGAAGCAGAAAAGGTGTTCTAGATTTAGGTCTGGTCATATCCTAGCTCAATATTGTCCCTTCTCCCAAGCATGGGAGGTAGTACACTCCAAGAATGATGAAAAAAATATCATAACAGCACCACATTTTCCTTCAACAAATTTGTTTCAATAAATTATATGGTATAGACACCCACAAAAAAAATGGCACTAGGCAGCCTGTTCATGTGGCGTGGTTTAAATACTCTACTGACATGCATTTAGAGAAAGGTCCTCACAGCCACAGGGTTTGTGTGCAATGTGGCCATGTCAAATGTAAATGCCAGCGAAACCATCTTACACCTCAGCAAATTACCAGGCTGAGTAACGTGTCTGGATGTACGACCGCCTGCCCCTCAATCCACCTCCTGGAAAATGCTGCTTGGAATACTTCCCTGTGATTCTCGGGAAAATGCTGCAGATGCTGCACCACTTGATCACAGTCCCTCTGCAAGGCTGAGTGGTGGGGGCAGTTTCAGGTGCTCTGCTGCACGGCCTTGATGACATGAGCTCCTTTCCACACTGGTTTCTATGGCCTGCAAAACTGCCAGCATTTTGTAAACCATCCTGGCTGCACATAAATACCTGTATTAAGTATTTGTATCTAAAAYTAATGTGTCTTAACAGCCACTTGCTGTACGGGGAATGAAGGAGGAGATAGTTTGGGATTCTTTTTCTGCTTGCCTTTTATACCGCATAGAGGAAATTTGGAGGTTTGCCCCATTAATCCCTGTTCTCCCCTGTTAACAAGTGTGGGGCTGCAAGAGAGGGGTCCCAAAGCAGCAGAGAGGAGTTCATCTACAAATCTGCAATACCTCACAGCAAGGGGAAGACAGAAAGAGAAAGAAATGAAACAAGAGAAAGTCGTTTACATTTAGATTTTCTTGAAATATGGAAAAGCAACATAAAGGGAAAAATTACTTCTGTTCACCAACAATAAGATCCGAACACAGGGGTGGGGGAAAAAAATGCATAAATATGCAGCTATAGATTTGTTTCTGTTGATATGAGGAAAACCAGTGCAAACGAAAATATTTTAAAGCAAAATTAATTGGCATTCACATGCAGAATTCTTACACTTCAGAAGTCAAATAATACGTATTATTTATCATATTGGTTAACCAACATGCTTGCTACACTTTCCCATGAAGGTTTTGACCATACTTTTGTAGTCAACATAATAAGAATCTATAAAAACATATTAATAAAAAAATCTGCCATACAATGTCATATAAAGAACCTGCTCTAGATAAAAAATTTGCAGTCCCCATTACACAGAAACTGTCCCAGTCAGTCTTCTATTTTAAGCATCTAGTTTCGCTCCTATCTGACAGAGGGATCTTCAGCAGCTCAGAGCTGTTATCTGCGCGCTTTCCAGCCTTCAAGCTGAGCGTGCAGTTACAGACTTTTAACCACCGYGACTTATTTGACGATAAGAAGTCGCACTCAAAACGCTGCAACTGCTTTTTCCTTCAGCTTGGCTGCAGTGACAACTGGAACATCCCTTTCCATTGCAACGTGAAGGCAATCAGAAAGACAAGGCCGTTGGTGGCTCAGGCCAAGATGGGCAAGCGACGGCACGCTCACCACCGTGCCAAGCGGGACGGGCCACGCGAGCCACCAGGCACCGCGGTGCCGCCGGCCAACCCGGGGCCTCGCTTCCCGAGGATCCTACAGGTCCTGGGAAGAGCAGGTTGACTAATATCCTGCATCACAGTGACCTAGGGAAAACTGTGAATGGCTATTTTCATTCTGTTGTCTTTGCCATTCACTGCCAGGGATGCAGTCGTGGCAAACGGACATTCTTTTGCCTTCCTTCTATTCATGGTTTCGCCAGCACTAAAATCATAATCGCAAAAGCCCGACTGCTCTGCCCGCACGTCGTTCTGCTCCCCGGCGGCTCCGACGGCAGATGTCTGCCCCCGACTCCGTGTCCCAGCCGACCGCCCCGCGCCGCCCGACGGCATCGCACACGCAAATGTTATATCCTCTCCAAACTGCTCGGGATGCATCTTAACGCTGTTTGTTTTCCGATTGCTGCTACGCTCGGAGCAGATATTTTCACTGGCACTGAGCCCTCCATAAGCAGTTCTCAAACAAATACTTTGTCCTCATGAAATCTCCCTGTAACGTGCACACAGAGGAGCACAAAACGAGGCTGAAATTCTGTTGAACTCCCAGCACCTGACTTCACAACCTTATTTTTTTACTTTTTTAAGCCAAAGGTTCTTGTTATGTAATTTTTGAAGCTTGGAAAAAATGATCCATAAGGAAATCAATAAACTCCACTACGTGGCTCACTGCTGCCAGAACAGGAGCTCACCGTACTCCTCATCCCTTACAGCAGCAGGACAGTTTTGTTTCTTCTGCATTTTGTGTTGTACCTGACACAGTAAGGTCCTGATCTTTGCCCAGGGCTCCCAGCAGCCCCACTCAATACGCCTAAATAGCCAATCCACAGACCAGACATTTTCCATCTGGGCAAAAGGAACAATCTGCGGTAGCAGGGGGATGTTATTCCATATGTGGACCAGCCACTCGAAAACCCTACCACAGAAACATAGCCTGTGGCTTACACCAGTATTTGCTAGGCAGCAGAAAAATTATTTCTTTTAGGTCTTGGCTTCTTTTTCTGGCCTCCAAGGAGGAATGTGGTCCAGCGGTTACCAGCACCACAACCCAACACAGACTTCTCTGAAAGCCTGGGTGACTAAATGGATGCTATTTAAGAGCTCCAGCACAGCTACAATTAGACCCCTGCTTCTCCACAAGTATCTAATATGACCACGAGCAACATCTCAATCATACTATTTGCAGTTTGGGTGAGCACTCCTCACTTGTCTTCTACCTGAGGTATTAAGGACCACAAAGTGCAAGGAATTAACATCCATTCAGGAGGCTACGTTGCCCCCCCCCCCCTTTTTTTTTTTTTCAAAACAGACATTTTCTTTACCCCAACAGATAGTGGGGACACCTCTGACTTCTCACCTCTTTACTCTGCCCAAGCCCCAAGTCTGCCATTGTGCTTCACAGACAAAAGACCTCACAGAAAGCACGACTCTGCAGTCAGTATCCAGAAAGCAACACACTATCCAGAGTACCCAAAATAAAGAGATGATGTTTGGAGAATTCTGTGACAAGCTGATTGAATTTCCTCATTAAATGTATTTTCTGGGGCCAAATCCAGGTGAATCCTCCCAGGGAAAGCAATTTGCTTTGAATCATCACCAAAGCTGTAGAGATGAAAAGCCTGGAGTTTTTCAAAGATTTAATGTAATCTTGTTTAATTTTGACAAGTTATTGCCTTTTTTTTCCCCTTTTTCTCCAGTTCTCAGAATTGGCCACAACATCATCATGACAGCTTAAAGAAATAGGTCAGCTCTGGACAACAAACAAGCACAGAAGACTTCAGTTATTAACATCCAACATTACTACAAGTATCCAAAGGTTTTGATACCACAGCAGTCAAAGAAAAAAAATGGGGCTTTTCAGGGTTTTCTTTTGTGTTGTTTTTTGGCTGGGCTGCTGTGGCTCRGGGAAGAGGTTCAGCTGCACCAGCAGAAAGTGTCCTGTGAGCATGGGGTGCTGGCACCCCAGGGTGCTCCACCAGAACAGCCAGAGGAGCTGATCCCGCCGGGACGGCCGGAGCCGCATCCACACGAGGGGCATCGACTGCTCTGGCAGTGCCGGTCACAGCAGCACAAACCTCGGGAGCGCGGGAGACACAGTCCGCATTTCGGACAGATGGATCACAACTTCTGCAAGGATTAGTTACATTGCTGGTCACTCAGGGGGGTGACTGTAATTTGTGTTACCTTGCACAGAAGAGCCAAATTTGCGCAATTTTGTTTAGTCTGAATTTCTGTTCAGTTTAGGGTCCGCATATAAAACATACTCGACATGCCAGCTGACAGCATTTTAGAAAACATACTCTTGTACAGAGACTTAAGCAAAAGCAAGAAAGAAGGGTATCCAAAAAGGAAATTTCCCATTTTGGCTTTTTTTCCCCCCCTCTCCCCTCCCCCCCATCTCAGTCTATAAATGAGGATGAAGATGAGTATGTCAAGATTAAACACATGGTATTTTGGAGTGCCATTTGCAGAAAACATGAAATTCAAAGTGAAAYTGACAGCAAGACAAGAGATTCTCTTTCACAATATACTTTTTTATCAGAACTTTTACAAGCGATTGACAGAATAAATGATGCTTGACAAAAAGAAAAATCTAACCAACAAATATATTASGTTAATACTTTAAGAAAAAATAGAACACAACCTCCACAATACTCCTGGCTATTAGTTCACTTTTTCCTCTGTATTTGGGGATGCAAACAGTCACTTTGCGTGTTCTAGAGAGCAGCTGTATGCCTTTTTACCCAGCAAAAACTAACTGAAAGTAAAGGAAATGTAAGCAGTGACACAGCACTGTCTCTTTGCTGAAACAGTGTCACGTCAGATGGCAGTAATTACCTTTGTCCTATTAAGCCTTACGCAGCTTATCCTCTGCCTCTCATAGCCACGCTTCTCCTCCTTGGCTTTCCCCCATCCTCACCATTCGGGCAACTACAACCACCTCATTGCCTGGGCTGGGTAATGCAACTTGTCTGCTGATATAAATGCAGCATTTCAAAACACAGGCCTAACAGCAACACTCTCCTTCCCTATCAAAAAAAAAGGGCAGGGGTGGGGGGTGGAAAGGATGTTCTCCAAGTATCTTCTTTTCCTTGACTTGCCTTCTCAGTTTCGTGCATCTCTCGACACCGCTCCAYGCTAGTGTGTTCAGCTCAGAGAGCCTGTCTTTTTAGATTGGCTTCTGGATGCTGCCACATGATTATGTGAAAAATAACAGGCCAGCAAAAGCCCCTGCTCGCACCCCCACAGCAAAGGGCTGGCAGGGACGGAAGGAGGGATCAGCTGCCGGCATGGCAAACTGCTTTTCCCCGTTTTGATGGGGAAATCTAAACACGGCACGGGGGCCCTCTTTGTGGCACAAGTTTGCTCAGGAGCTCGTGCTCGGAAAAAGACGACAGCAGCCCTACTCAGCAGGGGTGCAAGAGGTCATTACGTGCACACTTTTCCAGCAGCTTCACATGTATTTTGTCCTTCTTTGGCAACGGGAATGTGCAGGGACTGTGCCCTGAGCATCTCCAGTCTCRGCCTTACCGTCAGAAGCAGCTCAGGGCAGCGAAGCTCCGCAGAATCCATCCACCCGCTGTCCTGGCACAGACTCTGGGYAGCCTTTCTCCAGCTATTCAGTGCAGCAGAATCCAACCTCATCTCGAGCCCAAACCCACCCATCTTTACCCCTTCCGCAGACGAGGAACCATGGAGCTTTTACCACTTTTTCACATGTGCTCCAGCAGTTGCTGGAAGCGCCGCAGGTGCCGCCGGGCTCAGGGAGGAGCCTGTGGCACCTGAGGGGCTCGTCTGGCCCACGCGCTTCACCTGGGGCCGGCGGGTGCTGCTGGGCTAATGCCCCCAGCACCCTGCTCAGCAGCCCCTGCTCGCCACGGCCGGGCACTCTGCTCGCAGAGCAGAAGTCACCAGATACCCTGGAGCAGGGAGGGCTCCCCAGATCCGTCCKGCTTCGCCCCCAGCGGCCGTGTGCCTCAGTAATTCCTGGGGGGCACCTCTGGCTCGGAAAGCCGCTTGCAAAGTTATTCCTTCAGAGACTATAAATTCTAATAAATATGCAAGTATTAAACATAAAGTGTAGATATTATCAGAGGGCTTCTAAYCCCCAAATTGAGGCTAAATTATTTTAATGAATTTCCAGGTTAATAATACAAACAAGTCCCTACTGCCTTTATCTATAATCTCCCTCTTCTTCTCTAGAGGCTTAAAATAAATTTCAGAAATAACCAGATGGTCACTAAGCATTAGAAAACAGCTTTTGATAACAAAACCTAATTAGTTCTGACTGATCTCCGTTGTGTATTATCAGCTTTGGCCATCACAAGCACTCTGGTGCCACTGCTGCTCCTGCCAAAACCTGGGCGCAGAGTTTGGGGAAACCCATCGCTCCCCGGCCGCGGCCGCCCTCCTCCTGCGCCCCCCGTCTGGCTTTCCTGCAAGTGGCTTTAACTTGGCCTACAGGAAACGAGTACTTGCATTAATAGCGCCCATGGATTCAGAAGCTCTCGGGTGCTGCAGATTTGCTTTTCTACACAAGAATATTTCAGGCTTAGCGGCAAAGCACCACGCTTCTCACAGAGAAGATTCCTTGCTGAGACAATGATTTTTCCTTACAGCTTTTAGAACCAAATCAAGCCGGAATAATCAAAACAAACGCACGTTGTCACTGAGAAGCTGAGGCTCTTGCAGGGCTTTCGGGGYATGGTTTCTGAAACACAAAGCGATTTCCTTCCTCCGCGGCGCTCCAGCGCGTGACTGCTCCGCGCTCGCTCCGGGGCAAGCGCCTGCTTGCCCAGCGCGGCAGGCAGGGATCTACACGGAGGCAGCGGCTCCTCCGATGCTGCGCACACGAGACAGGAAGCGCAGAAAYGCCACCGGGAAATGGGAAATAACGCTTGGTCTAAGCCCGGCTCCTCACTCAATAAGGAGCGTTAACCCTGTGGGGGAAAGGGAGATCCGAAGTGTAAACTGAAAGCACTGACTCATGATAAAACCTCTGAGCGTTTCCCACAAAGTTTTTTGTTTCATTGGGTTATTCTGTTGGCTTTTTTTTTTCCTGCATTCCTTATATGAGTACACAACAGAAGCCAGAATTTGCACTAGAGGAATGAGAGCTCACTCCTAAATGGAAGAGGCAAGGGCTGAAGTTCAGCGACATGTCGTCATCAGGGAAAGAAACCAAACACGCAAACAAAAACCCAGCACATATAATAATGGCAAAGCAAACGCTTGATAATACTCTGCAGTCTTCCAGTTTTCCTGCTTTCAGCAGTTGAGCCTTGCAGCAACTGCGCCAGATGGGAGGCACGTCCTTAGGAAACTCTCCATCAGCTATTCAAATACAGCTGTGTTGGGGCACAAAGCAAGAAGTGTCCCAGCTATTTAGAACAGGATGCAAATAAAAATGCCATATATTGAATGCTCCTTAAGCACTTAGTTGGTATTCTATAAAAGAATATGATTACAATAAAAGTTTAAAAAACAAATAAAAATATCTTTTTATAAGCATTAACCAATTAACCACTGTGAATTAGGAAAGCATATGTTTTTTATTAAAAAATAAAATAATGAAAAGCAGCTTATCCCATAGTGAGACACACACACTCCAAGCATAGAAGTCAAGCTCTTTCCTCACGCATMTTGAGTATGCTTAACTAGGTAGCTGTCTAGAACAGAAGCAAGATAACCCAACCACCAGTTGGTTCTTCTCAGAGCACCCACAGCTGCAGCCAAATAAAATTCAAGAAGTTCCTAATTACAAAGACCTGAAACAGAAAACATGTGAAAATCCCAGATGGACAAAAATCAAAGCTCTTTATTCCAAAGTCTGACAAACCTGTATCTACTTCGGAATGTGCCAGAGCATCACTGCTGGCCCAGCTCAGTCTCGTCCTGCCCCAGCTCCTGCATGCACAGACATTGGGAATGTTCAGGCAGGCTCACAGATGGAACTTTGGTTTGACTGCCATCTGCTGATCCGGGTTTTGGGAAGCAGAAGAGACATTCTAGTACATGCACACAAAGCTTTCAAAATTTGAATGCCCTTTCAATTCTTGGCAGTAAATAAACTAATGAATTAGAGCTAACAGGTATTAAAAACAGGTATTTGTTAAAAAAAAAGATTTAAGCCAAATGAACTGATATCTATAAACTTTTCAGTATTTCTCAGATAACAAACATACGAAGCATTCTAATTTTGTGAGTATGAATAATATGGCTAGTGAAACAAGTGTATATGATGCACAGAACCACTTTATACAAGGAACAAACACAGAAATACGTACAACAACTACTCTCTGAAGGAAACAGAAACATAACCAAAGGAATTATGAAGTAGAAAAATAAAAAATATTAGACAATCTTAATATTTCTTTTTATATTTATTTTTATATTTATTTTTATATTTATTTTATATTTTCTCTATTTCTTCCCAAGAAGAAGAGCATCCCAACAATTGATTTTGCCACAAAAACACTTGGCATTATATTGAGTGTTTGTTCCATTGCATTCAAATGAGGAAAAAAAAGAAAAAAGAAAAGAAAAAAACAGCTCTTTCAGGACCATCACATTCCGCTATTTGTTTTCCTTCCAGGTAGCATATACTTTGAAGGGCTAACTGGGTGACTTCAGCTTGTGCAAGTGTCTGCAGCAGGGGACTAAATAACCTGCGCGTGTGCAGCAGGTTACCATCTTCCAGCATTAGGATCAGCTGCCTTGGAAAACACTCGCTTCATGTCCACTTTCTCCCTTGACTTTGCTGAGGCAGGTCAGCTCTTCCCTCCCACTTTCATTTTGTTCCTTCAGCAAAGCTGTAGTGTTCTCCTTCTTTTATTATGTAGGAAAAGTAGAAAAATCCAGTGGTTACCTTTTCCCAGTGGACATGTTTAAAACCCAAGGATTCAGGAATAGCAAACCAATCACACACAGGGTTGCACTCACGGTGCACTGTGGCACATGGGATGCTACCTGGAGTGACATTTTTTTCTAGTTCCTACAATTCCARTTCTGCAGACATTCAAACACACGCTTAGCTCTAAAGTAAAGCATAAGCATAAATGACTGCAAGGTGGAAAACGAACAGAAATTTGGCTAATGGGAAGAGAAAAAACATTACGAAGGCTTGAGCGTGGACTGAAGGAGTTCCAACAAACCAAAGCAGCTTCCATGTTAGTATTTTTTGTATCAGTAATTTTATGAGAATAAGATCTTCCTGAATAAAAAGTAAACCCATGGAAATCTRACCATACACAACACACACACGCTCCAACCAAAAAAAAAGAATAATGGGATTAGATTTTTCTGCAAGCCCAGAACTTCAGCTGCACGCCAGGTACATAAATTCTACCGAGTCGGAATGAAACCACAACTTCTATTCTCTTAGAAAAATAAAAATAATYTAAAATGTTTTCCCCATCTCAGGAGGTTAATGGTTCCAATTCATATTCTTGCTTTTCCAAGGACTTACATTATTTGTGTTCTCATTCTGTTGCAGTATCACTGGCAGATCTTGTTAAAGTACAGCTTTGTTATGGAAATGTGTCTGATTGAAGAATTTCTTTATTTGTGATGTGGCATCTTCTGTGAAATATACTGTTTTCGCATTCAAAACACAGACAGAACAGATTCCTGGTCTAAACCAAACCTGCAAATGACCTAGTGCAAAACCAGCAAATGTTCCAGGACCTTCAGGTTACCCTGGAATTCTTCCCTTTTCATGCACTAGCCACTAGAAATAAAAATAATGCAAAGGAATCAGACCTGGATATACAAGGTTCCACCTTCAGCCATAGTCCTGGCATCTCTTTGGATACTGGGATTACACAGTTGTAGAAGAAGGAAGAATTTTGTCCTTCGTGACATTTTTATGAGTGTTTACCAGTAGCTTTCTCGAGGAGCAGGGAAGGAACAGTGCCTAATGACGCAACTATAGCATCTACAGCAACTACAGTCTTTTAAGCTTATTTTCACCAGCACTKTAATCTGCCTGTGCAGGCTGCAGAATACAGAGGTCTCCAGAGAGAAGGTGCCATGTTTACATAGCCACTAATGTGGTGATAACAGCAGGGAGGAGCACCAGCTCTTCCAGTTCACACTTGCCCTTTGCACTGCCCCATCCCCTGGCAAGACTTGCCCCCGGAGAGCCAACACAGCGTTCAAGCAGTATCAGAAAACACCTCGCTAGCGACAGGGCAAGTTCAGAGAGTAGCATGCAACAAGAAGCAAGGAAATAAAAGTTTCTCAACAACAGAGAAATGTGGGTTTTAGCATACTCCTTTCCTGATGAATCTAACACAATTTTCATTTATGGAATCAGTTGTTAAGCTTCATTTCTGCTGCATGGAACTAAGTCATTATTTAAGAGTAAAATCCTGAATGAAGCTGAGGTTTCCCAGAGAGCTCCAGCTCCCCTGGAGAGTGGATTGCCCAAAAGGACAGACAGGAACGCCCAGAGAAGGACAAAAAAATGGGAAGCAGTGGAGAAAATGAGGATGAAAACAGAGGGTTACAYTTCCTCACACTCACTCCAAGGGCATCATTAGTGCATGAAGACAACACAGAAGCTCAGATATCAGATGAAATCATAATCACTAAAACAGGTTTTTAAAGACTTTAACACACTTTAAAATTAAAYGTGTGAAAGAACAGTGTTCCATTTTTTCAAATGTGTCAGCTAGCACAGAGGACTTGCATTCCTTAATAAAACTAAAATAAATGGCCATTTTATAAGCACAGTAACATGTTCCAAGGTGTGCGCTTGCCAATTACACACACCTCATACGCTGACTGATGCACACACACACCCTGGCGCGTGTTCTTGCTTACATAGCTCACGTGCCTCCCTCTTAAGTAATGGAAATAACCTTTCCTTGCAAACTGGCTAAAGCTGCCTCTTCTTGCTTGGTGACTTCTGCAGAAAATATTCACTGCTCCGAAAAACAACTTCTGACACAGAGCGAGGCTACTGGCAACCCCCGGYGCACCCTCCTCCTGCAGGAGCCAGCTCCGTGATAGCCTCCATTCTCCCCCACTCCCAGGCATGTGTTTCCCCTCAGACTGGACGGGCATTTAGCATTTCCTACATGCACTGCTGCCTATGCAGTCCTTTTTCCCTGGCAGATAGTTACCCTCAACAACTGCCTGTTGCTCTGCTTTCATTTTCAGGAAGATGGGCGCAATCTCTCACGTCCTCAACACACTGACAAGTTACTCTATAGCATGGGAGATGTTCCACTAACCTAGACGTGAAAAGACAAGCGCAGCACATTTCACATGGCTCTCCCAAAATATCTAGTTACAATTTAAGGAAATATCCACAAGTTAAATGTTCTTAAAATCATCTCTTGCCTTCTCCTCTCCAAYCAAAACAAACCCAAGCTTTCCTTTTTCAGTTTCACTAACATCCTGCAATTCAGTATATACTAACCTTGGAGTCAAAAAGCTACACAATTACATACAATCTTTTTTTCCTCTCATCAGCTGAAGACAAGAGAACGCCCCTGCACTAGGAGCTTGAAAGCTTTAAGCTCTGTTTATAACTGCAGCTTCTTAGACATTTCCCTCTGAAGACATCAGAGGATGGCTCTGCTGGAATAGCAGCAGCCCAGGAAGCAGCCAAAAATCAGTTGCCTCCATCTATTAAGTAAGACTGAGGCATTTGCAGAAAAAACACATGATCATCTTCATCTTTTCCTAGGGACACACGGGACACATTTCATCCTCATCTCAATTCCTCCCTCCTGTCCCTTTGCATAGGACTACCTTGTTCACCTACTCCCGTTATTTAGAGGCGGATTTGTTTTCCTGAAAGAAAAGACTATACAGCTTCATAGCCAGATGCAGTGGTCTGCGTGGGGGAAAAGGTAAAGTTTCAGCTCAAACACCAGGTGTTTTGAGAAGCAGCTGCTTTGCTCTGGAAACACAGCATGGGCATGGACAAGGGCAGGCTTGAGTTGGGATGAAGAGCATCCCTCTTGCTAATCTCCCCAGAGGACCATCCTCTGCTGGCCTCTACTTCTGTTTCCTTATCTGAGGAATGGTTAGGTGGCAGTGACACAAATTTTGTCATATATACTGGGCATAAGAAATAATGAAGTGGAGGTGGGACAAATAAAAAAGGAGGAGCATAATGAYAGAAAGAGGTTGCTATACAGTTACAGGTATTGATGTGGCACTAGAGGGAAAAYACACCAGCAGCAGCATTGTAACTTTAATGTATACAAATAATTTCATAAACAATTTTAATTTTGTCCAAATTATAAACTTGGAGTTTTAATGGAGAACTGGAACACACAGCCCATCTGAGGTAATGGCTAGTAAAAGCTCAATAAATCTATTTTAAGTTTAACAGCACGAAGAATGCAAAGCAAGAGTAGCAGCAGCGTGGTACCTCCAGAACAAAGAAGTGGTTCCCAAACCAACCACTGTCAACACATGCCAGGGAGGACAGCAGACACTGGCCCAAGAAACACAGGCAGCAACAGCAATTCAAGAAGATGCTCTGAAGAGCAAACAGAATATTGTTATAAAGACACCCCAAAGTACAATTAAGGAAAGGTGTTTTCCTTTCTAAGCTTTTTTATACAGCTGGTAGAGGCATTTTTCTCTATAATATAAAACTTAATTCAGCATGGAGGAATACATTTCCRTTTAAAACAAAGGAAAAAGTCAAATTCCTCACCTAAATGAGGACATGTTCCAGATAGCCCACAAAAGGAGCAGTCCCTTTGGATCCTCAAGAGAACTGCCGACTGGGGGCCTATCAACCACTGCCTGCCACCACTGAGCCAAAGGCTTTCAGACTCTTTTCCCTCAACCAGCTTCAAAGACTTATTAGTCTATGGGTTTGCCTAGGTTATCCCCAAAATTTACGAAGTAGTTATGATTTTCTGCCAACTCTTATAGTTGTACATACATCAGATCAGAGTTTCAAAGACACTTCTGTTATTAAACTACGCTGGCATATGCAGCCCTGAGGTTCTCCAGTGACCTAAATAGTCACTGACCACGTTTGCAGTGTTTGTAAGAGATGTTAATGTCTCATCCAGACATGAACAGAGACAGAGCTTTGTGGTCCTGCACGTATGCACAGCAATCCTTCCGTACACTTTATGAAAATGCTATATTATGAATCAATGACCCTTAGACTATTCCTTTTTTTTTTTTTCCTCTTATTATACAGTATTATGGTACTGCCTTCATTTACTTTGATGTCAGGAATTTTGTTATAACCAGGGTCTCAGAGAAAGAACTTGCTTTTCCTGATGAAATCCATTCCTTTCCTTTGTTATGTATTAGAGAGAGGCACATGAGTGGTATTTCTGCTCACCCCTCAGCAGCTGGTGTGTTGTGTGTGAGGCATCCAGCTTTCATCAGCAATGGAGCAAATAAAAACTAAAGCTGGAGCTCCCTCGAGGTGAAAAAACAACTAGTGGAAAGTCAGCCTATGCASTCCTATTCTTCTCCTCTCAAACATTTTACAAACAAGGAGGATGTTATCATTAGTCCGTTCGGTTGATTAGTAGCCTCCAAAACCGTAGAGAAACTTAAGCAAAAAAGGACTGATAWCCTCATTGAGGCGCAAGTGCATATTAGCTAATCCCTAAATTCAACAGCGCTTTAAAGTCCGTTATCGGTGCAGAAAGCTCGATCACATTCCAGCGTGCTCACTATAAGCTCTGCCATGCAGGGGTTTTCTCAACCTAAACCTGCACAGGAGACCTCCTTGAAGGCTCTTTCCCAATCCTGCCACTCGTGCTGCCCTCTCCCACAACACATCCCAGCCCGTAGTCCAGTATGGCCAATATTAAATCTGTGTGTGTACAATGCTTCACATTTCACCTTCACTTCTATTTCTACTGCAAGCTGCTTCCATTCTGCTAGGGGTGAGACAAGTGGCAGCCCTTATTATAGAAGTCATTCAACATTTTACACTGTTAGACTCTGCATTTAGTAGCTTATGCTATTCCCAGCTTTGACCTTTTTGTCCCTTCCAGGCTGGCTGGCTGCCTTGAACTGCATTGCTTTGCAATGTTCCAGTCAAAACGTTTCAGCTGTTGCATGAGGCTGAGATGAGAAAAAATTTGTTGCTTTGTTTTCAAATTAAAAAAAAAAATGATAAAAATAAAATGCCTTCACCTTAACCTTCGGAGGAAGGATGTAAGATCTGACTCTTGTTAGAAGGATACCAATATGCTCCATTTGATAAAGCCTAGCAAGGTTTCTTCACAGTTAGCAGATATATTTTCCCTATTTTTATTTAAAGACTCATCTAACCGATGCTCCAGGAGTCTGCAGGTGATGCTGGGTCYAGGCTCTCAAAACAGCAGCATGAAAGCGACCTCTTCACCTCCATGTGGCGGCCTAAGCTTAGCCAAACAGGAGGAGGAACCGTGGAGAATCCGGGGTGGGCAGACAGCCTGGAAGGACCTAACACCTTGGGGAGGAGATTTRGACAACTAAGAACAGGAACTATGAAGGTTTGGAGAAAGCGTTTGTAGAACAAAATACACCACACCAGTGCACGGAAAAAAGATTAGCATCAGCTGGGAAAAAAATAGGAGTTAGGGTTGAGATTAGAAGAAAAATTTGCTCAGGGCACTATAGCCAGGATATATAGAATATATATCAGTGGAATACTSCATAAAGAGAACTGAACAGGAAGAAACATGGTGAGACTTAAGGAACGAGTTAGACTAATGCAAAGCAGAAAGAAACATAACTATTTTCCAAGTTACCTAGCCATTCCTACATTTTTAGAAATATCTTTGATAAGGGGCAAAAAAGTCCCATTGCTGCATAGCACATATGCCAGGAAACAGCAAGGGAATTTAATATTGCTGTCAGTTTACCAGTTATCCCAAACAACTAAGTCTTCTATGGCGAATCCAAAGGTTTCTATCCTGCTGACAATCATAAAGATATCAGTATGATATTATATGATGGGATCTGTATTTTAAAAGTGTCAGGAAATCACAGCTCCCCCAAAATCTAGTAATTGTGCAACTGATTTTTAATACTGTAAATCAAAGCTAAGGAAAAGTTATGGCAAGGAAATGTGAGTATTAACATAATTAAATTCTATGTGATTATAACGACTTATAAAAATAATTTTAGTTAATGCAATTTAATTACGCATGCACAATGAATACCAACCATTTTAATAAAGGTAGTAAAAAATGGCACTATGATGCTTTTGCACAAAAAATGACTGAAGTTTGTACATGCACTCTTACGTATGGGAGCCCTTAGCTCACGAGTGCACACACCATTCTCTGTAATGCTATTTGAATACACTAAACACACCACACTACACACATGCTGTGCAATTTGCATCTGCAAAAAGGAAGGCTGGGCAGGAGACCAAGTGCAAACGGAGCCCTCAGAGCRTCCGAGGCTACAGCCCAAGTACTGTAATCACAGCCCTTCCTCCGGGTTCACTGGCCTACGCTAACATCCTTTTCAGATCATTCCCAGAATACTTAAAAATCAAGTCTTCCTGGAATGCCTCCTCTTCCTGTTATCGCTAACCTCATTAAGCTTATCAAATATAAAAGTGCCCATGCCATCCGAGGCACTGACAGTGCAACAAGCCTGCTGTGATGTGCCTCGTGTGCCCTGAAGCTCAGTGTCCTCAGTTACACGTCCTGGAGGTGCTGAGAGCTCCTGGGGCTGCTCCCACARTGTCCCGAATCCTGCCACGTGTCTCTGGAGAGCAGCTCAGCTGCCCGTCCCCTCCAGATCACCCAAATGCCGAGACAAAGCGGGAAGAGTAAAGCGAAAGGATCTGGAGGGAAGGGGTTCTCATCACACAGCTTGGTCTCAGGTAAGCCCAGCAGAAAGTTAATACCTGTACATTTATAAACACACGCAAGCTGTAGTGGTCAGGACGTGGCACAAGGGTGCATGGAACTTGTTCATAAAATGAGCATAGTTTCTCCAAACCAACTTGTTTGCTGGCTACTAACTCCACATGAAAAATAAGAGTTGACCTAACCCAGCATTTGCGATTTTATACCCA
Organism: Nothoprocta perdicaria; assembly: GCF_003342845.1. Taxonomy (NCBI): domain Eukaryota; kingdom Metazoa; phylum Chordata; class Aves; order Tinamiformes; family Tinamidae; genus Nothoprocta; species Nothoprocta perdicaria. The sequence goes on from NW_020456099.1 coordinate 2,889,410, forward strand.
GGCTCCACGTACTTCTCAAACACACTTCATTCCCAGCAGCATGATTGATTCTCATTCCCAAATGCATGCGCCCGCAGAAATACCGTGTCAATTCCATGTAACTGCTGAAGAAAAAAAGCTGATATCTTAGTTACACACTCCTTGGAATGTGGGCTGCTATTTATACCACAGAAGTGAATCCAACAGTCTTCAAAATTTCCCACTTTGTTAACAATTAGGAGACTTCGTATCACACTGCTCCTCATCTAGGCTTTATGAGGCTAAGAGGTACAAAAAAGAACAAACTTTGGCCTTTGGCCATTACATCCCATCTTTGTATTTTTACAGATTAAACAAACGTAGTTTGATACCTTCAAATAACTTTTCTGGCTTGTGTTACACAGAGGTTTATGAAAGTATAAGTGATGCTAAAATACATGACTGAGCCAATGTAAGGAATGCTTTCCGTTATAAAGAATAAGAGCATGTATATTTACTTTTCTATCTGAAGTAAAACTATTCTATTTTACATATACTGTTTGGATGTATGTTTTCCACAGACAAAATAAAGTCATTTTATCTTGGTTCTACAGTATATCTGTTAAAGAAGAAAATATGCAGCCCGGCAAGTTTTCCCTCCAACCCTTCTTTTCAGGCAAGTAATAAATCTTGAGTGAAAAAGTCACTGTGCTCTTCAGCTGTCACCACTAAGAGGGTTTTTTATTTTCCTTTTTTTAAACCATAGCAGCCTTAAGGCTGATTTACTACTCAGCCCTCACACTCTGACAATCTAATAGTTGGAAACAAAAATCACTTTTGCACACCTGGAAATATTTTATTTGCTGTACTCATGAGAAAAYAAGGTTTTCATCAGGGAGGAAAAAAATAAAGACAGCAGAGACGGAAAGGGAGAGAGAAGGACACTAAGGTGAATCTTAAAATCCAGTTTTTGCCTTAATGATAAACTTCATCCACTAACATCCACATACCCCATGTTTGCAGAGGGTGGCAAGATTTTTTAGGGATTATGTGTTCACTGTGCAACCCAGCTTCACATCATCAGTTGGGAGGTCTTGGCCAGTAGACAGCCATGCTCGTCACCTATATCTTATTCAGTTGTTTGAGTCTGGCAGGTGAAAAGAATTTGTGACAACTTGAAAATCATTTCACTTTTTCTCTTTTTTTTTTTCCCAACAGACTTTGCAGGCTCTTCATCACCTTATAATGTAAACACTCAGTATTAATAACGGCAAAATTAGATCCGTGAGAAACAACTACTTTCAAGAACATCTCTTTGCTCTCATAGTCAAAGTTGCAAGTTTAACAAAATTAAGAGTAAAACCCAAACACATGCCAGAGGAAAGCAATTGATGGGAAAAGAAAACGTGCTAATGCCAAGACTGTGAAACAATTTTAAAATATCAGATCCTCTTTTCAATGGCATGTAGTTTGATATCGTTTTTCCCTAAAGCTTCATTTTCTGAAAATTTATTGYAGGCTCCAGAAAATTCTTGTCTTCAAAAGAAACTGCACTTCTTCTGTTATTTCAAAGAACTGTGCTTGCACCTGGGCAAAATGATGTAAGCTGGCTGACTAAAAAGGAGACCCACAAAATCTCTCTCTCTTTTTAATCCCAAGGCTTTAGAAGAATATGGGGAGTGCCCTTCTACAAGCAGAGAGGCATTTCAGCATTTAAAGGAAAAGAACTAATGTTCAGCAGTGTGGAGAGCTATGGCTATTGCATTTACATGCTTGTATTTCTGGTCCAAAATGCCTTCCCACCTGTTCTAGTCTAGCAATGACATTTCAGGAATGGGATATCAAGCGGAGTAATCACTTTAGCAAGTTACTTATTAGTTATCTCTAACAGTCCTCAGGCTGGACTTGTTCATCTGCAGTAACCTAGCAGTGCCAAAAAAAAAAAAGTATATAAACCAATTTCATTCGCACTATTGTTTGCTTTGCACTAGTGTATTCAACTTCATCAAGCACTAGATGTCCCAACACTGTCTACTACTAAAGGGCATCCACTCCTGTGCCACTTACCTTCCGAATCTGGAAGAACTCTGTGCATCTGTTCAGCACAGCTGTGACCCTCTTCTAGCTTTAGCAGCTAATATTTCTATGAGGGGGTTTCCCATTGGAGCATTAGGGCTGGAAGTGTCAGAGTTCCCCTTCGTGATCCTATCCTCCATGCTATCAGTCCCGCGCGGCCTAAAGCTGCAGTAACTGCCGGGATGGTCTGTGGCAAGGATGGAGTGGGATGTTTCTYAGAGGCGTGGAGCAGAAGGACAAGAGGCATAAGTTACAGAAGGCAGTGCTGTGAGATCCTAGGCAGGAGTTCCTTGCAGTGAGGGAGGATCACACACCAGAGCAGGCTACTCGGMGAGGCTGTGAAATCTTCCTGCGTTGAGGAACTCAAAACTCACCTGGAAAGGCCTTGAGCAACCTGACCTAATGATGAAGATGGTCCTGCTTGAGCAGGAGGTTGGGCCAGATGATGCCCAAAGTTCCTTCCAACTAAGTTACTCTGTGATGGTCCATCAGAGCTCACCTAGGTTTTGGGGATGGAGGGAACGGCACACAATGCTGCTGGGTTACGTGGTTTGTGCACCAGCAGCCTTTCAGCCAGTACTGGGGACCACTGAGAGCCTGCCAAGGCAAAGCTGTAGCACAGGAAGACCCTTTAATAAAATATGTGCGACCAAAAGGTTAATCACAAATATATAAATAGAAGAATATATAGCATTGTAATGAAATACCACATCTGACTGCTAAATATGCTTGCAGTATCACCTGCTTTGTAACAGCATATATAAATTTCCAGACAATAACAAATAAATATGCAAGATTCTTTCCTAGTAACTTGTAAAACTGCAAGCCTAAATATTTGAATTTCTTCCATAAGTCTTCAGAAAGACAGAACTTTGATGTTTTTAAAAAGTAAAGGTTATTTACTTTTGCTGCAGGCAAGAAATTATAATTTCTTTACTGATTCTGCCAAATGGTTCTATCATGCATTTTTTAATTTCATCAAAATAAGCCACTTGAAATTAAGGCTGTCCTCTGACTTCACAGTAACCAACATTTTGAAGGCTGGATCAACTTGGGGAACCTCTGTTGGGCTGCTCTAACCAAAACAACTCCTCCAAAATCAAAATGAACCACAGGGGAAGGGATTTTTACTTCCTTTCCTCATGCTTGGCAGTTGCTGGGGAAAATACAGGCTGCAGTTTTATTTTGTTCACAGAAGCAGAACAGGCAACTGGTGGTACACACGTGGTTTTGAAACTGAACAAACCAATTTCAACCCTAGTGGTTAACATGCTGAAGCCAAAARAGCTTTTTTAAGGTATAAAATGGACCCAAGACTTGGAGGTGAAGTACGATAAGGTGAAAGGAGGGGAAAATAGGGAGGAAAGGCTAGGGAAAGGTTATTTTTAAAAAAGCAAAATGAATTTGCAAAAGGAGAGGAGAAAATTCCCCAGCACTGGGGAATATATATATATATATATATATACACACACACATATATAATTTGGGTCTGATACGCAAGTTGGTGTTGTAGTTAGCCTAGCACACAAGACAGCTCAAGACAGGAGCCTCCCCTGAGCCGAGCGCGTGCAGGGAGGCCGCTGGGGAGCGGCGCCGCTCCTGGGGCCGCCGCCAACCCCCAGCACCATCCGCCTGCCCACGAGGGGCAGCGCTGACAGCAGCATCTCGTTCATCTTCATTTGTCCCATCGCATCCTGTCATTCACATGCAAATGGCATTTTTGAGGACACATCTTTTCTGCGCCCCGTGATAAGCGGAGGCGAAACTGTCAGGAGCCCCGGGATGCCACCCCGTACCTCAGACCGTAACTTCACTCAGCGCCTCGTGTTTTACATCACAGCTAATGCGTTTGACATTCAAATCTGACCCGGCGGGAGGGAAAACGCTCTCCTGCAGCTACCTGCATCTTCCTTCCTGTGCTGAAACATCCAGCGCCTTCCCTGARGAGCTGCCAGTCTCTCCCTTCCCTCAGTGTCCCCTTGCTAATGGAGATTGAAACAGTGCTTAAGAGGAAAAGGATAATCTGCACGGGCAGGCGCTGAGAGCAATTCATCCTGCTCACCCGAGAAGCAGGCCCAGCACTAAAAGATTAGGAAAACAGATTACCACAAAGAGGAAAAATACGACAATCAAACTAAAGAAAACCACACAGACAAAAAATTGACAAGCAGGCCTAGGTTTTATCCCGCAGAAATCTGCCAGGCTACACTGGGAAGCTTGTCCACATCTATGTCTGTAGGGAAGTGTGATGGCTCTTGTTAYGCTGAATGATACATGGGAAAACACAGACAAGTTTTGAACAATCAGCAACTCCATAAAATATTTTTATCTGTATATTAAGAAAAAAAACACTTCTGGGGGTACAAACCAGCAAAAGCGAAAATAATTTTTTCATTACTGCTCATCAAYTCTACTTCCAGACTAAAGAATCAAGCCCACCTATTGCATAAAAAGGAGGATGCTTTTTTAATTTTACTGAACATGTTTGCTTTTTTATCATTTTCCAAGAATGTTTAGAACATCTTGTTCCAGAACATCTTACTTCCCTTCTAATAGAAATCACGCTTTCTATATCGTATGTGGGATGTAAACAGGACATGCTGGCTTTGTTTTCTTAGAAAAAACAGAAACTATCCCCAAGTACTTCTAGCATCACCTGGATGAGAAGCAAAGTCAACAAAGTTTCCCATTAAAACACAGGACACGTTTAAAACCGAAATAATATTTCAATACTGTGATGATGTCTTAGAGAAATTACCTTATTCATAGGTGCTTACAACAAGCCAAAGCAAGCTTACCACTAAGCATAACTTTCCAAAGGCTCCCTCAACATCTGTGCACCAGACAAAAACACCCCTCTGTTGTGCTTGTGGTGGTGATGAATCTTGCATTAGGCTCTGGAGCTATATTATGCCTTTGCATTTGACATTCCCATGTGCTTTTTTCAAACTACAGAAGACTAATTCTCATATATTTGCTAATTAAGAAGTAGCCATGTAAATGAAGATGACGAATGGATTAGTACTGCCATGTAAAACTTACAAAGCAAACATTCCTCAAACATTTCTTATTTTGAAAGAGTAAAATACAGACACCAGAAGATATACCAGATATATTTCCAGCCCTAGTACGTGGAAGTGAAAAACAAAGGTTGCTTTGTACCTTTATGCAATGTAAGGTACATTCATTAAAAATGACTGCATGGTCATCATATCTCCATGTGAACCAGACATTTATTACTGCAATACATACCTGAACCAATATTTTCCTATGAAGTACTAAATTGATTTAAGGACATCTTACATTTTCAGAAGGCATGACTGATCACCAAGTAAACCAAAATCCCAAGCTGAAAGATCACCTGTTGAGGCAAGCTCACAGCAGTAATGCTTCCTGGTGTCACTCACCTCTCTTCCAGGAAAGAAAAAGTGCAGGAGTGCACTAGAAAGATTGCACAGAGCCAGGAGAGGACGGCAGCCTGGCCAGCCTGGATACAGCGTGATGTGAGCCGGACAGCCACAGCCTGAGTTACCGAGCCCCTTGTATTGCACTTCCAACTTCCCCTCCCTCCTGATTAGTGACATTTTGTTTTGCCATTCTGCAAGAGAATTCTTTCTAGAAAGTTATCCCCACTTTCATTTCTTTCTACCTCAGTTTAAAAAGTTTTTTTAAAAAAAGCAAAAATATCCATTCTTTTTCACTAACGAAATTCCTATAATCATATAGTATGCTTCTCTAAGAAGGTTGTCACACACATTTTTTTCTTGAAATCCTAAAGCCCTACCACCTTTACCTGGGGAAAGAATACACAAGCCTAATGTTGCAATTTAAACACAGGTATGTTATTAGTTTTTGGCTTCCCTTCTTTCAAGTCTCTGCCATTGGAGTTGCTTAGAGCTACACAGGAAYTCGGATGCATAATAGTCTCCCTTCCAGCCACCAAAATACCCCCAAACCTTGCCCATGGTCATTACCACAGCTCTTTAGATCCAGACAGTTTTCAGACTTTGCTGACTATAAACAATAAATAAATAAAGCAAGCCAGGGATGATAAAGGGGTTTCCATAAGCTGTTACCAAATCAACCTTAATGATTTGATTGCAAGTATCACCTTGTCTCAGTTCAAGGAAGTTGCAGCATTTAGCTAATTTCTGGGTAAACCCATCACTCTTCTGATTTGGTCCCATATCAGTGATATGTCATCATCCCTCTCCCTGGTCTAAGACACCTTAGCTAAAATCAACTATTTCTACAAAGCTGTATACACGAACAGATCTTTTCAGAAACAAATATTTCCTCTCACTGCCTCTGTACAGTTTAGGTGCATGAATGATGTGAATTTTTACCCCCATGTTAAAACTTAAATGTTCGGTCCTAGGGAAAGAGGCCTGGATTTGCATCAGCAGTGCAGATACAATAAACTTRCTTTTAATGCATAAAGTCCTGTGTAAAACTGTCCCAAGGAAATGCAAARATTGTAAATAAAAGCTAAAACATAGGAAAACAGTGTTCACTGAGAAGGGAGTGAGTCCAAGGGAAACTGAATAAAGGGGAAAAGAGAGRCAACTGAATTTCTAATATTGACGATGATAACACAGAAAAATGTTGAATCAGCCCAGAAGGAAAATCCCTTTCTATTAAACAAAGTGCTGTTTTTCAAACTCAGCTCAGTCTGAGCCCAAAGAGGATGGTTACCAGAGAAAACTGAAAGCAATTTGACGAAACCGAGATCTTCTGTGGAAAAAAATCCTTTTTGCAGAAATGTCCTTTTCACTGATGTGCTTTATCATCTTGTACTGAAGACTCCCTGCTGGCTCTCCTTTGCCATGCCTGGCACACAGCAGTGTTATAGACAGCCAGCACAGTGGCTTCCTTGAGCTCAAAGGGAAGAGTGCTGTCTTCTGGAGCCAAAATTTGACTTTTATTCTTAGAACTTCCTCCATATGTATATAACCCTTACTTTAAAATTGTGTGCTTCACAAGCATTTTATCCCGGAATGTTCCAAGACAAACAGAAAGAAATAGTCCACAAATACCTTACAATGGAAGAATTTGTTATGCTAAAAATATTTATAAAACTTCTAAGGAACCCAAGAAGAGATGGGAAAAGATCTGACTGGTTGTCAACAAATACGTGAAAGTTGAAGGTGAAAAATTGTGGAGTAARTCCTGGAAACTTACTCACACTACTGAACATCTCCTAGCTGCGAGAAGACACACCAGTTGCAGGCTGTTCTAAAGTGTATTTTCATAGAGGATGGCTGGGCTGGTTTTATGTTGGGAAGATTCCTGCAGTAGGTTTTACAGCTCTCTTGTTTTTATGAACTTGAGCTGCTCATGTCGTTTCAGCAGAGCTGCCTCAGGAGCTGCTGAGAAACTGCTGCTTGCAGTTGGAACCCGTATTGCTGGCGAGCAGCTACAGGCTCGGAAGGGATATTTCATCTTTTGAAAGGAAGTAACTAATGAAACCAACAGTCCAGCAAACTCCTGTGTAAACAAACACACCAGGAGCAAAACACACAAAAGCAGCTAGACAGAACTGTTGTTGCACAAATTCAATGAGCTTGACTTCGGAAAATGTCACTTAGAAAACTGATACTTACGGCTATTACAGAACATTTGTTTTGTTAAAACTGCAAGAACAAAAGCGAGGGACATGATCTTTTCCTTTGCCTTGTCTTCATTTTCAAACTTCTCCCCTTAATCATTTAATTGATTAGACAACAGTTTGGAAGATAAACAAAAATAATTGGATTATTCCAGAAGCTGGTCTTCACAAGAGAACAGCATATGCAACAGTGCATTTATTCTTACCTTGTCTATCATGTCAGGCCTGTTGGTAGCTGCCAAAATAGTCACATCCTTTAGCTGTTCTATCCCATCCATTTCCGTTAATAACTGAGCCAAGACACGGTCTGCTACGTTGCCAGCACCTGAAGAGCTAATTTCAAAAAACAAAAAAAAAAAAGTCAAAAAAAAGTCACAGACTGCTCAATTTTATCATGATCTTGATCTGCCTTTTTTTTTTTTTTTATTCTTTCTGATGTTTCGTTTTACTTTCAATAGCTATAGATAAATTAATATCACTTACACATAGCAAGTAACGCTGTGTTGCTCAGCAAGTCCTTCAAACGGAGCTTGTTACCTACTGTCCTGCTATGGAGGTTGTGAGGACTGTAACACAATATAGTTGTCTGGAATAGACATTTGTCGGATGGTAAAAACGGAATTCATGTAGCTTCTCACTAGCCAGGCAAACATCAGTTTTTATCACCATCCAAGCGAATGCTTACTCCAACTCAGTGTAAAAAAATAAGTCTATGTATTTTGCAGAGTTACTCTAAACTCTTAGGTTCTCCCCATCAAATGGGAATGAATTGAGTATTGACCAGCTTCCCCATGATAGCATTGTCAGGCCCTCTAACTCAGCTCATTTTCCAGATATAAGGATTTAAAAAAAAAAAAAAAAAAAAAAAAAAAAAAAAAAGATAGAGGAATATTCTTTTTTTTTTTTTTTCATTTGGAACTAACTCTGGCAATCTTGAATCTATGCGAGATGAAATTTATGAAAATTGCTTAAATATATATAACAGAATTATTATGGAAATAAATGCTATTATTTTCATTAAAGCTTATAATATTTTAAAAAGAATAACCAAGTAACATGCCACCTTCTTCTTAGACAATTATTTGTAAATGTGTAAATATACATATATGTCCATACACATGTATACAAAGCCTCTTCTGTTCTGTTTACACTGCATAAAGCAAGATATTTTGCAATAAATAATAAATCTGACTGAACAGTTGTACTCTTTAAACTCCAAGATCCTTTTTAAACTGTGCCATCTTAAATGTGCATGAAATAGGCTTTATTTCAGAAGCATCAAAACAAATAAGTATCTATGCGCCATATGGTTTTCTTACTTTTCAAAAGCTCTAGGAAACATTAGGACTGTACAGAAATAATGCATATACACAGACACACTGTAGAGATTATGCAGATAAGCTCCTAAGAGCATCCAGCTCCATATCTACATACACACACATGAAACTGCAAGGAAATACTGTTTTACAACCGTGTGACTTCCTTCCTTAACGAGAGGATTAGTTGTAATAAACGTCACTATTCCTGTAACTGGAAGGTAAAAAAAAAAAGGGCGACACTTAACACCTGGAAAAGAAAAAAGTAGAGATGTCCTGTCACTAAAATTTTATTTTTAAACCCTACCTGGGAACCTGCCGCAGTGTCCCTGCTGGCAACTCGGGCGTTGAGGCCTGGCGAGCAGGCTCGGGCGTGCGGAAGGCGGCAGCGAGCGGCCTGTTCCCAAAGCTCCCTCTGCTGAACAAGGGCAGCAACTGAAGCGGAGCTGTTGAAGCAGGTAGGTGGAAAGCAGCTGGTGGGTTGCCAAATAACGTGGAAAATGCAATTTTTACTCAACTTAATCCAAAAAGACGAGGTCTGCTCTTTTCTACATGGTCTTCCCTTGGAAAAGACCAAATAAAAGGTACAGTATASGCCTTCCTTCTTGGAAGGGACTGATCTTCAAGGGCTATTCCGCTCTCCCTGGGCCACTTCATGTCTCTACCTTTAAACAGCATTGAAAAGTGTCTCTCTAATCAAAACAAACTCTCCCTGATTCCTCAAACTCCCTAGAGCATCACGCTAAGTAGCAAAGTGTGATACTATAATGAAGCTGGGGTTTTTTTTCTTCAACATACATTTATTCTATTGCCATCCCTATATAGACAGAATCAAAATAATTTCCACCTCAAAATGTTTTGAAAGTACTTTTTCTAAAGTATTTATAAGCATTTACAAAGACATACAGGCACCTCCATGCACAAACACAACACAATTGTACAGCCAAACCTCACTCTCCAAAAAGCCATTCCGATTTCCACACATAAACACTCTGTTTCCAATAGGTGTAACACAGAATATGCACATATAGCTGCATATAGTTATTACTGCAGCAGTGCCATACACCTTCCACATGCCTCTGAGCCACAGTTGCTGAACGTCTCAGAGCCAAAGCAGCTTAATGACACCACATTCGCCCTACTTAAGTTCTCTCGCTTTCCTTTGCCACGACTGTTCCCGTAATTTTCCAGTACAAAACAGTTAACTTATCAGACCTAATCTGAAAAACATCCTTGAGGAGCTATAACAAACGCTGGCTCACAGAATATTCAGGTTGCTAAGACATAGCAGAAAGGCGACTCGGGTTAGCAGTTGTCAGCTTTTTGGTTTGCTGCAGCCTGTTAGAAACTCCCAGGAGATGTTTGGGCTTTCCTAACATACCCCTGGGTCACAGCCCCGCTGACCTGTAGCGGGCTGAGCATGATAAAACACTCGAGGTGTTGCACAACGATAGGAAATGCTTCTCCAAGAGCAGGGAACTTAGAGGAAATTAAAATCAACTTCGTAACATAAGCTGGCCCCAGTAGGGATTCAGGCCTCCCGTCTCGCATAACTTTCACATTTATTCAACTTTATACCCAATGGACCGCACACAGGAAAAAGCTAAGCAAAGAACAAATAATTGTATTATTGGGACCAAAATGTTAAATTCACATAAGATGATGTGAAACTACAAAAGTCTGGGAAAGACAATAAGCTTTTGTTGTTGTTGAAGTAAACAGAGAAGAAATATTTGCTTTTAAAAGAAGTGGCTAGAAAGGAAACTTCAACTTTCCCAATAAAAACATTTCTCTTACAAGCTTCAGACAACAAGAGAGTTTATCCCAAACAAAACCCCACTGTTACTGGGCGACTTACACTGCAAAGGCATTCAGATTTCCCAGTTAGGCTGTAATGAGACACCTTTCATTCAAGGAAGGAGACACCAATGCAAAAGAAGRGCGTTACTATTATCTGTTACAAGTGGAATAAAAAGTTTTTAAAAACATACAAGCAAAAAAAACTATCACTAACAACAATACCTGCAAATGGCAGAATTTAGTGCTTTTAGGTACACAGCKCTCTGTATGTAGCAGAGCCGTGGGTGCAGCAGGGACCCTATGGAATTGGCGGCGGGCGCCCACGCTGCCAGCRGCTGGATGCTGTGGCCGGGCTGCCCCGCGCGCCCCAGCGCTGTCCCAGATCCTCATCGGAAGCGCAACACGCAGAGATGTATTCATCCCTTTCCCCATGATTTCCCAGCAAGGGGTTCACCTTAACACCAGCCACGTTCGTTAAGGCTGCCTGGGCTTCTGACGCAAACAGCAGGCACAGAAACGAATCGTGATGAACCCTGCAGCCCCACGCAYGCGCTGCCAAACCCAACTTGCAGCCAAGCAGCCGCCTCTCGCCCCGCTCTACCTGACCTCCACACATTGATGTCATCACCACAACTGCTCGGCAAGGGCTCTCAGAAGGCACGTCCTGGTACAAACTAATTTCCTGTCAACACACTGGCTGCAAATCAAGGCGCTCAGAATTAAGGATCTTACATAATCCGACCAGGGCCATGTGTGCTTGGGTGTGCATATATGCAGGAGCCGGGCCCTGACCAGAAATACCTTCTGCTTCAAAATAAAAAATGTGTGAGGAAAGAGGAACCTGGCTGCTTCAGAAGGCCTGAGAATTTCAAGCAATCTCTCATGCTGCTGTAATGAAATACATCAATCAGTAGGGCTACGCGCTGTTCTAATCTTTCTGCCAACTCTGCTTTTCTTAAAAATGAAGCATTTTCAAGGGCTGCATTTGCTTCCTAGTTTATCCTCTCGGTTGGAGCCAGACACGCTCCCTGCCAGGAGGCTCCCGCCAGCCCCTGGGGCGCCCGTGGGCCCCGGCACGGCACGGCGCGCGCTCCCGCGGCGCCCGCCCGGCGGAGCCGCCTCCCGGACCGCAGAGCCGCTCCGCTGCGACCTGTCGCCAACCAAAGCGGGCTGTGCTGGGGGAAACGGAGCTCCGCATCCCTGCTCAGGGCTATTCTCCCTTACAGGCACTTCCCGGGCACACTTGGAYGTGAGAAAACAGTGCGCCTTAATGTGAATTAATTCTACGCTCACCTCGCGGAGCTGCGAGACGCGGAGCACCAGCTCAAAACCCAACACGGAGAAGGCCATTGGGATGCCCTTCCTCTTTCTCATCTCCCCAGCCTCACTCAGCGCTCATTGCAACCACCCATTTCCCCRGGCACTGACCTTCGCATGTGCACATCTTGAACAAGCCTCTCCCAATTTTTCTTGGGAAGATCTTTGCGTTCAGATACATTCAACTACTGGATTTAAACGTCACCTTTCTGGCCATAGGCAGCTTTACAGCACCARATTTCTTTTGTACCTTTTCACTTGTTCAGCTTCCTTTTCTTCTTTTTCTTCTTGCTATTTGACAGATTTTTTTTTTAATATTTGAAAATCAAAATGTTGGAGAATGCAACGTGCTCACTACTAACCTCACACTGAAATCTGGTAAACTCACACAAGAGGTACACTTGCATCTTCTGAATAACTAAAACATTCCTAGAGCTGGAGAAATGCATACTTTTCCAGACCATTTCATGTCATTCTGGTCAGGAAATCTACTCAAACCCCTACCTTCATTTGAACCCTATAGAGGAGGGCCTGCAACCCTCCATAACTCCACTGACTCCATGGGCACTGAAGCCCAACGGAAAACCTTAGCTGCAGAATGAGGGCCTTAATTTCATCAGGTTGTTAAATTGTTCATGCAGAAACACAAAACACTCACACAGCAACATTCAGAGCACGCTTACAGACACAGCAACTACATAGCTGCAGAGCAAGCATGGCAGGGCCACCCTCGGGAGGAGCCCCCTTTCTGCCCAGACAACCTGCCCTCCGACAGGTCYATCAGGTGGAGGGGCAGATCTCACGAGCCATATATGAGATATATGCCCTGTATACGTTACTACAGTGGTGTTAAGCCACACACCTGAGCTCTTTTGCAAAGCTTTTCTGAGCAGAGTGTATGGACCATGTCTTTCCCCCGCTACATGCAGTATCAGGCAAGATTTACCTACAGATCAAAGATGCATTAACTTTCCCTCTCCATTCCCACTCCACCAGAAAAAAAAAARRAAAAAAAAAGAATTGCAAGAACAAACAAATTTTGTGGGTTTTATAAATACTTCTGCAGAAGATATCAATTCAAATAATTTCTTTACTGGAATCTCTGGAAATAATTTTATATCAAAACAAATGTAAAACTCATCGACATGACGAAACGGTTGGTATAAAAAAAATAACAGAGAGCACTGAATCCTGGCAGGATTCTCCGTGTCTCCAGAGCACGCAGTGGTATAAGGTTCCCATGGYACTCGAGGCCAGTGTCAGCTCACTGCACCCAAGGGTCCGCGCGCTCGCACGGGCCCACGGATTTTATGGGGTCTGACACTTGTGCCGGGGCTTTGCCAGGGTGCAGTGTCAGCACGGAGCCCCTGCCAAGTCCCTCTCCCCAGCCCCGCTGCCACAATCGGAATTAACTGTCACACTGCTTTATTTCCTCCCCTCACCAGCGCCGGTGAAATACAGCTTTGGCAGGCCAGGGTTTTCCACAGCATTAGGCAGGGAGGGAGAGGGAAAAAAAGAAAACGACAGAAAGACAGAAAGACAGAAAGACAGAAAGACAGAAAGACAGAAAGACAGAAAGACAGAAAGACAGAAAGACAGAAAGACAGAAA